>NC_051180.1:43619175-43940679 GCF_013339695.2 Rhipicephalus sanguineus | reverse complement strand
GGCTTCATTATAGAGATGATAATAGCGAATTTGCAAATGTACCGTATATCTCAAGGTACAATTGGAAGTGTCGTATCGGATACAATAATTCCGGAAGTATTTTGTATCTTATCTCAAATACTTCTTGCCCGAGCATCTTGTATCGTATCACGATGCAATTTGAAACTATCTTTGCCTAGCCCTGGTCCCATCGCAATGTCCCTGCCTATGCCCGCAGGTTGGCTTACATGGCAAGCTGAACACGCGTATTCTGCCATTTTTCGTTATCGCCTAAAACAGCGCTTCATTGTAATGTCAAACAAAGGTGGACTCAGGGGACAACCGTGATGCACAGAACGAATTACGGGAATGGGGGCCCCCAACGACTTATTAACAATTACGTTTGTTGCGTAGTCCTGGCCCCCTAGGCTACTCCCTCCCTCCCTGATGATGGACTCACGATTATCCTAATCCGAAATGGCAAACAGCAGATCAAATGCAATACAATCGCACACCTTATCTAGTTCGAGTTTAAGGATGGCGGTAAACGCGAAACATCACAGGCGGTTCACTTATGTGTTTCAGACGAGTTGGCGTTTTTCCTGACCAGATTCTGCAGTGCTGCGATGCGCCTTTTTTTCAAAGTCCGCCGCGCGAAGTTCCGGTCTCACGTAGCACAGCGGCCGCATTTCCTGTGCGCCCGGCTCTCTCACTTTGGATATCGCCTGGATCCAGGCATTCAATAATAAAAATAATTGTTGGGGTTTAACGTCCAAAAACAACAATATGACTATGAGAGACGCTGTAGTGTAAGTCTCCTGAAATTTTCACCATATGGTGTTCTTTAACGTGCACCTAAATCAAGGTACACGGGCCTCGAGCATTTCGACTCCATCGAAATGCGGCCGCCGCGGCCGGGATTCGATCCAGCGACCTTCGGGGCAGCAGTCGAGCGCCATAACCACTAGACCACCGTGACGAGTTCCGGGCATTCAGCTTCAAATATTAGTGTCTCAAATTATATGTGTTTTTTTGGGATTTCTGAAAAATTCGTATGCCACGAATTTGCCGGAGTTCTGAATAAAGTTGTTACCACCACCACCACCATAAATGGTCACGTTCTGCAATATTTTATGTAAAGTACTGTCAAGACAAAATTAAAAAGTTACCTCCAATGTAACTTTAGCTGCGGGAAAGTATATACGGCTCGACATAGATTTCGTTGGTGAAGACATGTGCCTGACTGTCATAACATTTTTATAAAAAACCCGTACCGTATAAAAAAAAAGAAACAACCAGCATAATATATCGAAGGGGCACGAACATCTCCAAACAGAGTATGCTGTAATTTCGCTTCCGTCATAAACATATTATTCAAACCCTGTACGAAATGTCTGAGTGGCCCGCAAGACAGTGCGGGACGCTCATAAGCGAGGAAATAATGGCGAGTAAATAAATAGTAAGTGAGGAAATAGCAACTAGAGCGGAAACGACAGAGGCCTACGTCACAACGCCGATTTCAATAATTACTAGTGACTCACACGCCCATCCTTCAGTCCTGAAGGACGTGGCTTCAGTCCTGAAGAAGGCAATATCGCATTTATGTTTATGCCGTGTTTTACAGTGAAGCTATACAGGACTCGGTTTGCGAGACTGCTTAGTGTGCGTCAGCAGAAAATGTCGGCCGGTCCTGAAGGCAGTATACACATCTACCGTATATATTTGAACATACCACCTCTTGTTAGCATTGACTAGTGTTGGAAAAACGTTGGATATGGGCTGTTATAACACCAACGTTTTCTTCATTCCTTCTCAATTCAATTACTTAGTTGCCTAACATACAAAACCACCACACAAGTATCCAAAGACATGATAGCAGATCTGGGGCGTTCTAACAATGCGAGGAAGCGGAAACTGTAGCGTACGAAGCAAGAAGCGACGTCGCACTTTTACATGTAAAAGAAGAACCCGCCTACCCAGAAATACAAAAGATAGCATGCCAAAGCAGAGATAACGTCGTTTCAAATAAATGATATTTTGATGCAGGGTACTTAATTGTCTTGCGGTCAGTCATTTCATATGGTGCATTCCTCAATCGTTCGAGGCTAGGTCACACTGATCTGTAGGATTGGGTTATACCACGGCTTCATAGCGGGAATGGGCACCCATTTTTCTTTCGGTTAATTTTCTTGGTTTTGGTGCAGCGGGCTCACAACAATCAATCTAGACGTGATTTAAAGTTGGTGGTTGAGACCCTACTATACATGCATACTTCACGCATGTAACGGGCACTAAAAAAAGCCACAATTTCGCTGCAAGGGCGAAGCAATGAATGCGACAGCAGCAAAAGAAATCTCACACGAAGAACGGTGAGCAGCTCGAAATTAGCTGCGCGCTGCTGAAGCGCAAACGACGCTCGAAAAGAACACACACAGGGCGAGCACGAGCTAACTCCTGTCACGGCTCGACACTCGCAGCGCGCTGCTCAAACACAAAACAGGGCGTATAAAAAACGCACAGGTATACACAAAACGAGCGCGAACTAACTGTCACAGTTGTTACTTCAACTAACCCCTGCTTTGGCTAATATAGCTAGCAGCTCAGTCCTTTCGCAAACGCGGTCGATGCAGCTGGCGAAGTCACCTTCGTCCCGTCTATTATAGCTTCAACGCAAATTTTGTGGCGACAGCACAGGACGTACAAACCTACCCCCTCAAGAGATAGGCGGGCGAGCATGGCGACCATGCTGTGTATGTGAAAGTACAAGACGGAGGCGCACATCCCAACGCCGGCGAAACACTAGAGAGCTTTATTATTGGGGTCTGAAAGATCTAGGGGACCCAAGGAATTTGCGAGCCACCATTGCGCATGCACAGAAGCCAGGCCACTCTACGACTCGCGCTCACATTGTCCCAAGACACAGAAATCGATAACTAGCGTGGGTGGCCAGCGAGACGACGCAAACGCAGCGCGGGCAACGACGCACCATGACGCGCTTCTCGCATAATTTCAATTTCGCCACGTGTGGCGTCCCGCGCGTTTGACCGAACTCCGCCTGCGTTTGATCCAACTCTCAAGCGCTGCTGGACCTCCGAACAAAAGAGCAGCCTACCCAACGCAGCTACCGCCGGAGTGACGGACTTTAGAGCGCGCCCTTTGCACCATCTCGCGGATGAGAATGAACACGCTGAAGCCCCTCCGAGATGTGCGTACCGCTAGCGGTAACTGGTGTGTATAAATAGCTCGCCGTTAGGATCATAGATGACGAATGGCGTGTGGCGGAGTAATAAAGAAAAAAAATGGCATGTGGCGGAGTTGTCTAGCGTTGCGTGTTGCGAAGCGAGAGGTCGCAGGTTCGAATCCCCGGTTGCGCGCTTCGGAAAAATTTGTTCTGAACTATTTTCGTTTCTGCCTTGTTTATGCCTATACTTGACGGCAATTGCAGGCGTCAAAAACCCGCCGATGTTGTCCTTATAAATGCAATAAAATTATGGCAGCTTCGCACTTGTGGTGCCAGCCTGGAGGAGTAAAGGAGCTGCCTCGTTTCTCTTTCTTTCTCTATCTCCCTGTTTATTGTGTCCCTCTCCTATATATCTGTTTCTTTCTATTTCTTCCTTTATTTCTCACTCTACCTATTTCTTTCTCTTTCCTCCCCTTCTCTCTCTCCCTCTATTTATCGCTTCTTTCTTTCTATCTCTTTCGATCTCTCTGTTTCTTACTAAGCTGGGAGGCCTTCCTTGTTGCTCTTTATTTTTCTCTTTCTTGCTTCTTCTCTCTCTCTTTCTATCAATTTCTTGTATCTCTTTTTTTGTGTCTGTTTCTTTATATTTATTTCTATTTATTTCTAACCGCTTCGGCCACGCATGCTGATCGACTTAAAACTGTGGCAGGTATACATAATACGTTGTTGTTGGCTGTGCAGTTTCTCTGCTGGCTCTGTTGGCGCCTGCGTAGTAGGCGGTGGAATATATTCCAAAACGATCTGATCGGCATATAAAACAACATTTTCGGAACCTTGTGAGTTTTACCTCCCTAGTCCATCATGTGGCCGCAGTTTCTATGCGCTCTATGATTATTTTTTTTTATGATTGGAGCTGCGTACATAAGCTCGTCAAACACATTGCTTCATTGCCTTAAGGCAATGAAGCAATGTGTTGAAGCATGACACAGGTAAAATTTTACCTGTGTCATGCGTATGAGCAAGTGCTTTTATTGCATTGAACATTGCGCTGTGTATTAAAATGGTATAAAGATCTCCACGAGACGAGTGGAGGCGCCGAGGAAGAAGAAATACACATCTGGGTTGGGAGAGCGAAGGCTTGGAAAGACAGGACAGGACGATACAGAAGAACAGACGCTCAACTTGCAAGTGAGTTTTTAAAGACGATAGTCTTTCTTGGGGAACCTAAACGCCTAAATTTTGGTCTGTCTTTCTGTCTGTCTGTCTTTCTGTTTGTCGGCACGTCCCTCGATTCAGCCACCCGGCCAAAGTTGAACCACTTGCTTACCGCCCACCCATCTTGAACTGGTATGGCTGTTCATACTAGTGAACGTTGTCGATCAAAAAGTAAATATTACGCATATCTGAGGCGTAGCATCATTAGGTAAGTATTAGGTGGTGTGTTCGTTTAATAGAAAATACATAGATACGCAATTTTAAATACCTTGATGGTATGCCTTTAACGTTGAGACAGTAACGCTGAAGCGATCAGCGGTCCAAGCCGAGCAAGCGCGAGCGCCAACAACAACCGTCTTCGTCTTCTTCTTTCGCAGGCGTTCTTGTCTGCGCCCTACCATGTTACAAATCACTCCCCCGCGGAAAAGGAGCCATCCTGGCGACCTAAGGAACAGGTACAACTGGTGGGTCATAATGCGGCTTCAGTCGATCGACGTGAACAGTCTCGCGGCCGCGACGACGGCAGACCGTAGATGATTGAACAGGCTCAATCATATAGTTAATTGGGGATGCTTGACGTAGGACGCGGTAGGGGACTTCGTACTTAGGCAGTAGTTTTGTGGAAAGGCCAGGAGCGGAGGAGGGAACGCGAAGCCACACCAACGTTCCAGGCGAATGCGACTGAGGAGGCAGGTTTTCGTCGTGACGGTCCTTCTGGCCCTGCTCGCCCTACAATGTTACAACCCTAGTTTCTTAAGGTGCGCTGAAAATGCGACTGCGCTGAAACTTGTCTTCCTCCGTGCCCTCTGCACAAGCTCATGTTGTGTTTCGGTTTCGGTTCAGTATTGCATTGTACGAATGACAGGGGGCGCCGCTCTGGCATTCCTGTTTTACCCAGGCGACGTGTAAGTAAGAGAGTTTGTGGAGAGTACTCGTTGAGTGCGGACGTTTCTTCTCCTTCGGCGCATCGCGCCAAACAGCCTGTTTGGGCTGGCCGGCGTCTCCACCGGTCGCGTTGGTCACCGCCGGTCTTCGCCTGCCGCTGCGCCGGGACTACCAGCCCGCAACACAGCACTCATGTTTCCCGACGTATTGCCAGATGGCATACATATCTCACGCAGCGCCTCTTCTATCGTCTTTAGACGACATTTGCAGCGAAGCACGCAGATACACGGCCAATTTTTTTGAAAGACATCTCACCACGAAAACCACCCCAGATATGTTGAACTAGCCCAACAATTATTTATTTTGAAGAAATACACGCACGCGGTGCGCGAGAACAGAAAGCGGATTGCCCGCATCCAAATTCATTACAGTAGCTAGATTTGGGAGGGAAATGATGTTAGAGGAATTTTACGCACCGTCGTTAACGACTATATTAGAATTCCACCATTTGAATCGTCAGTGGAGTAGTAAAATATGTCAATCACGAGCAATAGAAGTCGCAATCACAAGACTACGTTGTCAGACTCGCTATCTAAATTTTTATTTACACAGAGGCTGGTCTGGCAACTTCGCCTAATTGTTTTTTTTTTCGCGGAATACGTGAGACAACGCAGCACCATCTCATTTCCTGTAAGAGGTACTCAACCTTGCGCAAAAATACCTTAGGTGTCGTTTTTCGTCTGCTTAGATTAGAATTAAATGTACAAAATGCACCGTCTTTCGGGGCTTTTTCTCTTGGCCACAATGACGGGAAGATTGCTGATGCATTGCAGGAGTTTCTTAAAGGATCAGAAAGATCTAGGTTATAAAATCTACTTTTTCAAGTTTTTATTTCTATTTTTTCTTTTTCTTCCGGATCTCTCCGCACGTTCTTTTGATAATCAATTATCTTTTATAATGGACAAAAGCGGTCTATACGTTTTTGTACATATAGTCCATGGTGAGACGTGCACAGAAAGTTTCGCGGTGGTCTGAGATTGGGAAATTACTCGCGCAGGTTCCCTTCCTCCAATGGACATCAACCACGTAGGATAATCATTATCATGGCGGTCGTGGTGATGATGTTTAGAAGAACTGTTAAAGCAACTAACCCTGTAACACATACTGACAGTCATCCGATTGATACCGATAAAATACGCATGCTGCTCAAATGGTTCCTCATGATTGTGCACGAAACGCCAAGCGCATGCGGCAAGCCAGACAAGACGACATAATAATAACTAATAATTTTTGGTGTTTTACATACCAAAACCGCTATACGATTGTAAGAGAGGCCATAGTGGAAGGCTCCGGAAATTTCGACCACCTGAGTTTCTTTAACGCGCACCTAAATCTAAGTATGCGGGTGTTCTTTCAACTTAAAAGCTCGACACCCTTTAAGTGCTAAAGTACCACGGCTGGTGAGAAGACGACGCATGTCGCGGCAAAAAGACGCATGCTGCTCAAATGGAAAACTTTGAATGAGCGTATGTTACATTCAAAACGGACTTTCTTCACCTTTCTGTACCTTCCATATGAATTATGTGCCTTTGTGTAGCTTCCAACGAAATTCAGTGTCGCCTCTGTACGGTGTGCTACAGGGCTTCGGTGGTCACCCACCTTCACGGAGTGGAATGGCTTCGCGATATACGCAGTGATAAACAACGGGGCCGTCCTTTTCTGTTCTGCTGGTCAACCATCCGCACAGGGTGCAAGTACAGCATTTTTTAAAGCGAATGCTTTACTGGCCTAGTCAAGCGAGTTTAACCGTGTATCTCCGCTGGGCCTTGAAGCGAAGAACGCATACCGCTTGACTAGCCGCGTCCGCCGCCTCCGCTGCTCCGATCGCTCCTGGGAGCACAAACGTTGCCTCGCAAGACGTGTCCACGTTATTAACCACGTGACTCGCAGCTCTCTCTGCGACGTCGGATCAGCGGGGGAGTGCTTCATTTCAGCCGTTGTGCCATGGTCGTGCGATGGAAGGAGGGAGTGAGGGCGCTGGTCCATCTGTGCCAAAGTTGTCTGCGTGGTCCCAGTGGCGAAAGCGCCAAGCTGCGTCGGACCGTCTTGCGGTGTCGCTGGGCTTTCTAATGAGTTAAAGCGGAAAGATGAGTACCAGCGCGCAAAGTGGCAGGCTGAAACGAGTGAATAACGGGAACTTCGGCGAGCTAAACCTCGGGAGAAAGATGCAGAAACACCATAGCGACGAGCTTTAGGGGCGGCAATGGACGCCTCGCGTTCGACTTCAGCGACGGCTTCCGAAACTGACGAAACGACGGCACTGAGTGCTCGCAGTACGGCACATTCGACTAGCCATATCGTTCGGTTGGCAAACTGCGCTTCGGCTATGAGGGCAAACAAGCATAACCAAACGTAACAAGCTTTCGCTTGCAGAACGGGGCCTAGCCGAGCTAAGCCGCAGCCAATTATTTTACCCCGCATGTTGCCGTTGGCCTGGCAGTCGGCCTAAACGAGTTAGGTAGAATGCGGTAAATGCATTCATTGCGTTACGACATCACTACTATTTTTCCCAAGGCAACACAATCTTGCTTGAACGTCCCTTGCGAGTGACTTTTAGTGACGGCGCGAAGCTATTTATTCATCAACTTTCACCTCTATTTCATAATTACTTTTAAATAGATCATATGACACCCCCTTACCCTTTCAAATTGGCTTCAAATCGGTTGGCTTCAAATCGGTTTCCTCGACGTGTTCCCCTTCCTACGTTCATTTCAGGCCCGGAATGTTCGAAGCAATTATTCGCGTACCAGGGTTTATTCGTCACCTGCCAGCTCATCAAGTTCATGCACAACGCGACGCTACCAAGAAAAAAAAATAACATTCCACATTTATCTTTATGGCTGCAAGCTATTGCAAGAAAAGGTGCACATACTTTATTACGGCTCAAGGTGTGTACGTGGCATAGCACCTGTAGGAGTGCCCAGATTATGTTGCAATGGTACACATGTGAAAGAAAGACATGCACCCAAAGTGAAGTGAATTGCCAATATTAGGATAGCTGCATACAACAGTAATGTTTTCAATATTGCTGGAGTAATAACATGTAATTGTGTACAGAAAATTCGTATTTATCATAGTGGTCACGGGCATGCGTTGTCATGCAAATAGTCACCGAGGACTGGCGTTTTACGTGCCCAAACTGCGATACGATTATGCGGTCCACTGTTGAGGGGGGGGGGGGGTGAAGGGGGGCTGGGCATTAACCTTGAAAACATAGGCTTGTTTAACGTGTACCTGAATTTAAATACAGCGCTGTTCTTGCATTTCGCCCCCCCCCCCCTTCCAAATCCGAGCGTGTAATTAAGGAACCTACTAGTATTCGTGGCTATTGAATTAATGTCGGGAGTGCTAACTAGCTAAGAACTGGTATAAAAGTTCAATAAAAGTTAGAAATACGACGTGAAGACCGTCTACAGTAAAACAGTTCAACAAGTAGCCCCACTGGTAGATGTCACACGCCCATCTATTTTGGTGTAAAGACAGTGCACAATTTTCGTCATACAAGCGTCACGTATAATTATAACATTATCTATAAAACCATTACATATAGCATATAGCAGTGAAGACGTAGTGGCTGCGGCACCAAGTGCGGTCCAGCTGCGTCTCGGCAATGCAGTGGTTATAGCGGTCGAGGCAGAGCAGCCGATGCGCTTCGTCAGCCGAGTGCAGAGGGTCTCCGACGAGCTCACGCAAAAGTGCATAAGCAGCATGGTCTTCGCCTAAATTGAGAATGGTACGCCGCTGGCAGCCGTTTCCTGTGGCTGCTTCAAGTGATGGCAGCAGCAGGTGTTGGATGCCCTCATTGCAAGTGTCTCAGAACGAGAGCCACAGCAACGCCTGTGCAAGGTAAAGAAAGCGATAAAAATCAACCTTATATGGAGAAACTGACACAGCAAACGCTTACTAGTACATTGATTCTGACATGAGTGCTTTCGAACCTGCCATCCATATAATAATGCCGGCCTTTTTTATTATTTCAGATGCAACGCATAAACTTGATCATGTCGACATCACATCCCGGATTTTGCGGCGCTTTATGAACTTGAGCTACTATTATATAGCAAACAAACGTAAACGAGCACTGTGTTCGTATTTCTAGTTCTTCTGTTACTGTCCTTACTGCGCACCACCACTTGAAGAAAAAGTAAGGCACATGGATGTTGCTAAGGCTCTCGCTATGCATGCTGTTAAAAGCATTCCATTATTGAGCGAATATTAAACTATTGCAGAACTATTATTCACGACCCTACGTAGGTCGGTAGAAGAAATGGAGCTCAAGCAGTATCATTGAAGAATTACATTTTCGCTTAGGGCTCACTCGGCCTCAGGCTACTCAAAATATTCCTCAGGCGGACTCACTCGGACTAAGACTCACCAAACTGACTGATGGGTGGACTCACGAGCTTTCTGACCTATTCCAGTACATATAGATACTGTGCTATTTACAATAAAGAAACCAATTTATAGTCGGAGCCCTGTCCTTTGACTTTTGTGGTCACGTTGTTTCACCAAGAATCGCGTTAAAGAACACCAGATGGTCTAAATTTCCGGAGCCCTCCACTACAGCGTCTCTCATAATCACGTCGTGGTTTTGGGACGTTAAGCCCCAACAATCAGTTTCATCAAGAATGTTCAGTTTTGTTTGCGCGGGAGAGGGGATGGCGGTGCGGTACTCCGTGGTTTTCTTAGGCGCTACTTTTTTTCGCTTCATATACTGCACTATATCTTGAAGTGCCAAATCTAGTCAGCGTGCTTATCCTGCAGTGAATGTCATAACGAGGTATGCCAATCCCGGATGTTGATTTATTCGGTGTTGCAGAAGCTGATGTTGCACAAGCTGACGCATATTTTGGCGCGTGTTCGTTGCACGACGACAATTACTACTGCTCAATGAGAAGCACCTAATCCGGACTCAGTAGGGCTCAGGCTCACTAAATTTGCCTCAACAGGACTCACTCAGACTCAGACTTACTAAACATTTTCTGAAGAGGACTCATCCGGGCTCAGACTCGCCAAAATTTTGCTCACAGCTCAATCTGAATCTGAGTGAGTCCCGTGTCGGTGGACTCATGAGTGAATATGCCGACCTATGTCCCCCAAATTAAACAGCTTTCCCGAAGCCGCCCCGCTCCCCAGGTCTCATAGAATAAGTTATGTACGGGAAGTTTTAAGGCGTTGTGTGAGAGACATTTTATCGAACTGAATCTTACAACTGCATCACGAGCGTTGGTTAGCCAGAAAAGTGACGACGCATGCAGCCTTTTCCCACACTAGCTTACTGCGGCTGCTTTTGCGTAGGTCTATTTTTGACACCTTTGAAATTGTACTGTACTGCATCGTGTGGGAACCCGTTCTATAAGAAACGCATCCACAAACTCTGCGCAGCTCTAGGTTTTTACCGCGAGGCTGTCTTTGCCTAACATGTGCTGTAGTAGTAGGAGCTGGGGTAGGCGTCCACTGAAACGCCATTGACTTTGACCAATCAGGTGTAAGCGAGTGCATTTGTGCACTTCAAGTCAACCGACAGATTCACGGCATCATGTGATCTCGGAAGCCATTCATATAGACTCGAGCGTGTAGACTTAGCCTGATTCTGGATGGGTAGACCCCATGTAGTACGCACTGCCGAGGAGCAAGCTCCTTTCGAGGAGCGTCTGCACGAATTCGAGCGTGAATGGAAACAACGTCGCCGTGCCCAAAACAGCGCGTTGCGGTTTCGCGAAGCTGAGACAATTCACCGGCAAAATACAGAAGAAGCCTCACGCGAAAACACTAAGAGAAACGCATAAAGTGCTCCTAAACGATGGACACGACACAAAGCTCGCAAAGCGAAAACGAAATGAGGTGAAACATGGCGAAACAAAATATTTAGAGACTGCTTGCGAAGTTTGGCTTGCAGGTGTAACACTGTGTAGAACTCGGTATAACTAAGGCAGCCTCGCTGTCTGAACATTTTCAAGGAGTGGATGGGCCGATGTTTTTTGTTTGATTTATGTCTTCACAATAACCATTACCATTGCAGAAGTCCTGACATGCACGCATACCAATCTCAAAAAAAAATGCGCTTGATGTCCTTAGACTTACTTCACCCAGAAACTTAAGCTTGCCAAGGAGCCGTGCCTGCTATCTTGCTAACCCATGAACTGAGAGACTGCTACGGCAGTAATCTTGTTCTCTTCTATGGCGCACACATCTTTCAAGCATTTGTTCGTTATGCAATACATTGGACAGCCTAATGTTTTACCTGTCAATGTCGTGTATGAAATTTCATACTCTAAGGTTGTCAAATATTTGAATGGTATTCCAACTTTCTGCGTTTGATCCATTTGGTGTGTCGCAATACAAATTCTGAGACATCAGACTGACATGTCGGGAATAGTGTTTCTGCACAAAAATGTTTAACTGAAGCTGACCACCTTTTTTTCATTAGCAATCTCTTACCTTAATGTAATGTAGATAAAGTTAACAATAGATAACTTATTAAAGTGAAGAAAATTCTTAAAGTTGAACATCTAATATTGAGACCCCAGTAGTGAAGAACACACCTCTGTTTCGTCGCCACAAGCATGGCCACTGTCACTTGCAGGCAGATGGAAGGTGCTGAAATCTGCAGCACTGCTGCGCTCCTCTTTGGCCAGCGATCTGCTTTTCTGCGTGAATGAAGAGGCCTGTCGTGCGCTGAGGAGGACGAGGTGGCTGAAACAGATGGGACGTAGTGGTGCACCCTTGCACACCTGAGTGCGAAGAAGAAGCAAGCAGTAGATACGTATATATAGGAGGTCACATTCAGATTGAGGGACTCATGGGAAGTTTGTGGCAACGCAATAAGAGCTTTGTCGGACGAACGGTAGCGGATGGTTGCATATTCATTTTGAACACATATGATTATTTGAACCGGGCGAAAGGTTGGCTTGTCAAGGGGAAGTTGTATTTGTCCACCTTTTGGCGGGATGTCATAAGAAAGCTGCAGCAAATGTTAATGCTTGTGGGTGGGTTAGTTGGTTTTGCAGCATTGTAACGAAAAACAGCGCGAGAACATACCGACGGAGGGGGGCATACACACACGAGCGCTGACTCAACTGATTGTATTTCCAGCAGTGCATGAAATATATAACCTAGACAAAAAAAGAATGAATTGTTCAACAACCATGTGCACTTGTCGTCCGCTCGTTACAATTGCTCGTGTGTGTGTCCCCCTCCGTCGCTCTCTAGTGGCGCTGTTTTTCGTTACAATGCTGTAAATGGCAATTGATGTTATGTGTCAGAGGTAGGCGGAGTCGGATAGGATGACCAGAGAACCCCCAAGAAACGGAATCAAATAGTAAATCATACAAGTTAAAAAGTACAAGCGCATTGGAGTCCTTCAAGCTCACATAATGCGAAGGCTAACGTTATGTTCAGCCTGTTGGGTGGCTTCTTACTGACAGCCTGCGTACATTATTTAAACAGTTAGTATACACATAGTAACAACAAGGAAATATGTAGTAACAGCAGCTGTTACTACCTTTCCTGGACCATTATAAACTTCATAGTAAAAACAGCTTGAACATTACAAGGACGACACAGGTGAAACAGGACTAGCATTGTCTCGTCCTTGTAGTTTTCGCGCTGGTTTTTACTATGAATACTTACCAACAAGCTCAAGTTCGCACGCTTCTCATTATTAACTTCTTGCTGCATGTTTACTGCCTGCATTAGTACAGAGTTAAAAGCGGCAATGGTTACAGCTTCTCGCGAGCCGTTACTAACTTTTTTCTATGTACCTCTTTAGTATGAACGAAATTGTTGTCACCCCCTAGTGTAGTATGCTTGTGACTCCATTCCTGTCGAAACATCACGTTTTAGCGAAATCGGACAAAGATATCTACGGGATCAAGCGGAAAACTACGACTTCTTTTTCCTAACATTGCAATTTGTAAGCGCCCTTTCAGCTAGACTGAGAGCGGAGGAGATAAAGTAACGCAAGTGCTGTGCGTATTTGGAGACATAATATAAATGCTGACCAACTGACAAGAAAGGAGGATAAAGTGCTTGCCATTTTAGCAATCAGATGATAATGCAAGAGACAGAGGCGTATAGCCTTACGATATTCCAAAGAGGTAGGGTGGGGGGCAAGTGCGTTTTGGTTGTGTTTGTCATGCATTTCGCTTTCCTTGTGAATACATTTAAACGCTAATGTGCAGTTGGTGGCGACTATAGCCAATAAAGTATACTAGAGACATGTGTGCTTGCTTTTAAACACGTTCTTGTAAATGAACATGCCTTTTTGAATCCAAGTTCGCTTTATGTAGGTGTTAATAATGACATGACCGAGAAGCAAACGCAATGCTGCTCGCTAATACCCATAGAAAATGAAACAGGTAGTTGGTTCTGCCTAAGGTTCGCAACGTCCGGGGGGGAGGGGGGGGGAGTGTTGATGGGTGATGATAGCACTGGTGGAATGAAAAAAAAATGCAAGTTTTGTATTATTTATGTCTCTCTTGCATAAATTAAAAATTCATACAATATTGTCGGCACTGGCATAATACAAAGTAAGGAATATTTACTGCAAACACGGCAGATGAGGCAGCACACTATCATGTCAAGGACTGCAAGAAGAAAATGGGTCTGAAACAGTGCAACATTCTGCAGATCACTACCTTGCAAGGTAAGGGTAGCAATGTGGTGCTTGCTGCCTTTAGCTCATATTAACTACACTTTAAAGTTGGTAAATACAGCCAGCTACTACCTCGACGTACTCTACCCCCTTCAGGCGCAAATTATGATGCACTGTCTGCAAATGCGTCACATTCTCATGGCATGATTCCAAGGCATTCAGTAGTACATTCCAAGAAAGAAAATGGAGGAATGTGCTGTTTTGTGTGATTTTCAATAATTAATGTTAATTAGCATGTAATAAATATCTAATTATCCTGCAATGAGTCAGCTTCAATCCTTGCATAAAAAGAATCAAATATTAGGTCCAAAATGCCTGCACAGGTTGTTTTTCGGTTGTACTCGTTTCGAGCAATGAAAAAAAAAATACTCTTGACGTTGGTCCTGGAACACGCACATCGAACGATCGTCGAACATGGTAGTGTCTCCAGCACAGTGATCCTCTGCAGCAATATGCAGCACAATAACGTTAAATCACCGCTAATTATCCACTCAGGAAGCCTGCACAGATGCGCACACTGCGTTTCAAGCCGTTTGAAGAAACACTGGGTGCATGACATGCCTCTGAAGTTAATGTGTACAATTGTACACACTGCCGCTGAAGGGGGCTACACTCGCCATTGCAGCTGAGAAGGTAAAATGTGGCACTGCTAAGCTCGAGTACGTTTGTTCCATTCCCGGCCGCGGCGGCCGAACTTCTGTGGAAACGAAATGCAAGAACACCCGTGAACTTAGATTTAGATGAATGTTAAAGAATCCCAGGTGGCGAAAATTATTCCGGTTTCCCCCGCTACGGCACGCCTAATAACGATATCGATGTTCTGGCACGTAAAACCCCCGAAATTATTATTATAAGCTTTGTACGACCTATTTACCGGCACGGAGATCCATTCAAAGGTATTTCGGCTATTTTGAAAGACTAGTACCTTGTCTTGGCTATTGTGTATTACACACTGTTGGGGTATTATAATGCTAAATAGACATATTATTTGTTAATTATGTTTCCTTAACAGGCACACGCTGTCACCATGAACACCGAATGAGATGGTAGGTTGTAGAAATATAGGCTCATTCATCCTAGAACTTATAGCTGCGGACCGGCACCAGTTCGTTCCCCAGAAGTAGGGCTCTAAATACTCCAGAAACCGCTTATAAGATACGCGTATCGCCGAGCCTGGCCCTTACGTATGTGAGCTGTGCTCCTTCATGAGCTTCTATACACAATCACCCGATGTTGTATCGTACTATTGACATTTACGAATTTTTCCATCATAAAATTGGGCTGCTCGTTGTGGAATGATCACATTAGTAGCGGTCACTACCTTTTTGTTAGCTAGTAACCGGTATTATCAATATTTCACTACCTAGTTAGTAACGAGAAGGGTAGTAACTACTACTAATTGCTGTTGTAATTGCAAGGGTAGTAATAGTTACTACCATTGGCGTAGCTAACAGCAGTTACTAACATGATACTTGTACTTTATGCGACAAGTCGTTAGGAAACCGACGTTGGTCAGTATGGCAACCTTTTTTTAGAGCGCAGCTCTTAGGCGCCCATTCCTGCGTTGAGCGGCGTCGCCGTCGCCGTCACTGTCGGTGGCGTAACCAGTAGACATGAAAACACAATATGAGAAAAAAAAATACCCATGATCGAATGGGATTTGATCCTATGTCCTCCGCGTGGTAGTCGAGTATTCTGCCTAAGAACAAAGCTAGTGCTTGAAACTCACTTGCATAAAGACCCTATACAGGCGTCATGTCGGGCAAGGAATCGCTTTAACTTATGTAATATATAACAGGATACTTGTACGTTATGCGACAAGTCGTTAGGAAACTGACGTTGGTCAGTATGGCAACCTTTTTTTAGAGGGCTGCTCTTAGGCGCCACGCATGCTGCTCAAATAGCTCCTCAGGATCGTGCGCGAAACGCCATGCGCGGGTGGGAAGCCAGAAAAGACGACGTAATAATGAATAATATTGACTGATGGGGTTTTAGGTCCTAAAACCTCGATATGATTATGAGAGAGGCCGTAGTGGGGGTTCCCGAAATTTATACCACCTGGGGTTCTTTAACGTGCACCTAACTCTAGGCAATCGGATTTTCTTTGCATTTCGCACCCATCGAAATGCGGCCACCGTGGCCGGCAGTCGAACCCGCGCCCTCGAGCTTAAAGGCTCGTTCACATCGTGGTTCGCACCGAAGGCGGAGCGGCTAAAGCGCACGAGCAGGAAAGCGGAGGAATACTCCTCGCCAGGCGGGGAGCCGGATCGCTCGGGGGCTGATTTTTTCCGCCCGCCGAAGGTCTCCGCTTTGGTGCCGCCAATCAGAACGCCATGCTGCGGTGGCGTTGGTGTAAACATCCGATTAAGGCGGAAAAGGCGCGATCTGCGTAGGCGGCTAGGGTGGCTAGGGTGGACAAGCAGTTCCACCTGATGGCGACACGCCCGCAAAAGCGAGAGATGGCCCGCTTCGTTGGCCGCGGGGGCAGCCAGGCAAAACGTGCGTTCTGAACAGGTGCACGAACAAGCCGCCTGGCCACGTTGCTGTTGTGGTGTGTGGCCGCGTTGTTGTTGCGAGTGCTTTTCGCCGCTTTGGCCGCTCCGCCTTCGGTGTCAATGAACCTAAACAGCGTGGCACCCTGTACGTGCTAAGGTGCAGTACCGGGTGAGAAGACGACGCATGTCGCGGCAAAAAGACGCATGCTACTCAAATGTAAACTTTAAATGAGCGTATGCTACATTCAGAACAGACTTTCTTCATATATCTCTACCTTTCATGGAAATGCTGCGTCTTTCTGTACCTTTCACCAACATTATGTGCCTTTCCGTACCTTTCAGCAAAATTCAGTGACACATCTGTGCCACGTGTTACACAGCCTAGGTGGTCATCCACTTAAAATGGCTCCGTGATAGACGTGGAATGGAAGAGAGCGGAATGGCCGAGAGCGGAATGGAATCTATTATTGCGATAGCAATTATATGGACAGTCTCGGCTGAATTTTGCCGTCGCCGTCATGCACCGTATATGTATAAGTATGTATATACATAAAAAAGCCGCAAACAAAAATAATTGAGAAAAATGCTTCCGGAGCGCGGAATCGAACCAGGGACCTCTTGCTCCGCAGCGAGCGGCACTAACCGCTACGCCACGAAACGCAGATCCTCCACGTAGCTAACGGCGAGCGTTATATACACACCCTTTACAGCTGGACGGACTCGGAGACGGCCGGCGCTTATAAGCGTTTCTTCCTTACCAGCGAGATGGCGCTAGGAGCACGACGGGCGCATTTAAAAGTCGTCGGCGAGCTCGCTCGCTTCTTCTTATTGCGCAGGGAGAACCTTGCCCTTCCGCTGTCTGCTCGCGCGGTTTTCTGGTGGTGAGGGGAAGAGGGTTGTTTCAAGCTTTCACTGTGGTGTCCGCGCTCACGTTACGGAGCGTACGAAAGTCACTCGAGCTGAAGGGACGCCGCTAAACGAACAAACAGAAGATGAGCGCGAACTATCAAGTGTCACAGCTCTACACTTGAAGCACGCTAGTTTGCTTCGCTGCTTCGGCCGCGTTTGCAACAGGAGCGCTGTTCAAACTGAGAGTATCCATTGGCGAGCCTCACTTCGTATAGCATTAGTTTCTTGCTATCGCATTCATTGCTTCGCCCTTGCGGCGAAACTGCGACTTTTTCTTTCTCTTCTCGCCCTTTCTACATTTCTTTCTCTTTCTATTCATCGCTTCCTCTTTCTTTCCATGTCTTTCTATCTGTTTTAAGCTGGGCGGCCTTCCTTGTCGCTCGTTATTTTTTGTTTCTTTCTTCTTATCTTTCTTTCTCTCTGTTTCTTGTATCGGTTTTTTGTATCTGCTTCTTTCTATTTCCTTCTAGCCGCTTCGGCCGTGCACGTTGATCGAGTTAATAATATCTGGTGTTTAACGTCCCAAAACCACGATATGATTATGAGAGACGCCGTAGTGGAGGGCTCCGGAAATTTAGACCACCTGGGGTTCTTTAACGTGCACCTAAATCTAAGTACACGGGCCTCAAACATTTTCGCCTCCATCGAAAATGCAGCCGCCGCGGCCGGGATTCGATCCCGCGACCTTCGGGTCAGCAGTCGAGCGCCATAACCACCAGACCACCGTGGCGGGGTCACGTTGATCGAGTTAAAACTGTGGCTGTTATAATACGTTGTTGTTGGGTGACTGCTAGCATGTCAGTCTCTCTGCTGGCTCTGCTGGCGTCTGTGTAGTAGACGGTCGAATATGTTCCAAAACGATGCCGAATCGATCTGATTGGCGTGTGAAACAACATTTTCGCAACCTTGTCATTTTGCTTCCCTCCGCCATCATGTGGCCGCTGTTTGGTATGGACTCTATGATGATGATTTTTTAAGGATTGGAGCTGTGTACATAAACTCGCCAAACACATCGCTTCGCTGCCTTTTACCTACGTCGTGCGTATGAGCAAGTGCTTTTATTAACATTGCACATTGCGCTGTGTATTAAATTGCTATAAAGATCTCCATGAGACAGTGCAGATACTGAGGAAGAAGAAATACACGCACGAGGTGCACGAGAACAGAACGCGGCTTTCGCTCAGTCAGCGACAGCAGCTCAGAAGGGCCAGCTGCTGCGCATCGTCGCTGCTCCGCCCAAGCCCTCTACTGGCTTCCGCTTCCCAGCAGGCGGCTACGCAGGCGAAACCGGGCTGTTCCGGATCGAGGGCTCAAGGCGCAGAGAGTGCTGAGGCTCCGGCTATCAAGCGACCACGCGGTCGACCGCCCAAGGCCGTGCCGGTGGACCCGCTAGCGCCGAAGGCCGTCGCGCCCACGGCAGCTCGGAAGTCGCGGAAGGCAGATGAGGCAACACAGCCCGAGACCGAAAAACCTTCAACCAGCAAGGCAGTGGCACGGAGAGCCCCGAGAGTGAGTCGCACGAAGCGCTCGAGGAGCTCCTCGGCAAGCAGCATGGACGAAACGGCAAGCGAGGCTCCAAGGCCTCGCAGTGCCAGGATGAAGACGAGCCGCAGCAGATCAAGCCACTCATCCCGCCCTCGTCATAGAGGACGAGCGCGTAAAGCCCGAAGCCGCGCCAGCTCGGCGACACGGTCGGAAAGGCGCCACGGAAGAAAGAGGCGCAGCAAGAACCGCCGCCATGCCCCGGTCTAAGAGCTCGTCCTCGGCCACGGCTGTGCGCTCGAAGCGCGGCCATAAGCGTCGCCACGCCTATAGTGGCGCCTCCTCGAGGCACGAAGGAAGGCGCGTTAAGACGAGGAAGGCCCCGAGCAGCCGGTCGTCGACTAGACACGGGAGGCGAAGGAAGGTGGGCAAGACCTCCAAGGGCTTGAAGCGAAAGTAGAAGACAGGTGGAGTCAAGATTAGCCACGTCCAGAGCAAAGCCAGCCAGCATGCACAATTGGGCTTTCCCTCTAACGTTTCCAAAAAAGTGGCGAATATACTGGAATTAAATTCCCTTCTATCCCCCTGTATTGTCCTATTGTCTGAAGTGTCTTATAATGTGATTTATTCTCTGGCGAAATTGCGGGCATGACGCGAAAACACTTTAACAATGCAGTGCTGTTAGGCTTGATGTATTCCGTGTGTCGTAGATAGAAAATTATCATGAACTGGTACGCGCTCGCTTCGTCCTCTTCTTCCTCTTCTGCTTCGCTCCCAGAACACGTGCTCTGATTTCTCGGGCATGGGATGCTATAACTCTGCTGGGCACGAGAATGAGTACAGTAAGAGAGCCATAAACGAGTATGTGCCAGTATTGGGTTAATCCCACTACTCACCACTGATCCACTAAAAATGAAGAAGGCAACAGTTGAAGTTTCTCTGTAAACCTGTGTATAAGAGCGGCATTGTCAAGATGCAATAAAACTATACCAGAACCTCAAAGCTTAACAAGGAGCAGTGATACAACACATCTTAAAAGCTTGCAAAACCTAGAAATACATTAGCCTGACGAAGGGAAGGCCTCCATCTTCGCTGCTTCATTCATGTGGCGCATACCCACCTGAGGAGTTTAGCACGACAGAGAACAAGTTACCGATAACTTAAACAACTTTACTCTAAAGAGAATGAAGAGAGCGCGTGCCGGTTTGTGATGATGATAGTCTTTGCGACGGGGAACAAGTTACCGACAGATTAAACCACTTCGTTGTTAAAAACCGAAACAGTAAGAAAGAACAGGGATAGACTAGGGAAAATGTTATGCCCAGTGGGCATTCCTTTTTCTTTCGTTTCGAGTATGTTATTTGCGCTTACTATCACATCAAGAGGGGAGATCTTGCGCAGTGTAGCGCGACCTTGAAGCCAATATTTAGAATGCAGAATGCTAACCACCACGGAGCACTCGACGCGAACCCTTTCCATGGTGCAGAAGACGAGGGCTATGAAAAATAATGCACGTTGAACAGCAAGCATTTCTTCCGAAGCCCCTTTTCACTCATCCTGAACGGCCTGGTCCTGCGGCTGTGTGGAAGCTTACTTCCATAACTTATTTAATTCGCATTAATAATAATAATACGTGCCAAAATCACAATATGATTATGAGCCACGCCGTAGTGAGGAACTCCAGGTTAATTTAGACCATCTGAGGTGTTTTAACATAGAGTCGCAACGGAAAAAGATTAACACAAGTAAGTGATCGCTGGCAGGAGCGGCAAAATTGCGACACGTGGCGCTGTTGTTCCCGAGCACGCCGATAGCGAGAGTACCAAGCACATTCCATTTTTGAAAGCAGGGGTTACGGTTATTCTCAACTCCAGCGAAAAGAAAGAAAGAAAAGACATCATGTGCATATAGGCAAGTCTGCCGATAAGGAATGCATAAGCGTTTATTTAAGATGTGGGCTTTAACAATAATAATAATATCTCGGGTTTAACGTCCCAAAACCACGATATGATTATGAGAGACGCCGTAGTGGAGGGCTCCGGAAATTTCGGCCACCTGGGGTTCTTTAACTTGCACCTTAATCTTGGTACACGGGCCTCAAACATTTTCGCCTCCATCGAAAATGCAGCCTCCGCGGCCGAGATTCGATCCCGCGACCTTCGAGTGCCATCACCACTAGACCACCGACGCGGGGAAGATGTGGGCTTTCGGATGGGCCAACAGCAAGATGGGCTGCTTTCTGCCGGTTACCGCTGCTTTGGAAATTTGAATGTGCTTGGCACTCTCGCTATCGGTGTGCTCGGGAGCAACAGTGCCGCGTAGCAATTTTGCCGCTCCGGTCACCGGTCACTTGTGCTAAACTTTTTTCTGTTGCGACTGTACGTTAAAGGGACCGACAACTGCTTTTCCTCGACCCTTTTTTCTTTACGGCGCGACAGAAAGATCACCCTTCGCAGTGTTTGTAGCTGCAGTAGTTAATCCCAAAAAGCACGTAGTTATTTTACAAGCAATATTTTTCGACCTGAAACGCTCTAAACATGGACGAAATTTTATCCAGCAACGCTGAGAATTGATGGCGATGCCGCCAGCCCTTCTCGCGATTTGTGAAAGCTATCGCTGTTCTGCTTTCGCAGGAGTTCCTGTAACTATGCTTAACCACCTTTATTTATATATTTTCAACTATTTTTGAAAATAACGAGCTGTTACAATGAGATAATGTGGCATTATACACCTTCCCTGTATTTGTACCACGTTGGGCGCATGCATCCAAGGTTGCCTGCGCCTGTGTCATGGGTGGCTTGTCCCGGCGTCGTTACTCTCTCGACGCACAAGACAAGCCAAGTCACCGAAAACGTCACTACGCGCATATGCACAGGCGCGCCGAGTAGCAGCGCGCGTCATTTCGGAGACGAGGTTCAGGTAGCAAAACTATGTCGCTCCAAAATCTTAGCGACCTAGAAACTGCGTGCACGGTTGCATGAGCACGCTGAAAAGTTGCTCAAGACGCGCTGACGAGCGTGGGATTATTACGTCACGCGAAGGCAGCGCCACTTTAATGCATACTACTAACGCAGGCCTATATGTAGATTTTTATGGAGTAATAATACCTTTTAATATAAAGAGGCGAAGAATATTTGAATACTAACAAAAAGATCGTCGACCGCGTACAGCAGTCAATGGTCACGTGGCCGGGTTCATCGGATCGTTCATGTTTTTGCCGCCAGAGGCGCCAAAGGTCATTTTTCGCGACTTTGAATTAAGAAATAAAAATACAATCTCTCAAGAAAAAAAACAGGGTTGGTGTGAGTCAATGCGACGGACAATCTTTCCATCAGTGGAGTCATCTCATTTCATGTTCTGGGCAGCTTTCGGTCCCTTTAATAGCAGCCTCAATTTCCGTATTTTTCTTTTTATTTAATTTGATCAATACATGTAATCACTCTCACTTTTAGATAACTATAAAATGTGATGATTGAAATGATCTACTATGTAACTTTTTCTGCAAAGGGCAGATTCCTCCGTACGTTCTTCTGATAATTAATTACCTAATATAATTAACAAAGCAGGTCTATACGTTTTTGTACATATAGCACATGGGGAGATCGGCACAGAAGGTTACTGGCGGTCTGAGATTCGGAAATTACTGGCACAGGTTTCCTTCCCCCATTCGACATCAAACACATGCGATAATCATTTAAAATGACGGTCGTGGTGATGATGTTTATCAAGAACAGTTAAAGTAACACACTCTCTGGCAACGCTGACAGCTACCCGATCGATACTGTCAAAATACGCATACTGCTCAAATGGCTCCTCCGGATCGTGCACGAAACGCCAAGCGCAAGTGGGAAGCCATATAATACGACGTAATAATAAATAATAATAACTGATGGGGTTTCACGCCCCAAAACCACGATATGATTATGAGAGAGGTCGTAGTAGGGATTCCAGAAATTTCTACTACCTGAGGTTCTTTAACATGCCCCTAACTCTATAAGCAATCGGGTGTTCTTTGTATTTCGCCCCCATCGAAATGCGGCCACCGTGGCCAGGAGTCGAGCCCGCGCCCTCGAGCTTATAGGCTCGTTCACACCGAAGGCGGTAGCGACCAAAGCGGACGAGCGTGAAAGCAGCAGTCGGAGGATTCTTCCTCGCCAGGCGGCTGAAGCGGGCGGAAAACGAGGCGGGGAGCCGGATTGGTCGGGGACCGATTTTTTCCGCCCGCCGAAGGTCTCCGCTTTGCCGCCGCCAATCAGAACACCATGCGGAGGTGCCGCTGGTGTAAACACCCGTTTAAGGCGGAAATGGCGCGATTTGCGTAGGCGGCTCGGATGGCGAGAGTGGACAACCACGTGATGGCGACACGCCCGCAAAAGCGAGAGATGCCCCACTTCCTTGGCCGCGCGGGCAGCCAGGCAAAACGTGCGGTCTGACAAGCGCGCGAACTCGCCGCCCGGCCGTGTTGAAAATCCGGTTCACCTCTTTGGCCGCTTGGTCTTCGGTGGGAACGAACCTAAACAGCGCGACACCCTAAACGTGCTAAGCTACAATGGCGGGGGACAAGACAGCTGAAAAGGAATAACTCCAGCAGGACCTCATCTTTTCACGACGATGCCAGAAAAGCCTCCCGCTGTGATCCCGTACATTCATGGACTGAGCCATTCCCTCAAGAAGATCGCCGACATACAAGTTCTGGGGAGTTTTTCGGCTCCAACAACGTTTCAGCAAGGCTTCAACAATGTGCCGCAGGGTAAACAATGACAAGAGGAAGGAACCTGTGGAAAGAGACACCGTACGCAATCTGTCACAAGCTGTCGTGTATCGCGTTCCCTTATGCGGCCGGGATTACATCAGCCAAATCGATGCTTATGAGAGGACAAGACAACATGCTCCCTCACTGCAAACAACGGCACCTGTGGCTAACCTAGCAGCTCATTGCAGGGACTGCACCAGCCAGGCATTTCTCGATCAAGTCTCCGTCCTAGCGAAAGGAAGCAACAAACTCAAGCGGGAAATAAAGAAGCTCTAGAGATCAGGAAGCAAGGTTGCACGTGTGTCAGTGCAGCGTCAGTGGTTCTGACAAGAAATAACTTCATTTCTGTCTGGCGTGTGAAAAACTAGTTAGTGGAAATGACACCAGGTGCCAGTCACTGTTAGATACCTGTTGGTGACTCTGCGTGTTTTGGTTGTTATTTAGCGCGAGCGCATAGAAATAAAATTTCAGTTGGTAGTACAGCGACGTTCTTGATCTGTCTTCTTTTTGTCCTCGTTTTAAGTTCCGCTGCTCAAACGTAGTATTCCCCTTCCTTCGTTCATTTCAGACCCGGAATGTTTGAAGCATTTCTTGGCATGCCAGGGTTTATTAGTCAGCTGCCAGCTCGTCAAGTTCATGCTAACGCGAGGCTATCAAGAAAAAAAATCTTCCACATTTTACCTTTATGGCTGCGAGTAGTAAAGCTTTCCACGTCAAAAAAAAAAGAACTATTGTAAGAAAAGGTGCAACATTGTTTCGTAGACGATTCCCCGTGTTGAGTTGATTCATTCAAGGAAGCGCCCAACCAACCCAATTTATTAGAGCTCAAGACGTGCACAAGATCAGAGCAAAAGAATTAACATGGAGTAGCACCGGCAGGAGCGCCCAGAAGCACTGTGCAACGGCGTTGAAATAGTACACAAGTGACAAACACCACTATGCACAGAAAGTAAGTGAGTGCCATGTTTAGAATATCTGCATACAAGTGTAAAGTTTTCAATATGGCTGGAGTACTAACACTGTAATTGTGAACAGGAATGACTGAGATATTGCCCAGCACTAAAGCGCATATTTACCATACAGTGGGCACATGTATGCGTTGTCCAGCAATTAGTCATGGAGGAACTAATAATTCCTCGCATTTTACGTGCCAAACCGCGATATGCATAATGGTCCACTGTAGTGGGGCATTAATTTTGACAACCCGGGGCTGCTAACACGCATGTGAATTTACGTACACCCGTGTTATTGCATTTCTTCCCCCCCTTTGAAATCCGGCGTGTAATCAAGGAACTAAGAAGTCAGAGACGGCCCCGCGCTGACGACCGAAGCGCGGCAGCCGATCGCCTCCGCACCTAAAGAAATAGTCACCGCTTATGGTTCTCCGAAGGCAGAATCACCGGCGTCCGGCTCATGACGTCAGTCAGGCATGTGCGCGCGTGTCTTGCTGCAGACTTGTGTGCGTCCCGCCTGGAGGAGGAAATGCTGCGCTAAGTTGTAGACGACTGGGGGGCTACTAAATTATTGGGGGCTACTAAATTAACGTCGGGAGTATCAAGTGAAAGTAGCGAAGAACTCGTTTTAAAAGTTTAATAAATTTAGAAATACGACATTGAGACAGTTTACAATAAAACATACCATGGCTATCCAGAGGGTAGGTGTCGCTCGCCCAGCTAGAACGTTGCCTTTTGTTGTAAAGACAGTGCACAATTTTCGTCATATAAAGCATCACAATGTAATATAACATTATCTATAAAAGCATTATATACAACATATAGCAGTGAAGACGCAGTGCTGCGGCTCCCAAGTATGATCCAGCTGCATCTCGGCAAAGCTCTGGTTGTGGCGGGCATGGCAGGGCGGCCGATGTGCGTCGTCAGCCAAGTGCACAGGCTCTTCGACGAGCTCACGCAAAAGTGCATATGCAGCACGGCCTTCGCCTAACTTGAGAATGGCACGCCGCTGGCAGCCGTTCCATGAGGCTGCTTCAAGTGATGGGAGCAGCAGGTCGTGGATGCCCTCACTGCAGGTGGTCTCAGAACGAGAGCCACAGCAACGCCTGTCCAAGGCATAAAAAAAACAAGATAAAAACCAACTTTATATCGAGAAATGGACGCAACAAGCGCTGTACAATGATTTTGACATGAGTGCTTCCGTACCTGACATCCATCCCATGCCGGCCTTTTTTTTTTATTTCAGATGCAACGCATATGCTTGATCATGTCGACTTCGCATCCAGGATTTTGTGGCGCTTTACTAACTTGAGCTTCTGCTTTAAAGCAAACAAACGTAAACTAGAATAGTGTTCGTGTTTGCATACCTTCTTCTGTTACTCTCCTTATCGCGCACCACAATTTGAAAAAAAAAATAAGGCGCATGGATGTTGCTAAGGCTTTCGCTATGCATGCTCTTGAATACCCTGCATTATGAGAGCGTATTAAAACCTTACAGAATTATAATTTACACGCCCTACGTAGGTCGGTAAGAGAAATGGAGCTCAAGCTGTATCACTCAAGAAATAAATTTTAAGGTTAGGGCTCACTCGGTCTCAGACTACTAAAAATTTTTCTCAAACGGACTCACTCTGACTAAGGCTCACCAAACTGACTCATGGGTGGACTCACACGAGTTTTCAGACCTCTTGCAGTATATATACATACTGTGCAGTTTACAACAAAGAAACCAGTTCATAGTCAGCGCCTTGTCCCGTCTTCTGTGATCGCGTTGTTTCACCAAAAATGTCCAGTTTTGCTTGCGTGGGAGAGAGGATGGAGGTGCTGTCCTCCGTGGTTGGCGCAGGCGCTACTTTTTTTGGCTTCATATATTGCGCTATCTTGGACCGCCTAATGTAGCCGGAATGCTTATCCTGCACTCAGTGTAATAAAAGTTATCCCAGACCCAGATGTTTATTCGCTGTTGCAGAAGCTGATTTCGCACAACGTGACGCATATTTTGGGGCGCGTTCGTCGCCCGACGGCAATTACTGCTCAGCGAGAAGCACCTAATCCGGACTCGATCGGGCTCAGACTCACTAATTTTGCCTAAACTGACTTACTCGGACTCAGAGTCACCAAAATATGCTCAACTGGACCCATTAAAGCACAAGCTCACAGTTCAATCTGAGTGAGTCCCGAGTCGGTGGACTCATGAGTGAATTTGCCGACCTATGCCCCCCTAATTAACCAGCTTTCTCAAGCCGCTCCGCTCCCCAGGTCCCATAGAATATGTTATGTAATGTAAGTTTTAAGGCGTTGTCTGAGAGTCATTTATCGAAATGAATCCTACAACTGCATCACGAGCGTTGGTTAGCCAGAAAAAGTGGCGACGCATGCAGCCTTTTCCCATACTAGCTTACCGTGGCGGCTTGTTGCCTTGGTCTGTTTATTTTTGATAAAATAAAGCTGTGGTAGGCGTCCGCTGAAACGTCATTGGCTGAGTCGGAAGGTCACCTGACCTTGCTATGACCACTCAGGTGTAAGCAGGGCTGGGCAAAGATACATTGAAATTGTATCGCGATACGATACAAGATACTCAGGCAAGAAGTATTTGAGATACAGATACAAGATACTTCCGGAATACTAATTGTATCCGATACGATACTTCCCAATTGTATCTTAAGATACTTCGATACATTTGCAAATTGGCTGTTATATATCTATATAATGAAGCAGGAAATGCTTATGAACAAAAATCTTCTATCGTAATTTTTTTAACTGCGACCAACTTTGTTTACATTTGAAAAAAATAACTCTTTGTGTCCCGGGATTTCCGTCTTACTTGCTCAAGAATATCAGTTTAATTCGTAAACAAGTCGGCTTAACATGAGAGCTTTTTATACGCTGTAATGTCAATGGTTCTTGTTTCACACTTTGTAATTAATGGGTGCCGCTTCAACTACTTGCCGACCAGCTAGGGGTTGTCATCTGAATACAAGAAGGTCAACAAGAAGCCTCCGCACGATGGCGCAAACACCGTTGTGCAGTTCTGCCCTGTCCGTAAGCGTATTACCGTTTTCGCAATACCGGATCTCCCGAAATGCAGCAACAACGCTGGTAGCGATAGTTTTTCGTGACGCACCATGCATGAGCGATTAAAACTGCAATGATTTTTATATTCTACTTATCTGCTGGCGTAAAGCTTCGTTAGCAACATATTCACTAACGTGCAATCTTTTGAAATTTCTTCTCCGAGAGAACTAGTGCCATCGAGAATTGTCCCAGGCGTATTGTAGTGGCACAAAGCGTTGCAGGATACCACTTCTGTTGCCACTTATGGCTCCGACTATCTCGTGATTTGCAACAGCGAAAAACTTTACAGTGACCTCAAAACAGAAAACCAATATCTTAGTCAAATAGCAAGGCGGTTTCATATCAATCACAGTGAATACGTTTACAGGTCGTTTCATGTAACTATAGAATCAAATATCTAAAAAAGGGTTAAAGGGACACTAAAGAGCAAAATGATTTTTCTCGTATTAGTAAACTACTGTTGCACGATACCAAAAACACCACACCTGCGGCGAGAAGACACTAAGCGAGAAATCGCGCAAAAAGAAAATGTGGGTGGCGACGCCACCTTGAAATTTCCACACCATTTGCCGTGACGTCACATTATTTGACGGCGCCTATACTAGGGCCTACGTAGTTCCCAAACCGTAAAAATGAAGTACACTGTCCTCTGACGGGACCATAGGTTAACATACCAAGTTGAGGAAATTTTGTTGAGCCAATGGCGCCAAAATACGATAAGTACACTTTGAAATCCATGACGTCACGCGTGGACATTATGGCGCGAATCTAAAAATGAACTTTGAACTTCATTTTCTCCTTATTAACACACCTACCATGAAATTAACGACAATATAGTTCTGAAAGTACAATTTATCAATCTGAACCGATTCTTGTTTCTCTTTAGTGTCCCTTTAACCGCTACTGAATGAAACCAATGAAGAAAGGTTTACCGCCATGTAGCGCTCCTTATAGTATCCTTTATACTGTATTGCGCTTAATTGGTTGATTAACTGAGGTCAGTTATGATTAACTGAGGTCCAAAAAATGATTTTTAATATTCATTTAGGACCAAGTGGGTGCCATCACGTCGTAGAGGGCATTCCAAGACGACCGGTCCAATTTTTTGGTGGCGATGTACAGTCGCGCTCAACATGACTTGCAACAGGGGAGCGCGTGGTCTTATCAGTAATGAAGTGGTATGAGCCTTTGGACAGAAGATGAAGAAGCATGAGAGCCGGGCAGGAAAGAAAAGGAGATGAAGTTAAAATAAAGCGAATTATGATGGACGCCAGTTCCATACTGAAGCTTAATGCTGTTCCGTTATTTTAAGTAGGAACACTACATTACTTTGGCGCAGCCGGCCATCGAAGCCATCATGTGGGTGACGTTCTTCATTGACGAGACCTCCAAGGAGAAGATCATCTTTTCGAAGTACCAAGTTCAAGACGAGCAGTGGTAGACCGACCTCGTGAGCTCAGCTCGGAAGAACTCATGAACTTTTGTGGAATGGCAGCCGGGGACACTACGAAGGACAACGCGAAGAAGGAACTTGCGGCCTACACGCACAAACGACCCGAAAGTGAACTTGCGCGTCAAAGCCTTCAAGGATCACGATCTTCGACGAAGAGCGTCGACGTGGAGCCTGCGGAAGTGGTAGGAAAGAAGCTTCAGCTGCAACAGGAACAGATGGTCTACAAAACCAATAATGACATCTCTTATAAGCTCTCTGAATGCTGAGAAACCGACGCCTAAATTCGTAGAACCTATGCCTTCGACGTGTGTGTCTTCAAGTCCAGAAAGTTGGCTTGATTTCTACGAATATGCCGCTGGAAAACAAGTGGCTCTCTGATGAGGCTAAAATCACCAACATGCGCGTTTACTTGAGAGGTGTTGCGCGAAAGTGGTATGAAACATGCATTCTGGAAGACAGTGACGACTCTTGGAGCCAGTGGAGCAAAAGTTTTTGACTGCATTCCGAAGCAATCCAGTAGAAAGATGGAACACGGCGCTTAATTTCAAGTCTGAGCAAAGCTGCCTTGTCGAGTACTTCTTTGAGAAACGCCGTCTTTTAAAGCTGGCTGAGCCTTTGCTTCCATCTACGGCCGTAGTTGCCTTAATAATGCATGGATTGCACACTAAAGTGTTGAAGCAAGTTCAAATACTGTCACCAAAAACTCTAGATGACCTCCTCGCGTGTCTTCAGAACATACCATCAGCTTCGGAAACAAGCATAACCGCCGAGTCAAGCAGCTGTTTCAGTCGGAGTAAAGCGGACTGGTCAAGCCGCGCTCAGCGAGAACCGAGCCACCTCGCAAGTAGCACAGATAACTTGCCCTGGCGCGTTCCAAGAGGTCGAGTGAATAAATCGACACTGAAGCTCAGGAGTATTCGACAGAAAGAAACTAATAAACGAGGGTGATCAGTCCCACCCGATGACTCCAAATGAGACTGTTTATTTAAGTTGCTCTAGCCTACTTCACATTCCCGTCAAAGTAGGAAACAAACATATGATGGCTCTGGTAGACAGCGGTGCTTCTGTGTCCATTATAAATGCCAAGCTGGTGGATGCAAGTCGCTTGCATAGTGGAAGAATCCTACGAGTACAAGGCTATGATGGAAAAGTAACGTTGCACGATCAGTGGGCCTTTGTAAACATCGAGTTCCAGGGTCAGGAAATAGAGAGCGAAGTGTTGGTGATTGAGGGGGTGACGTACGACTTTTTGCTATCAAGACGAGATATAAAGAAACTAAAGATCAACGTGTACTGGGACGATGTGGTTCTAGTCGAAGGAGTAGCAAGGAACGAGACAAATCAGGGTAGACAAGATAATCTACGAGTTGTCAAGTGCGCGGAGGATATCGCAACGACCTACCCTGAACTTGTGTATGCATAGGAAGCTATCCTCAGGCGATGAAGTCACACAAGGTTCCTTTCGAACTCGCTGACAAGACCGTCATCCGAAAAGCACCTTACAATATGTCAAGGGAGCGAAAGATGTGGCTCAAGAAAGAGTTGCAGAGATGCTAGATGCTGATATCATACGACCTTCGGTATCACCCTTCGCTTCTCCCATAACGATCGCACCGAAAGAAGACGGAACCTTCAGATTATGCACCGACTACAGGGTTCTCAATCGTCAGACAGAACTCATACCATTTCCTATGCCGAAGATCGACACAATTATAGATGAGACCGGGGGTTGCCGACATTTTTTCCCGCATCGATTTATGCAAAGGTTTCTGGCAATCCCACTAACCGAAGAAACAAAAATGTACACCGCTTTTATCACGCCATTCGATCTCTACGAATATAACCGGCTTCCTTTCGGTTGGAAAAACTCGCCAGCGTGGTTCCAGAAGATCATGAACGACGTCCTAAAGCCATTCCTTGGTCTTGTTTTTTGTAATGTGTACATAGACGACATTATAGTCTTCTCCAAAACAGAGGCTGAGCATCAGGACCATCTGTCTCAGGTGTTAAACGCCTTGAGCTTGGCACATCTCAAGGTTAATTTTAAGAAGAGTGCATTCTTTCAACAAAAAGTTGTGTTTCTTGGAAGAGTCTTCGATGGGAACACCAAAAGCACAAAACAAGAGTCCGTCGAGAAGATCTCCCAGTTGAAGAAACCATATGACGTCCATTCACTGCGTGTGTTTTTGGGATTGGCAGGACATTTCCGATCTTTCATAAAGGACTTTGCTGTCAAAACTAGATGCCTCACGCGCTTAACGCAGAAAGAAGTTCCCTTTGAATGGAGTGACGAATGTGAGAGAGTCTACCGTGACTTGGTGCACAGAATTTCTTCTGACCCAGTTCTGCGCATACCAGACTTCACTTTACCCTTTGAATTGAACACTGACGCCTCACATTATGGGACTGGTGCAGTGTTGTATCAAAAATGTATTGAAGCATCTGGCCGAGAAAGGCGACACGTAGTAGGTTACTACAGCTACACTTTCAAGCCGTCTGAAACAAACTACACTACTACGGAAAAGGAAGCACTGGCTGTTCTGAAGGCCGTTGACTACTTCCGCACGTACCTGGAAGGTACGAAGTTCACTTTGTTCACCGATCACCAGGCACTCACTCATCTCTTGAATATGACCCAAACTAAAGGGCGTATCGCCAGATGGGTGAATTACTTGCAGCAATTTGACTTCACCATCTCGCACCGACCAGGACCGCTTTTAACCGATGCAGATGCTCTATCAAGATTGATGGTACAAAACAACACAGAACAATCTGAAGAAATCAATGAAGTGAAGCTGTGGGAAGGCTCAGAACAACTGGTTTTTACTGAAGGTCGGTATCAAGTCCCACCAACTCTTGTTTCCAAAGTGCTTTACTTGTACCACGATAGCCCAGAATCTGGAGGACACGACGGATTTTGGCGTACCTACAACAAGTTGGTCAAGAGGTTTACGTGGCCTCACATGAAGAAAGACGTCAGTCAGTACGTTCGTTCATGCCATGTGTGTCAAGTACACAAAGTCAAGTATAAACAGCCTACGGACACCATGATACTACCTTGCCACTCGAACGTGCCTTTTGAAGTAGTTCACCTGGATTTCGCCGAACTTAACAAGAAACGGGAAGGAGTCAGAAAAACGCAAGCTTTTCTGCTGGCCATAGATGAATGCACCAGGATGGTCGCGGCACGAGCAGGAAAAGAAGATGCAAATAGCGTCATAACCCTTCTCGAAAGAGACATGTTTAGAACTACGCGGACAATCGTATGCGATAACGGCCCCGCGTTCAAGAGTGAAAAGCTAGCAAGATGGGCTCGAGATCACAATGTATCGATCAAGTTCTGTGCGCCATACCATCCTGCGGCGAATGGGCTTGCAGAACGTGCCATACGGGACGTGAAACAGTACATCAAGATGTACGATAGTTTTCCTGGTGGATGGAAATGTTCTTTAGAAGCAGCCGTAAAACATCATAACCGATCCTACACAAGTGGCTTAGGGTGCAGTCCACAGTACGCTTCTACAGGAGAAACCCCTATTCTGCAGGCAGACCGTGAGTTGGGACTCTTGGAAAACCTCAAGATTGTCGAGGAGAGGCAACAAAAATCACAGGAGGAGAGGTACCGAAAACGAATGAAAAAGAATTTCGACAAGAGGCATCGAGCAGACATGCCAGACATTCAAGTCACCGACCTCGTATTAGTGAGAAAAGGAATAAGAGATTCCAGTGCCAAATTTTACGGGCCTTACTCTGTGACCAAGACAGCCACCCAGAACGGAATTTTGAAGACTGTCTGGTACACTGGTGAACGTGGATCAGTTGAATGTGCGTCAATTGGGAATGTCTTCAAGTATTACCCCAGGAGGGGTAATTAAAAGAAAGCGGGAAGGGTGAAGCGGTATAAGCCTTTGGACAGAAGATGAAGAAGCACGAGAGCCGGGCAGGAAAGAAAAGGAGGAGGAAGTTAAAAATAAAGTGAATTAAGATGGACGCCAGTTCCATACTGAAGCTTTAATGCTGTTCCGTTATTTTAAGTAGGAACACTACAAATAATAATAATAATAATAATAATAATAATAATAATAATAATAATAATAATAATAATAATAATAATAATAATTCTCTATATTCTCCTCTTCTCCTTGTACTATCAGTTTCCATTAAACTCTTACTATTCCTTCGTCTTTGCTGGCACTGCGTAAAACACAGACAAGGCACCGCTTAATTATGTGTTACCTGCCTGAATACTGCCTGAATTCGCTAACGTCGAGTAAATGCGGCTAAATATGGATGCGTACATCTATCAGCCAAGGCTCAAACACAGATCGAGAATCTGAGCATGCCACTTCTTTTGTAACCCGAACGCAAGTTTCATCATGCATCATTATTGCCCCACCGCCTGTCCTGCCCTTGTTTCGAGAGGCAAGAACAACGTTTATACTCCATACATCCGTACACAAAAGCCTCCAAGGACGGAGCATCTCAGGAAAACGTATCTGTACGGAGTCGAGGTATCTACACAGAGATCAGTCGTGCATTGTAGAAGCACCGTAGAATGTGATGCTTCAGTGATTCGAGGAGAGTCAAGGTAGCAGATGCTTTTCGAACATGATTTTGATACCTTGCCAAACTCCGTCGACGACTTGACGGGAACACTCGACTTGAGAAGCCCAATTTTATAGATATTTCTTACATCGGGAACACGTAAATTTTCTCCACACTGAAGATTTCTTCGGAACGTTGATAATGAAACATTATTCCTTTTGAAGTGACTAAAACGCTTCTCGACCGGCTCTTCCCTACTCCAGTGCACATTCATGTATAGACCTCTTCTAAGACTAGTGATTCCCCCGCCACGCTGTTCTAGTAGTTATGGCGCTCGACTGCTGACCCGAAGGTCGCGGGGTCGAATTCCGGCCGCGGCGGTCGCATTTCGATGGAGGCGAAATGCTAGAGAGTCGCGTACTTAGATTTAGGTGCACGTTAAAGAACCGCTGCTGGTCAACATCTCCAGAGGCCTCCATTACGGCGTCCCTCATAATCATATCGTGGTTTCGGGACGTAAAACCTGAACAATTGTTATTAACATTCGCGATTCCACTTTTGAGTCACCCGTTGCGCGGTTGATCTTTTCTAAATATAATATCTGCGGTTTAACATCGCAAAATCACGATATGATTATGAGAGATACCATAGTGGAGAGCTCCAGAAATTTCGACCACCTGGGGTTGTTTAACGTGCACCTAAATTTAAGTACGCGGCCCTCGAACATTTTCGCCTACAACGAAAATGCAGCAGCCGCGGCCGGGATTCGATCCCCCGACCTTCTGATCAGCAGTCGAGCGCCATAACCACTAGACCAATGTGGCGGGGCGTTGATGTATTCTCAAGGTTCCTAATAGCCACCGTAGTAGCATGCAACGTTGCCACAACGTTGAAGCAGCTTTCTCATGTGGCCCCAACGTTGTGTCAACATTTGTGCTACTAGGGCATTTTCCTACTTCCATTGGTAGCTTATTAATATTCCGCTTTTCCTTGCCGTTTGCTTCATCGAATCAGTGCTTATACAGCCGATCAACATTGTTTTCAGGTCATTTTTTCTTTACTATTACACAGTTGACATAGCATCGACTTCTCTATTTCTCAAAATTGATCTAATACTACATTATACAATGTAGCACGAGAAAGACCTTTTTAGTTTGAAAGACCTATCACACGTACTAATGAATTGTTTGCGTGCGCCTAGTGTATACGCGCGATTATAGCGAGGACGTTATGCGTTTTGTTCGTAGATGGCATTCTGATGCGTTACGCTATTCGGACCACGCGAAAACTCTGAGAACGCTCGAAATGAAACGTACCACTTGCGAAAACAGCATTCATTCTTTTCCGACGCAGCTTGCATTCCGAATACAACAAAAGCGTTCGCGTCCAAATTTCTGGAATGGCTGTCCGTCTCTTGTGAAGCATTTATTTTTGAAGTGTGCATCATTCTAGGCATTCTGTTCCCACAAAGCGTGAAGCCCTCCATGATGGAAACCATCTATTCTCCTTCTTCTGGCATTCATTGCTCCTCATTGCCAACTTTTTTTGAAAAATGTGTATGCAGAAATACGGCCCTCAATAGAGAGTGTTCGTGCAACAACCGTCTTTGAAGTGAGATCCTCCGAGTTATACTTTTTCCCTGTCCGAACGGGCTTTAACCTTTCATGTTTTTGTTCTGTATAAGCTTACGCAAGAAACGAAAGAAATGAGCAGGCTCAGCTCCGCTTGAAACCGATGCCGGCCATACAAAGAAAGCAAAGCTTTGCTTTCGTATTCTCTGGTGTCCTACAGACAATTCTTTTCTTCAGGGTGCACCTCTGCACGCATAGACAAAGTAAGACATCCAATGAGAACAAGAACAAACGCACAGAGAATTCCCATGCATTTTACGAGGCTCTGCGTTGAGCGGGAGCGCTTGATCGCGAGAATGCTCATGCGTGCATTGCGATTCAGTACACGCTTGCTGGGTATGATGGATGCGACGATTTGATGGCAGAACGCATCTAGTGAGAAATGATTGCTGTTACACCCGGGATATTTCAAGCAGGCGGCATGATGGCTACAATTCGTATAAAGCAAGCATCGCGTTAACACTTTTTTTATTTTCATGAGCAAAAAGATTCCTCATTCTCATGGTATCCTGCTTACTTTTCGGTTGCATGCCAATCATGTACGTAGATATCGGTCGTGACCTTAATCCTGAGCTGCCTTCTTGAAAATTTCATAGCCACCTTCGGTGGCTTTAAGGTAATTTAAGAATTCGTGTTTGCTCGAAATTGAAGTTTCTCTCAGTGAGTGTGGTGAAGCACGTTGTTTATATTTTATGGAAGTAAGTAGCATATGTTGCGAACGTGACCAAAGATACCTCTTTTTTCTGTGCACGTCACTTACATTGTTTGCGCAAAGGTATTTATTTATGAGTTCTAGAGAGTGTCCTACTCCCGTTATCTGGAATGTTTCCTAGATTCATAACATAAGCGTGCAATTTTGTAGAATGAGGGCGTAGCGCAACGTACACAGGACACGAGGGAACGAGGGAACCCGAAAGAGAAACAACAAAATGGTATACCAACAAGCACAACGTGCAACTTTGATAAATATACAACATACTGACTTCGGTTTTGATAATAAGTGCAATATGACGCAATTGCATAAGGATGGCCCGTTGATTAACATTGGATGGAGTTATGAAAATTTAATGGATAGTCGGCGGCTCAAGTTCAGCGAGAGCAGTTTTACAGAAGCATTTGCATAACAGTGCTCAGAGTGTTACAAATGCGTTTTGAAATTTTCGCGAAACTGAATCCGAAGCAGATGGCATTACAATGACTACACCAGAGTAGAATATAGCTAACACGGAGGCCCCGCTTTAGAAATTTGTGTGCGTACTTAGATGGGTGTAAGGAAGTTATGCCACTTATAGCTTTTTCTTTTCCTTTTTTCACGTATCGTTTAAAGGGGTACTGACACAAAACTTCGCGGCCGAGATAGCCTGCTGGATCGATTCCCGTGTACGTGCGTGTACCACCTGCAAAATATCGACAGCGAATAAAGCTTGGAGGTATTTTATATGAATTTTGAAGTTCGCGAGCGCGATCCAGCATTATAGGCCGCACCTATTGCATTGACACCCTCGGAGGTGACCCGAGGTGACCCCCTACTTCCCTACGTAACCGTTGCAGCCGGTACAAGTTATGATGACGTCGTAGCCGCCATTTCTGTTTTGACGCGCTTCCCGACGAATCGCTCCTCGCCAGCGGGTCAAACCTGAAGTGATTCGCCACGTCGAAAATTCCTTCCATCCCCGCCGCAAAAAAATCGTCGCCATCAGACGACAATGAGCCGGCGACGACAGACCGCGCGGAAATGCGTCACTGTTCTGTGTGCTCACGTGACCGAGCGTTTCACTCGCTAGGTGGTGATAGTTGCACCCGGCGGCTTGTCGTTTTTGGAGCTCTGTCAAACCGAAACTGAGGCTGTGTCGGTAATGTGGAGCTTGTAATTATCTGTCGCGCGCTGCAGCAAACGATGTGCCGTGTTATGACTAACAGGCCCCCAGCAACACATTGCAGCAAAAAAAACGCGGGGCGAAAACTTTTGTGTCAGGACTCCTTTAATGTTGTCAAAGTGTTTACGTAAGTCTATTTTCACAACTAGCCAAACTGCTTTGCAGTCAAATGTCTGACTATTGTAAAACATCCCTAATATTTCAATCCACGTGCATCCTTGCTCCCTTAGGTACCAATGGAGGCGTCGCTTGTAGAGAAATCGAGTCTTTAATAACGCTTCATACAGAAGTGCTGGCTATGGTCAACGGTTCATTCCTGCGCAAGAGCCATTCCAACATTTCTTGCTTGTTTGTTGTATTCAGTTATATCTGACCATTAACTAAGATAAGAAACTTGTCTGGATGGTTAGCACAGAATACTTTTCTTTCTTCCTTCCCTTACTCGCTGAGGCATAAGTGATATAAGCGGCAAATTTCTCGTCCTCGCACCCCATCATTGACGCCGTTCATTATGACACTTCCATGTAAAGAAAAAACAAAGAAGAATGAGGTAACTCTTAAAGGAATAATGTCAGGAGCAATGGGGACACCGTGGCATTTACACGGTGATAAATTGGTCGGCCGCAAATAGCGCGGATTACTGCTGCCTGCAGACTTTATTGCACGCGATACCACTCAAAGTCCGGACTTCACATCATACACCGGAAGTGAGTTGCACCTCCGGCTCTTTCGAGATAAAAGGAAGAAAGCGCAAGATAACGAGCGAGCGAGCTAGGCGGGTTGGCCCACTTACTGTTCTAGCCGTCACGGCAAGTAACCGGCTTTGCGAAACAAAGCGTAAAACAGAAGCACCTCCGGAATGGTAAGCACTTTCGCCAAGGCTGAACTCGCATCCCAGCTTACATAACAGAGTCTTGGTGTTGAAACGTCGACGCCGTTGGCAATCCGAATAATTGCAGCCCACGTTCCTTGCCATAAGACCATACCGTGGTGTGGCGTTGCCGCGCCGTTCTTTACTTTATTTTCGTCGTACCCGCCATTTACTATTACGATTGCAGCGCGCCATCCCCTGAAATCGTATAAGCAGCTTAACGCATTGCATTCTTTTCTTGGTCACCTACTAAAACAGCTTTAAGAGAGCGCTTAAACTTTTATTGCGTATTCGCTCTACAGGGCTAAATTATGCGATGTAGCAGCATTGATCTATGACCAAGTAGGAGATATGATATGAGTGGTAGCTTTTTTAAATGCGAAGCATTTCTTAGCGAACCCCTTGCACTTTGAGCGTTTCTATCTACGTATCTATCTATCTATCTAGCCGCCTACGTCTGGTGCTCTCATAATCGCCTCCTTAACTTGGTGTAGATCAAAAATTTGCATAGGAGGGTAAGAGGATTCGAGGAATATGATTGCCGGGTCATCACATGAATAACGTTAAAAATTGGGGGACGCTTAAGCTTCGCCTTTAAGAGTTGAACGCGATAGCGATATCCTGCCACTAGTGCGCACTTTGAACACTACGAGTGTTCAACAGAATGCGCGCACCAAAGTGTGTGTCTTATGTAATGGGTAGCATGCTTTAAACCAGGAGCAATTATGCGCGGGAAACTTTTTCGAAGTTGCCATGCACCCACTACGTGGTCTTAAGGGAATACGCGCAGTAATGTGTGTGCCTTTTGTAATGGGTGGCTGTCTTTAAACCACCAAGTCGTTATGATGTTGACATGGTGTGACGCTCGATGGCAATGTACGCTTGTACCGCGCAATATTACTGCGATATTACATCTCGTACTGTGACACCTGTATACAGGACGCGTATTTTTGGGAAGCATGAAAGTTACTTTCAGTGCAGCTCCAAGCAGAGGCGTGGCTGTGTGGTAGACCACCTGTTTGCCACGCAAACGGCCTGGGTTCGATTCTCACTCGGACCCAACATTTTTATTATTTATTTTATTTGCAGCTTTTTCGATTTTCGGTCACGGACAAGATGATGATTTTTCGCTCACAACCAACGGGGCCGACACCGACGGCGGAATTTCTGCGAAACGAGCTCTTTAACGCTATCGCGTTAAAATCCTGTCGCGTACGTTGTCAAACCCTTTCCATTTGACACGTGTGGCACATACCTGTTTACCACGGGCCGCGGTGTACGGGTATGCGCCACAGGTGATTGACAGTTTATATCTACCCAGGAACGGCGAGAACAGACATTGGTAACTTAAATGCTAGAGCGTTAAGGAAAACCAACATCGGCAGCGTTGACTCAACGAATGGAAAGAATGAAAATTAGGATCCCAGCAGGAATCGAACCCAAGCATTCTGCGTAGCAATCAGGTATTCTACCACTGAGTCACGCCAGGTCTATAAACTGGTTTGGAAAAACAGCCTACGCAGGCGTAATATCGGTGCAACATCAAATGTGGTTGTGGTGCTGGCTATCTAATTTTTCAAGAAAGCACTAAACCCTACATGATGCTCCTACGATGTGTACTCCTACGATACAGGCGTCATATCAGATTAACGTCTGTAGTTCCAGTGTTGGATCCGCTTTTATAGCAATCTAATAAACATGACGTTTGTATTCCTATGATTCAGCAAGCTATATTGAAGCATTGCTTGACCCCGGAGGAATACATTAACGAAAGTTACATATGATATCCACATCACTGCACCGTAACGTGCACTTCGTCCACCAGAACGACGGAGTGTCCTCTTCATTTCTTACGAGGCTGGGCGGTGGCCTCATGCTGACCGAGGATGATGCCAGATTGATTGACAGCCGCTTTGTAGACTAGGCTACATAGGCCACATACGCCACATACGTAGTCTACCAATACGACAAACACCATCCACTGATGTGCTCTACGTACCACTATCCAGGCCTACCAGCCTCGACGGCCTAAACCTCACCAACGCGAAGGGTGGCTTCAGGTTCCGACATGTCGCCGGCTCTGTCGATAGACAGTTTGTCGACGAAATGACCGAGGTATCCACGAATTCCAACAGCTCTACTATACCACATACTTCACTAAACATAGACCCCTCGTCACCACGATCACGACCGGATCCTACAAGTCATGACCAGCTGCTGGTGCTCACTGATCACGGTGATGATGCCCTTGTTCAAGAACTGTCAAGAACTTCTTGCACACATGCACACGGGTTCGGGAAACGTGTGTGCGTTCTCGGGACACGTATAAGCACTACATATCAGCTTACCGCTTCCGGTGTTGGTAATACCCGCGTTGCCATTGGCAGCTTTACCCAACCGTAAACAACTGGTTATATAACGCATATGCGGCTCTTCAACATATATATGTGTGCGTATAAAATTTATACAAATATTTAGCGTCATTTTGTAACGTGTCGCTCAGTAAAAACGTTACGCCACAGTCACCTACCCGCTGTTAGGAATTGGGGTTTTCGTGACGTTGAAAGCCGGGAGGCTGGCGAGCCGATGATGCCGAAGATCGGACTTATCGCTGAGGAGCAGAGCAAGGAGGCAAAACGTTTACAAAACTTAACAACGTTTATAGCAGGTAATAGCAGGTTAATAATAATAATAATATCTGGGGTTTAACGTCCCAAAACCACGATATGGTTATGAGAGACGCCGTAGTGGAGGGCTCCGGAAATTTCGACCACCTGGGGTTCTTTAACGTGCACCTAAATCTAAGTACACGGGCCTCAAACATTTTCGCCTCCATCGAAAATGCAGCCGCCGCGGCCGGGATTCGATCCCGCGTCCTTCGGGTCAGCAGTCGAGCGCCATAACCACTAGACCACCTTGGCGGGGCGGTAATAGCAGGTTATAGCAGGTTATAGCAGGACAGAGCCTGCCAGCACGACCAAGTCGGCTGGGGCGTCTCTCTCAACAACGGACCAGCCCGGTCTTAAATAGGGGACCAGTCCATTGTTGACAGGGTGATTCTTTGGTCACAGGTGTGGACAGGGAGGCGCTTTAGTCCCAGGTGTCGAGCAGCCTTTCCATCATCCTCAGGAATGCTGCTTTCCGTAGCTGGGTAGCTTGGAAGAACGACTGGCATCAGTCGACCGGGGCCGGCTGGGCGAAGACACCGTTTTCCCGAGATTGCAGACAAAGCATGCAGGGGTTGATCCCGGCTTCCAGGTAAGCAGGAGTTGGCCCTTTCTGGTCGCAGGGCAAACGCTGACCGCGATGGCCGTGGAACTTCCAACGAAGTGCAGGTGCTTGTTCCTTCGCCGTTCGTTCAGGTGCTCTGGCACAACCACCCGCGCATGCTTCGCATAACATCGACTCCCACTCTACGTGGTATCTGCCTAATCTTTTTTTTAAGAAGCAGAAGGAAGAAACGACGAAATCTGAAACTTATAAGATAAGTGTTGCGACAAGTTTTTCTTTTCTCATATTCACTCTCAAGTATGAGGAACCACAAAAAACATGGCTGATCCCTCTGCCATAGGAATCGGTATAACACAAAAGTGATACCTGTCTTCACTGACGTAGTTGAGCATTTGTTGTGCATTCTTTCGCCCCAAGCGCGAAGGAATGAATGCTACAGCAACATACTGCAATGTCACGCGAAGAACGGCAAGCAGCTCGAAACTTGCAACGCTGCTCAAACAGAAAGGGCGCACGGAACGAACATACACAAGATGAGCGCGAACTATCTGTCACAGTCGTAGCTTATTTTGTGTGAGCAGCGCGCTCCTTCCGAAAAAGCGCCCGCCGCAGTGAGCGAAGTGACCTTCGTGCTCTCAATGCAAGCTCGCGGTGAGAGCACAAGGCGTACACACCACCGCCATCATGAGATAAGCCCGCGCACAAGCGACCACGCCCTGTAGAGGCGCGCGCTCATCTGTGTGGGGCGACGACCTTTAAAGGGACACTAGAGGCAAATATAAAGTCGACGTTGATTGTTGCAATAGCGGTCCAGAAACCTCGTAGTGCTACTTTTGCGCCAAGGAAGTGCTTATTTTGAAATAAAATTACGTTTTAGTGGTCCGCACCGCGTTAGCGCACTTCAAGTGACCCGCCTGAAAACGGTCCTTCTGACGTCACTGTTGCCGTGGCCAACGTTGCCCGCCTTTACTGCGCGGCAGCGTGCACCGGCGGCGCGCACCGTTCGGGCATCCGGCAACATCACATGCATGCGAAATTTTGTCGAACTTTCTGTCAGAGCGACTTTCACGAGCGTGTAAAGCACACGCGGCAGTACGTGATACCGAAACTATCACTGTGACGCGACCGCGTGAGCGAAACCGGGCGCCGGGCGAAGCGCAGTTCGGCCGAAATGGAACCTTTGAACCACGCGCGCCGCTCCCCATGGCAATGCCAAAGGGGTTCTTTTTTCCACGAATGAAACAGAAATGAACCAGCAGCATTTTATTTCGTCTCTTGATGCACGGAACGTTCTTTTTTTTATTGCAGCTAGTTTGATTACGAGTGATTAATTGTAGTCGGACGCTCTCACGTCATCGGGATCTTTTCTAAAATGTCCCACTCGTGGCGCACGTCGTGTGACACATTTAGCTTAATTTCTCGGTAAGTAGGGCACTGCTGTTGATAATATTGCCGTTTTAGACGTTGTCATACATTGAGCTTTCACTCTGACAGAAATTGTTATTTGCCTTTAGTGTCCCTTGAAAGCGCGCTCTTCTCCAGGGACTTTACGCTCTTCGAGCCTTTCGCGCCATCTCGCTAGTGATAACGAAAACACGCTGATGTACCAGCGATCTCTGAGTACAGCCACCGGCAAATGGTGTATATCAATAGCTCACCGTTAGCATGGCAAAGAACATGCCGTCTGTGACCGAATCGTTTCTCGCGGAGCGAGGGGTCGGAAGTTCGACTCCCGGTGACGGAACTTTTTCATTCTCGGTGTGTTTCTTTGCCAAGTGTTAGTCTTTATATTTTACAACGTCATATCCGTGACGGAAATAGGTCAGTAGAGCCGTGATGGACCCCGGCATAAAACACTTTCGTGTCAGAAAAGAAGAAAGACAATAAACGAAGCGTATTGCAAAACGCTCAAACACAACCGTCAATATAGCACTGCTCTAACAGTTCGTGTTATACACCGAATAACGCTTAGAGGCACATGAAAGGCATAACGTTAGACGTCAGGAAATGATGATTACGCATGTTCTAATCTATTGCGCTCGTTCGTCTCTCTCATCCACGCAAATAACGCATAAAATATAGAAGTAAGCTGGCATACTTTTGTAATAAAATATGCGACGCGAACTGTTGAGTAATGCTTCGTGTTGTGAGGATGACTTCTGAGGGTATTAGGTCGTTACTATATTGCGCATTAGTTCTGACCCTTAATTTACACCGTCGTTTAATTGTAGTCGGCGACTCGTGCAGCATTCCAAATACGTTGGTCATCACCATCCGCCTGACTACGCCCACTGCAGGGCTGCACCCACTGCAGGGCAGCAAGGCCTGCGCTTGCTGCAGCCACGTCATTCCCACACACTTCTTAGTCTCACTCGCCCACCTAACTTTCTGCCGCCACAGTCGCGCGCTTGTCTTCTCTTGGAATACAGTCTTTTTTTCCTAATGACCAACTGTTGCCCTGTCACACCTCTCGTTCGTACATACGTACCTCTCGCACAAAGGCCTCCGGCAAAGTTGAATTGTCTACCATGGGCAAAATATTACCTCATGATCTTAGCAAGAAAGAAACCACAGTGCGCTTCTAATATGTTCGAAGCATTTGCCTGTAATAGCATCCTGCGCAGTGCATAGGAAATATCTTTGGTTCAAGCTGGCGACAGACTGGCGCCGACTCCAAATAGACATTTATCCTGATATACACAACCTAATACAAATAGATTAAGTGTATGCGCAGGCAAGCGTTCGTGGCGTGACGAAAAATCTGTATTTACGAGACCATAAAGATTGACGAGAGCGTTCGTTTTTTGCAATACGAGATTTCGGGCGCGAAGTTTCATCGCTCACACGAACCGATACGAAAAAGAACTAGCGAAACGCTTATTTCGCGTGCGATTGTGCCAGCTATCGCGTCACTTGTTCGAGTTAGAGACGAATGTGGAAATACTTCTTTAGCCTGGGCCCTGCCTTTTTATCAGAGTTGCAATGAGAAAAAGCAGGGCGCACGTGATTTGTAATCTTCCTATTCGTATGCTAGCTTAATTAATGCTGGCATTCTCATATAAATGCGACTTGTGTGCTACTTTAAATGACGCCAACTCGTTTTTTTCGTTAGTTGAATATGGTTATACTTGAGAGCAACTGGACGATCTGTGTCTCGTAATTATCTAACGCATTGTTATAACAAAAAGAAGTCCGCAGTCTTCCTCGCCTGCCGACTCGGCGAGCTGGGGCGACATGCTGCACGTTCCATGGCGCGTTTCCCTGAGCACCTGCGTTATACGCCTTGGCATAGACGTTTTACGCGCTCGCTATTTCCCCAAAGCCAAGTACGCTAAGATATTCGTGGGCTGTGCGGCCAGAGGAAGCGCTACGTTGCTGGCTGTTTCGGCATAAGCTCCCGCCGTCGTTTTGAAGGCCCGGTGCCCAGCTTGTGCACTCAGGTAATCTGCGGTCGGCCGGACGGTGCGCAGCGGTCCGAGCATTAAATATTCACGCTGACGAGTTTTACCACGCGAATGCTAGATCTCGTGATGACAATAAAGGGGCAAGGCACGCCCCTACACTCATTCGCTTTTCATGTGTGTTTGACTTGTTACAATTTGCAGTGTCCCAGCGCCGAGAACAAAATGAACTAATGGGTCTTGTTTACTACTTTCGTGGTTTTGGAGACTTTCAGGGTTATTATTCTTAATGCCACTATGGCCGATCATGCGGTGCAAACCCCCCCCCCCTTCCCCCGCTACGAGTCTCTCCTTCACGTGCATATCACCCACGGTCCATTCTGGCCGTACTGGCTTCTGATTTTTATTTATTTGTGTTTTTTTACCTCAACGGCGTCTACTTCCGTCTTGTCATCTTCAAATAAAGACATTATAATGGACTGCTGCTACCGCACAAAAATTTAAACCAACGGCTTTGTGAACCATGTATCGTCATCTAAAGCGCAGTGTCTGATGGGTTGTGCATCCGACAGAAGCAGTGTCATAGCACATCCCCCAAAACAACGGAAATGACAGACATCCAGACGGCTCTGCAAAATGTCTGTAACAAATGTACAAAGCAATTGTTTTGTTGTTTTTTTTTTCTTTTCACATACCCACGCTTACCTTAAGATAATCGAAAGGAGCACAAATCAACGTAGTCAACTAATTCCTTGGTGATATTCCTGTGCTGAAAACCGAGCCCTGAAGAGAAAAGCTTTCGATTTGCTCCCAACAAACTGAAAGCTGGGAATTAATCTCCTGTAAAACATTTGTTGCATTAAAATACGTTAATTGTGGTCAAGGTGCACAGCGCATCTACGTATTTCACATCAACTTAGGTTCCAAAGCTGTTCCTGTGCTGGTAGTCCGCAATCACAGCGTTGGCCCGAAAGCAATCTTGTATTTTACCATGCAGTGGGCCCGTGCTACACAGTGTCAAGCCCTCTGAAAAGAGCACAGTTGCGTTATAGGGCCTGATTAAATAAAAAAGCAAAGTGGGCTGCTGATAGGATATTCGCTTATTATAACTCTAACAAAGCTCTCAAGAACTGTAAGAAGCTTATGACTTCCAAGTGAAATTCTTCTTCAGATCTGACAAAATGGCAGCCTACTTTGGGGCGCGCATTCGCATAAATAAATCATTAATATTTAGTAAGATAAGGAATTCACAGCTACGTTTATTTGCTTCGCCTGTTGACAAAGCCATTCCGCAACATCCTTACTTAGTTTGTCAGCTTGTTTAATGTTTCTTCACTGAAAAATAATTAAAATTTTAATTTTTTCAGTAGCCATACTAATTTAAATTTATCTCTTCTCTTATTACTAACTGCCCGTGTAAACTATAAAATCAGAATTGCGAGCAAACACAGACAAGAATAATGAAGTCATATTATATTAGGGGCCTCGAAATCAGCAATCAGCGTGTTCCAGGATTCATGCTTTGAATAATAAGTAGCCGTATGGAATACAGCTGTCATGATCTTCGCTGATCCTGACTGCTCAACATCTTATGATAGAAATTTACAATAACATTCTACACTAGTTTTATCGTATATATGTAGCCTTTTCAACCTTTCCCAACCTGCATGGGCTTGCAGTATTGCCGATATATAGAAATACACGCTAAGAACGCCGGCAGGTGCAGAATGAACTTTTTACGCCATCTTACGTATAACAAGGCAACCGCGCGTGCGAAGCTGCTACTAATGAATGCAAGGTGGCGCACGTGTGCCGATAGTTTTCTGGACGCCCCGTCGGTCGTGTAGTTCTTTTCCTTTCTTTCTTTCTTTCTTTCTTTCTTTCTTTCTTTCTTTCTTTCTTTCTTCAAAGTTCGCTTCGCACAAATTATATAGTTGCGCATGCGGAGTCGAGGCGTTCATGAATTCCATTTCATCGGCAGTAAATCTATATAATGTACAACGTAGGGGACACTGGCGTAGCCAGAGGAATGGTTTAAACCTCCCCCGAATTATATCAATTTTGCATATGTATATATACACGCACACATAACGAACGCCCGCAAGAATATGCAAACAGCATCATTAACCCCCCCCCCCCCCCCCCCCGAAAAAGTTTCTGGCTACGCTACTGGTAGCAGATACGAATTTCTCACACTGAGTGTGCACGCCTATTAATGTAATATTACGCAGGAACAAATTAACCTAATGCGTCTTGTTTTCTACTTTCGCGGTTTTGGAAATTTTCGGAGTTCTTATTCCTAATGCCACTATGGCCGATCATGTGGTGCAACCCCCGCTGCTCTCCCCCCCCCCCCCCCCCCCCCTGCGAGTCGCTCCTCTTAACGAATTAACCTAGATGTATGTATGGTAGCAGGATTTCTGCCGTCGAGCATGCGACAATTTACAGGCTGCTTCGGTGTAGGGAGGTGTGAGGGGCTTAGTACTTCTAGTGTAACACTAACAAGTGAAAACAGTTTAATCATTACATTGTATTTGACTGCGCTTTATTGCAACATACACAACATTAGGAGAGTATCAGCCAGATACTTAAATTGCAGATAATGGTTCAAATCCAGGTGACTGGCACACCCCTCCTTTTTTTCAAAAAGTAAATACATGCATATCTGAGGTGCAACATCACTAGGTAAGTATTAGGTGGCGTGTTCCTTTAATAGAAAATGCCTACATGCTTAATTTTAAGGACCCTAGTTTCTTAAGCTGCGCTGAAATGCATAAGAATGGAAGCTTGAGCGAGTTGGTATGCGTTCATCTTTGTTGAAACAGCGCTCACTGACGCGACGAAGTAAGAGAAGGCACAGGACAGGCGCTGCTGTCGTGTGCCTTCTTTTACTTCGTCGTCGTGGTCTAGTGAGCTCTGTTTCAACAAAGCTGAAAATGCGACTGCGCTGAAATTTGTCTTCCTCCGTGCCCTTCGCACGAGCTCATTGTTGTGTTTCGGTTTCGGTTCTGTATGTTACGAATGCCATTTGGTGTTGAAAAACTTTAGTTTTGAGAAGGCCAGAAGGTGAAAAAAATTTTAAAAATGAAAAAGCAGCGTTGTGGGCGGCCTTCAGGCTGCCGGTTGTGGGCGCCGCTCTGGCGAGAGCGAAGGTATCAACAATGTTAACTGACCCCACAAATCTGCCTGATAATGTGCGACCTTGTACATACCTGCATGTCCTAGTTTCTTAAAAATGGCGTATGCTACGACTGTGCTTTTAGTAAGGCATGTTTTTTATATGGGCAGTATGAAGCTAGTACAGTGACTACCAGGATGTAAAAATTCTTTGAAAGTAATGAGAATACGGCTGTACATCTATTAAAACTGTTCTGTATTCAAATAAAGCAGTCACTGGCGCTTTTCGATACGCATTACAATTAGCCCACAAGTTGATATTGCCACACACCTACTTGTTTCCATACGTATAAAAGGAAAAAAAAAACCTGTGGCTACCTATAGCTGATTCGAACGACGTCCCTATCACGCAGCCTAAGTGAATCGATAAGACGGAAGTGATATAGCGCCCTACAATTTAGACTTAATCTTGCGGGTACAGTAGAAGTACAGATATACAGCCGATGGGGCGGATGTTGCACGGCGTATTCCTGATCCTAGTGCTACTGTTGTATGCGGCTAAACATGGCTCTTCCAGGAGTCTGGGTGCCGACAACAGAACAAATCGCCACCAACTCATCATACAAGGTAATCTCACATTTACTTGCCTCTCCCGAAGTGAGTTTGTTAATGAAAGAAGGGCATTTATGGTCGTCGCTATCGCAATGAAACAAAAGTTGAAGGGATCATACGCAGTTACTTAGCCGATACTAACCACTATCACAAAACATCAACAGGTACAGAGAGAAATATAACAGTTGCGATGTGGAACGCTTGCCTTACAACTGATATCAATGGCCGTAATTGCTTTAATGGTATCTTGTAAACATAAAGCATTTGAAAGCACGCTCTGTGTACCATAGAGACAGAAAACAGCCGCAGCCATAAATGAAACGTGCGACTACACAGAAGGAGGAGGGAGATGCAAAGGTATACGTTATGTTACAATCATTTGTATCCACATTTCTCGTGTTAACTATCACATCTCGCATGCCAAAGTAAAAAAAAACAATATTTATAGGTAGCACTGACCCCCCCCCCCCCCTCCCCCCCGCCCCCTGGCGATTGCAATAGTATGCTCAAGTTCTTTCGCTTAGAGAGAGATAAACACACAGCTGGTTGCTGGAGCATCAATATTTACTCCTCCTGGATTCTGTGTATAAAATTGTGCTGCTTTATTTTCCGTAGCAAATCCACTTTCTATTTGAATAAATTTCTGAGATCAGAATACATTACGTGTTATTTTAGCCTTATACATGACATATTAAAAAACATATTGAAAGTATTCTAAAAAAAAGAATAAGCATGTTATTGTGCTAGAACACAACAATACTAGTTGTTCCTTCGTGAAATATTTTTAGGGCCGCTTGACTGCCACATTTGAAATCACACAGGAGAAGATGCATATGCGGAAGAAAATTACAAGGCTTCGTTTATTATTCTAAAAGCAACGCTGCCCTTCGCCCAATCTATGCTAGATGGCAGCACGATACTGATCTGCAGAAATCTCAGAAGTTCGGACGGGGCGTGTCTGCATCCTGCTTGTGAAAGTTCGCCTACGTCAATGACATCGAACACAAAAGATATCTCAACAAGCTAGTGCAGGTATTTTTCAGTTAGTCTTAGGCCAAGTAAATACGATTTCACGTCTGAATTCTTAATTCTTTCACCTGCGATCCGTGCCTAATAGATGACGTATTAAGCAATACTTAACTTCAGAGACAAGTAAACTTAAGATATTGCATACAATGCAACAAACAATATTCCCAATACCTACGAGAAATTATTTCTAGTGCCTTTACCACGCCACATGTCTAATCCCACCAAAAAAGTAAACAAAGTCGAGGAATATGCCCAAGCGTGTATCAAAATTTTGAAAGCAACAATGGCCTCCGACAATGATTCCGGCAACGGAGCTAATCGCGGAGGCAACGAAGCAACATATGAACTTCGCCGACAGCTTCCTAGAGAGCACCAAGATACCGCTTCAGAACAATCGGAGTAGTTTTATTGTCATGTGGTATACGCGCCTTCCTTGCTATTGCTCGTTTATGTCGGTTATCATGTGTGCCGAGGTAATAAATAACTAATTAATAGGTGAACGAGCTATAGAAAGCATTTCTTAATAAGGACCTTAGGCCACAGAAATCCAGTACTTTACCCTCTTAATCCAGTTAGTTGTTGGCCTTGCTCCTGGATTTTCATTCCATTCTTGCATTTCAGTACGTTCGAAGCCACAGAACTGTAGCCAGAGAAGCCAGGCCATATGCCAGAAGTATGGAAAAATATGTGTCTCGTATGACGGCGGGGAAGTATGCATAGGTATGTTCCACTGTTTTAGGTAGGCCCCGTTGCTGCAATAAAAGCATCCTAAATGTAAAGCTCACTCAGACTCACTCATGAAATATATTTTGCCTTTAGAGCTTACTCGGACTCAGACTCACCAAAATTTTTCTTAACCGGACTCAGACTCACCGACATTTTTCTCAGCCGGACTCACTCATACTAAGCCTCACGGCTCTATCTGAGTCTCAGTGAGTCTGAGTGAGTCGACTCATGAGTCCGTTAGCGTATAGTTAGCATTTTTCAACCATGGTGTCAACGCCAATGTCTCGCATAATTCGTGCTCTTAGTCCAGTGGTGATATTTTTATTGAAAGAGATCATTCACACGAGATATTTTCTCAAGAACTTCCTGTGAAAGAGTTTGCGGGGAGGGGTGGTCGCAACCCCTGCCCCCCCCCCCTCCTTTGTAGCTCACGTCTCTGACTCAATAATATTTTAGGTGGAGTATGAAAGCTAGGCTTTGACGTATGTCTAAGTATAAACGTGAGCCAACATCAACTGATAGTAATGCTGAAGTTTTGTAGATAGACACTAAAGTAACCAATTTCATTTTTGCCGCTGCTGCAGATAAACCCCTCGTAAACACCACTACCTGTACCGCAGAATCACAGAAAGCTTGCAACGACCAAGAAAAAGTGTGCGTTGACAAAGAAGGCAAAGTCAAATGCATCGGTAAACATTTCCTTACGATCATGTTTCACCCATTCTTCTCAGTTTACCGCTTGTTGAATACCAAAGACCTTGAGTTCATGAAAAGAAAAATCAAATGCTAAGAATGCCTGCTAAAAGCCAAGCGCTTTGCCTTATGACATCAATTTCATTTTTTCTCTCTGAAGATAAACCACTCAAAAAGCCAGCTGCATGTACCACAGATGTACAAAGAGCTTGCAGCAACCATGGTAAAGTGTGTGATGATGAAGAAGGAGAGGTCAAGTGTAAAGGTAAAAATATTCGCTCAGCGTTATATTTTCATCCAGCCCACATTTCTGAAGTTTCCTGCGAGAGCACATTGAAAAGTTTAGTTTCTTCCAAAAGAAAAAGTCAGACGATAATACTGCCTACTCCTAGCCGAGTGACTTATCTGAAAGGATTATTTATTTTACCCGTTAAGAAGCTAACATGCCGTTCCATTTTCTTTTGCAGAACGGTCGAAGCACAGAATTGCAGCGACAGAGGAATAAGCGTTGCGAGAATACGGCAAGAATGTGTTTCTTACGACGGCGGAGAAGTATGCTTAGCTATAAGGCCCTGTTCTTACTCCGGGCTTTGTTGTTGGATAAAACTTAAGACAACAGATAAAATTACTCATTACCTCAGAATTCGTTCGCATCAAGGTCGTATTCATGCATTTTTGAACGTGCATGATCGCATGCTTATTGATTGTTTGGATCCGTCATTCTTATGGGACGTGCTGCAAAGAACCCTCCCAAATAAACTTACACATAGCAACTTATCGGTATTAGATACTTTACAGTGCAAAATGACTACGGAATGCCATTTGACATGATTATGCTTCCTGGCCACCACAGTTTGCAGAGGACGCGTTTGCAAGTAACACACACTGACGTTTACACGAAATGAAGTGAGGGAGAACATCGCAAGAGTGTCTGTACATACGTACTGTGTCCGATGCGCTGCGCCGTGCTCCCTACCGGGCTGCAGAAATTAGGCGGCCTTTTCCTCTTCAAACCACTACCACCACCAACCCATGCAAACCTGCTGTCTGGACGAAAGTACTCGATGATTGGCAAAACTGGAGAAATTTTTAACGTATTATGTTGACCAAAGTAAGCAGGCGCGTTTTACTCATATATCTTCATGGTATTGTATGGAGAAGACTAAATAAAGATCGCTTGGTAGCCCCATGTAACGTTAGACACTCACCTTCGGGGCGTACGGTCCAGATTCAAATCCAGCTCCACCAAGAAAATTTATTTTGAAACATTCATTTAATTCTTTATGGCGATCATCGTTTACATCACATACGGCAGGTAATAGACTCCTCCGTGGTTAGAAAATTTTCAAGACACAAGGTGCCTCAGTGGGAAGAGCACAGTGGCCGCCTGTGATACGACCTCGTGGACGCAACCTATTCATGGCACGGACGACCCTCCATCGCTCGCATCCTCGGGGCCGACGGGCGGTGCCGCCGCTACGAAAGTGACCTAAATGCGAAGAATGCGTCCACCAGCTATTCGGCGCAGTAAACAATTATGGCGCCAGGACTGACCGTCAGGCCACACCAGTGCTAATAGTTTTAGGCGATATGATGGAAAACTCGCAGGGTCCCTTATGTACTCGCCTAAGAGGAATCGAAGGCGAAAGCCATCTTCTTTTGCTTCTCAATTGATGCATCGTTGCTCCCTCGCATCCCTCCGAAAGTTTGATCTCCTAACGTAGTTTGGTGCCGCTCCGGGATCAGAGGTGTTGCAAAAATATCTGCACCACACCTGGTTTAGCACTGCCTCTGCGATTGGCCCACCTTTGACGAAGCGATGATGTCATGCGATGACGTCATCATGCGACGTCACCTTTATGTGGTGCCATGAAGACGTCACCAATTTCAGGTGATGTTGACGTCATGATAACTTCATATGGTGACGTCATCACGTGATGATTTTTTTTCGTCGCTCGTGTTGACGCCACCGACGCCGACGGTCAATTTTCGCGCTTGATGAGGCATCTAAGGCTTTCCCCTTGAAAACACCTTGTTGGACTCGTGTACGCGCGTAAACAAAGACAACCGAACGGCGTGAATCCCACTCTCAACGACTTCTTCATTATTTTCTCTTCACCCTCGTCGCCCTTCCCTTCCCCGCGTGGTGAGAGAGTTGAGTAGGCCAGGTGAGAACCGGTTAGAAGAGAGAGGAGAACAGCCGTTTTCTTCTTCTTCGCCTACCAGTTCGCGGCCACCGCAGCCCCTCTTTAGCTGCGGCGTAGCGCCGATAAAGAAGCACCAGCTTCGCGCTACGCCCAGCAGTGTTCATGGCATCGGGTTTTTCGCGGGCTCTCTCAAAGTCACAGCCAAAGGCAGCGTCAACAAAAAAAAATCGGCAGATCCACGCGTTGTGAGAATCGGTCTCATGCGAAGCAGACAGCGAGTACTTCTGTATTCATGGCTTTGAGCCAGCGTTATGAGGCGGATCGACGTGTTTTGTAAGTGTACTAGCTGTGCGCACAACGTCGGCTTACCAGGCACGTCGACAACACTGGTATTAATGGCGACTTATGGTGTGGACGTAGCCTCAGCACTCACGTTAGAGTACATAAGTCTGTATTATCGAAATTAAGTGCACTTTAGGGTGCAATCATGTGAATATCATAAGCAACTTTCGTTAATGTATTCCTCCGGGGTCGCGCAATGCCTCCATATAGCCTGCTCAATCGTAGGAATACAAATGTAATGTTTATACTGCTATAAAAGCGGAGCCAACACTGGAACCACCGACGTTAATCTGATATGACGCCTGTATCGTAGGAGTACATATGTAGTGTGTATTGCTTTCTTGTAAAATTAAATAACAGCACTACAACCACAATCGACGTTGCACCGACATTATGTCTGCATAAGCTGTTTTTTCCAAACAGGTTCATAGACCTGGCATGGCTCTGTGGTAGAATACCTTATTCCGTGCGTATTGCTTGGGTTTGATTCTTGCTTGGATCCTAATCTTTATTCTTCCATTCATCGGGTCAACGCTGCCGATGTCGGTTTTTCTTAACACTCTCGCATTTAAATTACCAATGTCTGTTCTCTCCGTTCCTGGGTAGATGTGAAGTGTCAATCACCTGTGGTGCATACCCGTACACCGCGGCCCGTGGTAAACGGGTATGTGCCACACGGGTCTGGAGGAAAGGGTTTGACAACGTACTCGACAGCATTTTCATGTTATTCATGTCATGACCCGACAGTCATATCCGTCAAATCCTCTCACCCTCCCATGCCAATTTTGGTCTACACCAAGTCAAGGAGGCAATCATCAGAGCACCCAGACGTAGGCGGATAGATAGATAGATAGATAGATAGATAGATAGATAGATAGATAGATAGATAGATAGATAGATAGATAGATAGATAGATAGATAGATAGATAGATAGATAGATAGATAGATAGATAGATAGATAGATAGATAGATAGATAGATAGATAGATAGATAGATAGATAGATAGATAGATAGATTCAAAGTGTCAAAGGTTCGCTAAGAAATGCTTCGCATTTAACACGTACGGCTTCGCCTTAATAACACCAGATTGATAATAATAACACAACAGATTAACTCATTCAGATAATGACTTCAAATAACAGTCAACAGAAGCAGATTAACTCATTCAGTAGATCGAGCCTATATAAACATAATGGTATCCACAGCCACTGTTTCCACAACTAATTATGTTCCAGATTGGCTTCTTCTGAAGCATTGATGTAGCTCATGATTACTGAACTATACACTGAAAATGGCTATCTCTTGGCGAGTTTAAAGCGTTAGGAGTAAATCGCTAACAAGGCTCGCTCTTTCTACTTGTGACTGAGCTTACCGTTATAGGTATGTAAAGGAGTACATTCAGGGAACAAACGGGGTTAAGGACATTAGGTGAAATCAAGAAGAAGAAATTATATGGGCGGGCACGTGCAGAGGATAACATTAAGGGTAACTGCGGATTCAAGAGATGGCAAACGCGTCGATACGTGGCAACCAGGACGATTGGCGGAACATGGGAAGGCCTTTGAGTGGGTAAAGATGATGATGATGATGATTGCTCATAATTATGTTCCAGATTGGCTTCTTCTGAGTAGGAGATACACAATGGTTCTCCGAGTTTAAGGCATGGTAACAAGGCTCGCTCTTTCCTTGTGACTGAGCCCGTAGGTAGTACATTCGCTTCATTACGTGCAGAGAATTGATACAACCAATGAAAGAACTGAGTTAAAGACTCATGGCAGTTGGTTGTTTCATGCAAAACGTAAGGCTGTGCGAGAATTGCATGAGACGGGCATTTCACTGCACGTTCGGTGCAAGTCAGAAATTCTTAGGGTGCGCAGTTATTCGAAGGTAATGACATCCCAGATAACGCTTGCCAATACATAGAAGGGCGTAAGAGTGAGAGAGAGAGAGAGAGAGGAGTGTGTGTGTGTGTGTGTGGTGTGTGTGTGTGTGTGTGTGTGTGTGTGTGTGTGTGTGTTGTGGTGTGTGTGTGTGTGTGTGTGTGTGTGTGTGTGGTCACCTTTATTTTTCTCCTTCCGGCGTTCTTTATTTTTTCTCTGCCCTTTACTCTACCCCGTGGAGGGTAACAAATCGTCTACAACTTATTCACCTCCCTGCCTTTCCTTTGTCTTTATCTCTCTTGCTACTAAATTGCACAATGCTATTCTCAGCCAGTTGACTTGGTTGAATTGCTCCATTTTTGATGTACTAGGTACCAGGGCAGAAATTGTTTCCGGTAGGGGGTGCAGGGGGGGGGGCACCACCATGATCTGAAGTGGGTGCCGGGCAAGCAGGTGTGGTCGAGTGTCATTTTGTGCTCGGTATGCTATGTTCGCTGGTTACAACTTTATTGATAGTCCTGCAGAGCTTTCGCCGACCGGGCCTTAGGTATCCCACTTGGGGACTTCGAGGCCTTGCCGCACCCCCGCCTCGAGGGCCTGCCGGACAGCCCAAAGTTGGTGGCCCGGTGCACCACCCCCTGGCTACGCCACTGCTAGATCCCACGCGACAATAATAAGGAAGAAAAGAAAGACGGAGGCGGGAAAAAGCAGAGGCTTTCAATTAAAGTGTCAAAATGCCAGCCGTGTTATAGAGTAGTAAAGGAATAGAACGTATGTCCACACACCAGAGCTGGGTAAAGATAATTTGAAATTGTATCGCGATACTATACAAGATACTCAGCCAAGAAGTATTTGAGATACAGATACAAGATACTACCGCAATTAATGTATCCGATACGAAACTTGCTTATTGTATCTTAAGATACTTCTATACATTCGCAAATTTGTTATTATAGATCCTCATGATGTAGCAGCAAACGCCAATGCATCAAAATGTCGGCTTGAAATTTCTTAACTGTGACCAATTTTGTTTCGTTTGAAATAAATGTCTGTTATTATCAAAATTTTTGTCTTTCTTGCTCAAAGTACATCAGTTCAATTCCGAAAGAACGTACCGGGGTTTGTTTATAAGCTGTTTAACAGGGCATCCTTTATACACTTCGCTGACAGCGCTTCTTGCTTCGAAACTCTGTACTTTGCTTGTCTCTTTGTAATTGATGAGAGACGCTGCTTAGTTTGCGAATTAGCTAGCGGGTTGCCATCTAATCCCAAGAACTTCAATAAGAAGCCTTCGCATGATGGTACAAATACCAGCATGGAGTTTTACCTTGTCCGTGTGCCACCGCTACGCAATACCGGATCACTGGACAGCTATACAGCAGCAACAAAACTGGCAGCGACATTTTTTTGTGACGCAAAATGTACTCGTAGGGGACATATAAAACTGCAGTGGCTGTTCATATTCTAGGTATCTGCTGATGTAAAACGCGCGTTATCGATATACTCACTAACATGCAATTTTTGAACAAATACTCTTCAACGAAAGAACATATGCAACCAGGAAACGTCTCAGACATATTGCACTGTCATTGAGAAGGCGACAGTCAGATTGTAGAAACGGAACTCTGTACTATGCTAAGTTGTGCCAAGATAACTAAGTAACTGAAAATACAAGCAAACACGCTGCAAGTCGATAGCGGCGATCACATTCATCGGTCGTCGATAATCTAATCATCGGCGGAATGCGTCCTTTTTCATACATCAGGGATCAAACCTTCCCGCGTTATCACTGGTGCTTGCGCAAGCTCCCGAATAAACTAGAATACTCGTGTCCTGTGCGTAATTATAATAGAACAATTCGAAAAAAATCGCGAAGCTACCTAAACACTGCGGCGCGGCTTACGTCCGAGTGGTGCTAACAGTTTTTTGCTACTTGAACCTAATCACACCAAAATAAAGAAATAAGAGCGCGTGGCAAGTATAGTTGCCCAAAGCGTCGCAGGACACCGCCGCTATTCGCGCTATTGCCACTTACAGCTCCGGTTGTCTGGCGATTAGTAATAGTAAAAAAATTCAGGCAGGCCTAAAAAAAGAAAAAAAAAGTAAAATAGAAAGGGTGTTCTGCATTCATAGTGAATAAGTATGGAATCTGATCACAGGCGGGACCCCTAATGCTAGGACAATTAGAATGAAGCATCGTCAACTTACCTGTTAGGTAAGACAATGGAAATGTCATTGCCCATGAAAATTCCCTGAAAATATTCGTGGGACACTCATGAGAAAAACGGAGTATTTGATATAAATGTTTCTCGTATCCCCCATCTAACACATTTAAGATGGCTCCTAATAATTTCCATTATTATAATGCAAATTCAATTTCACTATTTTATTAAGAGGTAAGAAGAATATTTGGTACTTTATACTCAAGACCTGCCACTGTTGTCTAGTGGTTATGGTGCTCAATTGCTGACCCAAAGGTGACAGGATCGAATCCTGGCCGCGGCGGACGCATTTACGATGGAGGCGAAAATGCTTGAGACCCGTGTACATAGGTTTAGGTGCACGTTAAAGAACCCCAGGTGGTCGAAATTTCTGGAGGCCTCCAATACGGCGTCTCTCATAATAATATCGCGGTTCTGGGACGTTACACCTCAACATTATGATTAATGTATACTCAGGGCACGCCCACATAACTATATATTTCTTTTCAAAATCTTCTTTTCAGAACAGTAACTCAAGTATTAAATGTGTAAACAGTAGCAGAAATAACGTAGACATTTAAAAGCGACAATAAAGCAGAGAGCTTATTTTTGGCAGCACGTTACAAAAGATATATTGCAGTGACAACACCGGAAACAACAATAGAGACCTAGGTAATGTATGGAATGCGAAAGAAGGGCAGCTCAGAAAACATTTGTGCTAACGATCAAATTGTGTTTTCAAAAACTCCTAAAATAAAGATAGCAGGAAGAAAAAGATACGGTGCACCGAGATATCTTTTGTTAGGGTAAAGGCTTGTTCTAATAGATCGAGCTTCGGTATCGATGGAGCTATAGTTCGTAGAACCTTGTTTGAATATAAGCCAATGTCATCGCATGTAAGGCAAGCTTACATCCACGAAGTCCTTCAAATCACTGGTGTGTGAAAGTAATGAAACGCAAAGAAACTGCGTTCTTACATGCTTCAGATTTCCATAACGAAGCACCACGCGAGATAATCTTAATAACGACACGAAAGCAGCATAAGAATTTGCGTTATAGACGCTGCAGTCATTGGATTACGCGGCACAGGACCGTGGCTAAGAGCAAGTGTCACCGAACTGACACAACCAAAATGAAAAAAAAAAAAATCGAGAAAACAAAGCTACCTGCGCTGGGTGTAGACGTTCGCGCGCTTGTTTGTGTCGAGACTGCCGTGAGCGCTTGCCACGTGACTCTGTTCCACCAATAGGGGCGCGCAGACTCATCACCTGCCCAGGACTCTGGCGAAAATATAAAATTATGTCGCTACCTTTAGCTTTATTCAGGTGCTCAGTGACGCCTAGTACCAGCTTGAGAAGCGGAGTTCAGCCAGCGATAATTGCTTCGCACGTGTCGTGTTGCGATAGCAGTATCTTGTATCTCAAGATACACGATACATTATTGAATGTATCGGAAATACAAATACAGATACTCGTTTTGCGAGACATATCGCGATACAGATACAAGATACTCAAACAGTATCTGAGATAGTATCTAATACTGCCCAGCACTGTCACAACACACACACACACACACACACACACACACACACACACACACACACACACACACACACACACACACACACACACACACACACACACACACACACATTAACGTTTCCTGGGCATAGCCAGAAGTCGCAACCGGGAAATATTTTAGAGTCTGGCAAAATGTTCTCAGTATTTTTTACGTCCCTTTCTATGTATTGGCAGTCGCTATCCAAGACACCTTCGAATATTGCGCACACCCTCCGAGTTCCTGACATTGCTTGGAATATGCCGCTGGTGCAATGCCATCTTACGCAATTCTCACACAGCCTTACGTTTTTTGACGCAGACGGTAAAAACCCGCCGATAGTGTCCACATTGCTATCGCAATAAAAACTAGGAACACAATTAAGCGTTGCTTTTAAGAGTGGAGCGCGATAGCGTAGTTGGGCCTATACGACTCGCATAATGTTGTGAAACATCTGTGTTCTCACCAGAGCCGTTGCTGAGAGCTCAGGATACATTCTTAATCGGGTCCTCGTTAAATGCTGACTATATCCAAGAACCGAGACGAAAAATGTCCGGTTTCCTGGCTATATCTAGCACTTTGAGCGGGACCTGATTAAGAATGTACCTAAGCTGCATTGAATATCCCCGACGCTGCGGTATCTGTGGCCTAGGTTGGGTAGGATTCTGGTTTGTGTCCTTAGTTAGTCTTTGTATTCATCGGACTTTTGCGCTCGCGGAACACGCTGCCGTCGTCAGGACCGCCAACGGCGCGCGCCCGCAAGCCACCGACAATGCATTTCCTGCGACACGAGCTCTTTCACGGAATTGCGTTAAAGAAAGAATGAAGATGTTGCAGGTATTCAAGGCGCTCTTATGTATTAAATATTGATGTTCAATTTAATGGTAAAAAATATTAATAATAACGTTTATTCCCACCGATACAAAGTTGATGGAGGGGGTGAGAATAAAAGCGACTGTCCGCTTGACTACGTTCTCACCCCCCTATACATCAGACAGAGGCGGTGGCGGCAACAGAACACAATATCTGACGAAGACATACAACATCCTAGAACTTATCAATAACATAAATTTGAAACAGCAGGCTGCGGTTTTGGCAGAAAAAAGAAACACAATGCAATAAACATATATACAAGCTTAGATCAAACGTCAGTACATAAACTACAAATACACTAAACAGAAAGTTTACGCGTAGAAGTGTTGGCTTTTTCCTTATTTTTATTTTTATGCACGTAATTTCAAGAAGTTTTAAATGTCAGGTGCGTTGATAAGATATTGGCGTACTTGAGAAATGGTAATGTCTGCTATGTCAATGCCTGAGGCATGTGGTCTGTTTACTGTAACGGTAGCTGACAGGTAATGTTTTGTTGCCACTCTTTCTTTTAAATTAACCCTCTTTATCGGCAATAATTTAAAAGAAGCGTTTATGAACGTAATAAAACACAAATAACAACCCACAAAAAGTGAAAGAAATCAATGCGCAAACAATAAAAATATGTCGAGCTGAAGCTAAAGACCCAACTTCGCTGCAACATTTTAACAAAGATTTGGCTCAGTTGTGATGAACACACAGATGTACCAAGTTATCCTTCTTCCCATTTCAATCCGTACAAAGACTGAGCTGAAGGATAGTTATCGACGCTGTGTGACGTCTTTCACTATTGTCATTCGCATCGAACAATCATGTACTATGCCCCCAGATAATTTCAGCTGATCCGATATCACACCGCTAAATGACGTTGATAAGGTACCCTAACTGCGGCCGCCTACCGCACAGATATAATGTTGCGGTAGAGGATGCAGTTTCCATTCACTGGGCAATGAGACGAACAATGCCTAGTGTGCGCCTCTGTGCGGTGGTATTGCTCCTTGTCAATGAGCTCAGCTATTCCGCGGGTCTTCATATTGAAATTGGACCAAATCGCCGCCTAATACGTTCGCCAGGTAATTGCACTCTTTAGTATTCTTCGTTGGTTTTAAATTATAATTCACTCAGCACATAAGAAGTTGAGCAATCGCTTTAGCTGTCTCCGCCATATAAATATTCTGACAGGTCGCAAACGCTTTAAATTTATGCACGGAGCCAACTCGCAGAACACCACTGCATGGCAGGGCCCGAACTTAGTAAATGCGGTAGCAATTTTGAGGTGTTTTGTACACAATGGCAGCTCCGTGTTTGTGGGGCACGTATCCAACTAATGTGCTTAAATTAGGTGAAGGCCGTCTAACCAATTAGTAATGCTGGCGTTGTCCTCTTTCATTTTATTTGTATATAACCCGAAATGTCTGCTAAGGGGTGCTTGAACTGAGAATGCGGCCTGTGAATATCATAAATGTCATGTCAGCCAAAACAGAGTGCTAGCAGGAGAATTATTTGTGTTGACCCAAAACACTGTGGTCACTTAGCGTAAAACGACGAAAAAAGGGGAGGGAATATATTAGCGCTCACATATTCCCTCCCCATTTTTACGTCTTTTCGCGCTAAGTGACCATAGTTTTTTTTTTTTTTTTTGTCAACACAAGTAATATGAATCGATAGCCCAACAGTAGGTACTTCTTAGCAGGAGAATGGTTTGCTGGTGTTCCCGTAATCCACACAGAATTTCTGACTTAGAATTTTAACCGGTCTGAACATCCCCTCCAAATGTATTTAGGCATTGTTACAAATTTACTGATAATTATTTTTTCACGATTTCTCGTTATTGATAATACAACATTAGTGAAAATAATCTGTGAAGACCTTAAGGCGAAGTGCAAGAGGGAAGACGGCTGCTTCTGTGACGACACACAAGGCAAACTCATTGTGGAAGGTACGTATTTTTTGTAAAACACATTCTATAGCTAGTTCGTATTGTTGACAACAAAATGCGACATGCAACTCGGAATTTCGAATCTGTTAAAAATTCCCAGTTATATATTTAGGAATCATGACCAAAACACAACTACATTAATTTTATTTTTTATTCCTTGTTATTCATTGAATACCGATAGTGGCCAAAAGGTGCGCAGATATAAAGCAGCGCTGCAAAAAGGAGGACGGCTGTTTCTGTCATGACACACATGGAAAAGTTACTGTCAAAGGTATGTAGATTTTTTATTTGTTCGATAGCTCATTTGCATTTTAAATGCGAAGCATTTCTTAGCGAACCTCTGGCAATTTGAGCGTTTCTATCTACGTATCTATCTATCTATCTATCTATCTATCTATCTAGCCGCCTACGTCTGGGTGCTCTCATCATCGCCTCCTTAATTTGGTGTAGACCAAAATTTGCATAGGAGGGTAAGAGGATTTGACAAATATGGCTGGCGGGTCATGACATGAATAACGTTAAAACCTTGTCGCGTACGTCGTCAAACCCTTTCCACTAGACACGTGTGGCACATGCCCGTTTACCACGGGCCGCGGTGTTCGGGTATGCGCCACAGGTGATTGACAGTTTATATCTACCCAGGAACGGCGAGGACAGACATTGTTAACTTAAATGCCAGAGCGTTAAGGAAAACCAACATCGGCAGCGATGTCTCAACGAATCATCGGCAGCAATGTCTCAACGAATGGAAAGAATGAAAATTAGGATACCAGCAGGAATCGAACCCAAGCATTCTGCGTTGCAATCAGGTATTCTACCACTGAGCCACGCCAGGTCTATAAATTAGTTTGTAAAAACAGCCTACGCAGGCGTAATATCGGTGCAACGTCAATTGTGGTTGTGGTGCTGGCTATCTAATTTTACAAGAAAGCAATAAACACTACATGATACTCCTACGATGTCTACTCCTACGATACAGGCGTCATATCAGATTACCGCCTGTAGTTCCAGTGTTGGCTCCGCTTTTATAGTAGTCTATTAAACATTACGTTTGTATTCCTATGACTCAGCAAGCTATATTGAAGCATTGCTCCACCCCGGAGGAATACAATCACGAAAGTTACATATGATATCCACATCACCGTACCGTATAGTGCACTTAGTCCGCCAGAACGATGCAGTGTCCTCTTCATTTCTTACGAGGCTGGGCGATGGCCTCATGCTGACCGAGGATGATACCACATTGATTGACAGCCGCTTTGTAGACTAGGGTACGTAGGCCACATACCCACAGGTAGTCTACAAATACGACAAACACCATCCACAGATGTTGGTCTACGTAGCACTATCCAGGCCTACCACCTCGACGGCCAATACCTCACCAACGCGAAGGGTGGCTTCAGGTTCCGACATGTCGCCGGCTCTGTCGACAGACAATTTGTCGACGAAATGACTGAGGCATCCACGAATTCCAACAGCTCTACGATACCAGATACTTCACTACACATGGACCCCTCGTCACCACGATCACGACCGGAAGCTATAAAAAGTCACGACCAGCTGCTGGTGCTCACTGATCACGGTGATGATGCCCTTGTTCAAGAACTGTCAAGAACTTCTTGCACACACGCACACGGGTTCGTGAAACGTGCGTGCGTTCTTGGGACACGTATAAGCACTACATATCAGCTTACCGCTTCTGGTGTTGGTAATACCCACGTTGCCATTGGCAGCGTTACCCAACCGTAAACAACTGGTTATATAACACATATGCGGTCTTCAACATATATAAGTGTGCGTATAAAGTTTATACAAATCTTTAGCGTCATTTTGTAACGTGTAGCTCAGTAAAAAAAGGTTACGCCAAAGTCACTACCCCCACATGCTTCGCATAACATCGACTCCCACGGTACGTGGGATCTGCCGAATTTTTTTATACGTAGCCTTTCGCATACGTAACTCGTGATTTCAATATTGCATAAAATTCGTAAAGAAAATACTTGAGGAACCGTAACAAATCACAATAACATTATTCACTCCTTCTCGTCAATTATGTAATACCAAGAGTGGCAGATAATTGTACAGACATAAAGGAGCTTTGCAAAAAGGAGGACGGTTGTTATTGTGACGACACACAAAAAAACTAACTGTGAGTGGCAGATATATTTTTTGTTTCTTCGATGGATTGATTGCATTTTCGCAAAAAAAACAAGACAATATGCAACTCGCCATATCACTATTCCTTAAAATCCCAAAGTAAAATATTTGAGCAACCATACCAAACAGAAATAACATTAAATAATCATTCTCGTCAATTATTTAATACCAACAGTGGCAGAAGACTGTACAGACATAAGGGAGCTTTGCAAAAAGGAGGACGGCTCTTTCTGTGCCGACACACAAGAAAAGCTAACCGTGAAAGGTATGTATATTTCTTGTTTATTCGATAGCTCCTTTGCACTGTCGTAAAATAACTGCATGACATGTAACTCACAATTTAACTATTGCCTAAAATCCCCAATTGAAATATTTAAGCTTCCGAACGAGATCACAACGTAATGACATTATTCATTGTTTCTCGTTTTTCATTTAATACCAATAGTGGCAGAAAACTGCACAGACATAAGGGAGCTATGCAAAAAGAAGGACGGCTGTTTCTGTGACGACACACAAGAAAAGCTAACCGTGAAAGGTATGTATATTTCTTGTTTATTCGATAGCTCCTTTGCACTGTCGTAAAATAACTGCATGACATGTAACTCACAATTTAACTATTGCCTAAAATCCCCAATTGAAATATTTAAGCTTCCGAACGAGATCACAACGTAATGACATTATTCATTGTTTCTCGTTTTTCCTTTAATACCAATAGTGGCAGAAAACTGCACAGACATAAGGGAGCTATGCAAAAAGAAGGACGGCTGTTTCTGTGACGACACACAAGAAAAGCTAACTGTGAAAGGTATGTATATTTTTTGTTTATCCGATAGCTCCTTTGCACTGTCGTAAAATAACTGCATGACATGTAACTCACAATTTAACTATTGCCTATAATCCCCAATTGAAATATTTAAGCATCCGAACGAGACCACAACGTAATAACATTGTTCATTGTTTCTCGTTTTTTATTTAATACCAGTGCTGGGCAGTATCGAAGATACATGTATCTTAGATACTATCTTAGATACTCTATGGGTATCTTGTATCTGTATCGCGATACGTCTCGAAAGACGAGTATCTGTATCTGTATTTCCGATACATTCGATAATGTATCGTGTATCTTAAGATACAAGATACTTCTATCGCAACACAACCACGCGAAACAATAATCGCTGGCCGAGCTCCGCTTCTCAAGCTGGTATGCCACTAAGCCATCTGAATAAGTCTAAGGGCAGTGACGTTATTTTATTTTTACGCCAGAGTCATCCAGTGAGGGTCGAAGATCAGGAAGACAAGCACGCGGACGTCTACGCCCAGCCCACGTACCTTTTGTTCTCTGGATTTCTTTTCTTTTTAGTTGCGCCAATACCGCGACACTTGCTCTTAGCCACTGTCTTGCACCGCGTACTCCAGTGCGTGCGGCATCTATCGCGAAAATTCTGATGTTGTTACAGTGTCGTTATTAGGGAGTTTTAGTGCCGCCGCCCCAAAGCGGCTTGGGTACGTAAGCCCTTGCGTTCCTTTGTATTCTCCGTGGATGCGGCTGGGAGTGCGAAGGAACGCAAGAGCGTGCGTAGGCGGGCCGCTTGGGGGCCCCGGCACTAAAACTCTCTATTGAAGATTCTCTTGCGTCTTGCTCCGTAACGAAATGTGATGCGTGCAAGAACGGGGTTGCTTTGCGTCGCGTGGATTTTACATATCAGCGGTTTGAAGGATCTCGTGGATGTAAGTTTGACCTGCATGCAATGAATTATCTTATATGCAAATAACATTCTAACAACTTTAGCACCACTGGTATTGTTGCTAGACATAGCTCGGCACACTCACTCATGAGTGCACTCACTCACACTCACTCACACTCATTTGAACGTTGGGAGTGTGAGTATGAGTGAGTGCTCATGAGTGTGAGTGGACGTGAGTGTGAACGTGAGTGAGCACTCATGAGTGTGAGTAGGCGTGAGTGTGAACGTGAGTGAGTACTCATGAGTGTGAGTAGATGTGAGTGTGAACGTGAGCGAGCACTCATGAGGGTGAGTAGGCGTGAGTATGAACGTGAGTGAGTACTCATGAGTGTGAGTAGTTGTGAGTATGAACGTGAGTGAGGACTCGTGAGTGTGAGTGGACGTGAGTGTGAACGTGAGTGAGCACTCACGAGGGTGAGTAGATGTATGAACGTGTGTGAGTACTCATGAGTGTGAGTAGGTATGAGTATGAACGTGAGTGAGTGCTCATGAGTGTGAGTGGACGTGAGTGAGTACTCATGAGTGCGAGTAGGAATGAGTATGAACGTGAGTGAGTGGATGTGAGTGTTAACGTCAGTGAGCGCTCATGAGGGTGAGTAGGCGTGAGTATGTACGTGAGTGAGTGCTCATGAGTGTGAGTAGTCGTGAGTTTGAACGTGAGTGAGTACTCATTAGTGTGAGTAGGTATGTCCTCGTCCCTTCTTGCTCGTGTTTGTGTCTCCTTGCGCTGAAACTTAAGGAATAGGTATGAACATGAGTGAGGGCTCATGAGAGTGAGTAGTCATGAGTATGAACGTGAGTGAGCATTCATGAGTGTGAGTGGGTATAAGTATGAATGTGAGTGAGTGCTCATGAGTGTGAGTAGGCGTATGAAAGTGAGTACTCGTGAGTGTGAGTGGACGTGAGTAAGCACTCATGAGTGTGAGTAGGCGTGAGTGTGAACGTGAGTGAGTACTCATGAGTGTGAGTAGACGTGAGTATGAGCGTGAGTGAGTACTCTTGAGTGTGAGTAGAAGGGAGCTGTATGTGAGTAAGTATTGACGAGAGTGAGTGGACCTGAGAATGAATGTGAGTATCGACTGTATGTTGCCATGAGTATAACGTGAGTGATTACCGATGACTGTGAGTAGATGCATGAGTATAACAGTAACTGAGTGCTCGTGAGCGTGAGTAGACCTATGAACGTGAGTGAGTACCAGTGAGTGCGAGTAGGCGATAGTGGACGTGAGTGAGTACTGATTTGTGTGAGTAGTCATAGTATGAACGTGAGTGGCTACTCATGAGTGTGAGTAGAAGTGAGTACGAACGTGAGTGAGTGCTGATGAGTGTGAGTATACATGAGTATGAACCTGAGTGAGTGCCAGTGAATGTGTGTATCGACGGCTGTGAGTGGAAATGAGAATGAACGTAAGTGAGCCCCGATGAGTGTGAATATAAAAGAGTATGCAAGTGGGTGAGCACCAATGAGGGTGAGTGGAGTGAGTATGAAAGTGAGCGTGTACTTAAATGTGCGAGTAGAGTGAGTATGAAAGTGAGAGCCGATGAATGAGAGTAGACGAGAGTATGAATATGAGTGATTACCGATGTGTGTGAGTATACGCGAGTGTGAACATGAGTTCTGGGAGAGTGATAATTGAGTGTGAACACGACCTGTGAGCGTGAGTAGATATGGATATAAGTGCGAATGTATGACTGTGAGTATGACTGTAATTGAGTATGACTGTACCAACATGAGTTAGCGCCATTAGTGGGAGTAGACCTTATTATGGACGTATCGGTTAGTGTGGGTAGGTAAATAAAACTGAGTGATTGAGGAACCATGGTGTGTGCCTTTGAGTGGTAGTCGGCATGACTTTGAATGTAAGTACTCAGGAGTGAGAGTTGAGGTTAGTATGAAGGTAAGTTAAAAGCACCAAGGAATGTGTGTCAGGGGTCGGCAAAGTTTATGGCACACACTCACTCGTTCACTCAAAAAATATGCTGCTTCTTATGGGCTCACTTGGTCTCAAACTCGCTAAAACACTATTCAGCCAAGCTCACTCACATTCAGGCTAAAGAGAGGTTTCCTCAGCCGGATTCACGTGGACTTAGAAGCATCAGATTTTTCTCCAAGTGAACGCACGCGGACTCCACCCTAACAATATTGAGAACTGCCAGGTTCGCTGGGACTCAACGTCACCAGTTCGTCCCAAACGGTCTCACTCAACGACTACAAAAAAGATCAACGAGTCCATAGCTCGGCACACTCACTCATGAGTGCACTCACTAATACTCATTTGAACGTTGTGAGTGTGAGTATGAGTGAGTACTCATGAGTGTGAGTGGACGTGAGTGTGAACGTGAGTGAGCACTCATCAGTGTGAGTAGGCGTGAGTATGAACGTGAGTGAGTGCCTATGAGTGCGAGTAGGCGTGAGTATGAATGTGAGTGAGTGCCTATGAGTGTGAGTAGGCGTGAGTATGAACGTGAGTCAGTGTCTATGAGTGTGAGTAGGTGTGAGTATGAACGTGAGCGAATGCCTATGAGTGTGAGTAGGTGTCAGTATGAACGTGAGTGAATGCTTATGAGTGTAAGTAGGTGTGAGTATGAACGTGAGTGAGTGCCTATTAGTGTGAGTAGGCGTGAGTATGAACGTGAGTGAGTGCCTATGAGTCTGAGTGGGTGTGAGTATGAACGTGAGTGAGAGCCTATGAGTGTGAGTAGGCGTGAGTATGAACGTGAGTGAGTGTCTATGAGTGTGAGTCGGCGTGAGTATGAACGTGAGTGAATGCTTATAAGTGTGAGTGGGCGTGAGTATGAACGTGAGTGAGTGCCTATGAGTGTGAGTGGGCGTGAGTATGAACGTGAGTGAGTGCCTATGAGTGTGAGTAGGCGTGAGTATGAACGTGAGTGAGTGTCTATGAGTGTGAGTCGGCGTGAGTATGGACGTGAGTGAATGCTTATGAGTGTGAGTGGGCGTGAGTATGAACGTGAGTGAGAGCCTATGAGTGTGAGTAGGCGTGAGTATGAACGTGAGTGAGTGCCTATGAGTGTGAGTATTCGTGAGTATGAACGTGAGTGAGTGCCTATGAGTGTGAGTAGGCGTGAGTATGAACGTGAGTGAGTGCGAAGGCTGAAAATATCGGGGTGAGCGAGTGTGAGTAAGTATTCTCTTACAGTGCCGACGTATGTTGCTAGACCTAATAGAACAAGCGTTTACCTAACAGAACAGAAAATATCTTGGCGTACCGTATTTTTCACTGCCATCTACATTTATTCAAAGAGTTTATGAAATCATGATGTGATTATTAGCACAAGTGCTTTCTTAGCTGTCATTTTCCATCACATACATTACCAATAGGTCTCTGTACTGTTTTTCCGGTCTGATCACTGCAGTATGTCTTTTGTAAAGCGCTCCCAAAATAAGATTTCTGCTTTATTCTTCCGTCTGCTTTATTTCTACTACTGTTTAAACATTTACACGTTGCCAAGGCGATTTTGAAAACAAATATATTATTATGTGGACGTGTCTTGAGTATACAGCACAAAATATTCTCCTTACCGCTTAAGAAAATAGCGAAATTGAATTTGCATTATAATAATGAAAATCATTAGGAGCCACCTTCTCATGATTCGAGAAGCATTGTTTTTCTGAATGCTCAGTGTTTCTCATGAGCGTCCCAACGAGCCGTTTCAGGCAATTTTCCATAGGCACTGAATTTTCTGTTGTCTCAACAGGTAAGTTGACGATACTTCATGCTGATCGACAAAAAGTGCAATCCTGGCATTCTCGAGAAAGTCAATGGCTTGCTACCCTGTAGTGATAGATGGGAACGTCATACCTTCTGTAACTCACCACAAGTTTCTCGGAGTTATCATCGACCGGGGATTTATCTTGGTCGAAGCACATCTCTGCACTAAGAAAAAAGCTAGACAGCTTTGTCCATGTCATTCGCCATATGTCTGGAAAATCGTGGGGGCCATCGAAGTCATCTCTACTACAGCTATACCAGGCACTTTTTGTTGGATACCTCCGCTACAGTGCTCCTGTTCTTTCTCGTGTTTGCACATCTGCTGTCCGTACACTCGAGAGTGCTCAGGCCCGCGCCCTCAGAATTTGCCTAGGAGTACCTCGATGTACTTCTACATGGGGTACTATTACAGAAGCACGCGCTTGTCCAGCTCGCGTTTATCTTAAACACGAGCCACTGCGAGTACATCTGAGGTTATTGACAAGGCACCGAGACCATCCACTGAGAGACATTATTAACACACGACCCAATGCTGCATACTCGGAAGCTGTGATGTCGCAGCAAGATCTGCTGCCCTCGAATTATGCACCACAAGCGACTCCCGGAGTACCTCTCTGGACGATGCCTAAACCAATCGTGCGACTCTCGATTCCGGGGATAACAAAGAAGTCAAAAATACCAACCGCTGGACTTAAGCATTTTGCTTTATCGTACATTGCCCATATGTACGGATATACGGTGCATATTTTTGCTGATGGGTCTGTCACGCAGACGTCCTCAGCAGCAGCTTTCACGGTCCCTCACATGGGCATCACGAAACGCTTCAAGATAGCGCATCGGACATCATCTACTGCTGCTGAGCTGACCGGCGTCCGACAAGCTGCCCGCTACATTGTACAACAGAGTCCCGCGAAATGGACATTATTTTGTGACTCCAAGCCGGCACTTCAACTTATCAGCAATTACATGAAGCAAGGAACCGCATACAGTCCTCTGGTGTGTGACATAATGAATATGTTATCTGAGGCGTCTCAATCCGGGCATACCGTTGCATTGCAATGGATTCCAAGTCACTGTGGCATAGCTGGGAACGAGCAAGCTGACGCAGAAGCAAAAATGGCGCACACTAACGGCGAAGTCATATCAATTCAATTTTCCCGATATGACATCAATGGCTTGCTGTCTGAATCTATGAAAACATCTATGACACGCTTATGAATGACCCTAATTATCGCCAAGAACGTCTTACAGACTTGACTCTGGTCGTGCTTTCTGATTCCATTCCGGTTAAGAAGAGACCAAGAAACACTACTACATAGATTGCGGCTGGGTGTTGCGTATACACGAAGATACCTTTGCAAGATTGGGCAGGAGCGAAACCCTAACTGCAGTGTGTGTCACACGTCTGAGACTATTCACCACATCCTGTGCGTGTGTCCTCAGTACGCGACCGAAAGACAATCACTTAAGTGCGTCGTAGATCGTCTGGACTCCCGACCTTTTTCGGAGGAGAAGCTTTTGGGTGCTTGGGAGCATGCAGACCAGGCCCAACGAAGTTTAAAGTGCCTATTGAGATTTCTAAGTGATACAGGTTTAGATGCTCGTCTTTAGAGCATGTGCGGCATAAAGACTTTTGCGCGTGCCCTGTCCCCGTGCAAAACAGTGTGTACAGTGACTCATTTGCCATACCATCGTCGCCTATCACACCTCCCTCTTTCTCTTTCTTTCCCCTTTCCCCTTACCCCCGTGAGGAGTAGCAGGCTAGAACCCACTTTCCAGGCCGACCTCTCCTCCTTCTTCTCATTAAAAGCATCTTCTTCTTCTTCTTCTTCATGCTGATAGCTAATAAGGGCGCCGTCTGTATTGTGTTTCTGTACTCATTCAATGTGAATGTTTGATACACAACCACCTCTCTATTTTACTTATATTTGTTTTCTTGTCTTAGGCCTCCTTAAATATTTTTCGTATTACTAATCGCCGTGTAATGGAAGCTATAAGCGGCAATAGCACGAATAGCGGCGGTGTCCTGCGACGCTTTGTGCAACTATACAATACGTCTGAGACATTTCTGTGTTTCACATGTTCTCTCGTTGAAGAAAAATTGCTAAAATATTCTACGTTAGTGAGTATATCAACAAAGAATCCCTTACGCCAGTAGCTAAGTAGAATATGGAAATTCATTGCAGTTTTACGTCATCTACGTATACACTAGGGGTCTCAAACTCAGCTTATAGTCGGCGGGCCGCAGTCGCGAAATTTAGCTCCAAGGGCCGGGACAGTGATGATCGTGGGGTCGGAGAGAGTTTGAACAAAATGACGTTGCCATTTGAAAGAAAGCTTTCCAATATCTCATATATAGGTCATTTCTGAAGGGGATTTGGAGTCAGGATTCGAGAAACATCGATACCGATGTACACAACGAGTGAAATCTGGACGCGGATTGAAATATAGTCTTTGTTCCACGATTATGTCTCAGCACATGGTGACCACATGTTCCTCACGAAAGAAATGCTTGAGACCAGTCATATGTCTGTGTAGCTCACGAACATACTTATTTAGAAAATAAAAACAAATGGTACGGAGACGGTCATGTGTGCCGGCCGGGCCGCTAGCGAACGCTCTCAAACCCCGTATACACCATGCGTCCCTCCCCCTCCCCCCCCCCCCCCCCCCCCCAAATAAAAGGTCGCTACCAGCGTTGTTGCTGCTGTACACCTGTCCGGATATATGGTATTGTGCAAACTGTCTTTTACGGACAAGGTAAAAGTCCACACCGGCCGGTATTTGCGCCGCCGTGCGAAGGTTTCTTATTGACGGTATTGTGATTATATGGCAACCCGCTAGCTGGTCGGCAAGCTGAGCAGCGCGACTCCCATCAATTGCAAAAATGACAAGCAAGAACCGCTGTCAGCGAAGTGTATAAAGAGTTGTCCTGTGAAGAAGCTAAAACAAGCCCCAATAAGTTGTTTTGGAAGGAAACTAATGTACCTTGAGCAAGAAGGGCGAAACTTTTAAGATACTAACAGACATTTTATTCAAGTGAAACAAAAAAGGTCAGCCCGGTTAAGAAATTTTAAAGCATACATTCTCGTGTATAGGCATTTGCTGCTACATTATATGGATACTAACATTATATGGATATGGATATTAACAAATTTGAGAATGTATCGAAGTATCTTAAGATACAATTGCCAAGTATCGTATCGGATACAATTATTGCGGCAGTATCTTGTATCTGTATCTCCAATACTTTTTGCCTCAGTATCTTGTATCGTATCGCGATACAATTTCAAAGTATCTTTGCCCAGCCCTGTTTAATACCAATAGTGGCAGAAAACTGCACAGACATAAGGGACCTTTGCAAAAAGGAGGACGGCTGTTACTGTGACGACACACAAGAAAAGCTAACTGTGAAAGGTATGTATATTTTTTGTCTATCTGATAGCTCCTTTGCACTGTCGTAAAATAACTGCAAGACATGTAACTCACAATTTAACTATTGCCTATAATCCCCAATTGAAATATTTAAGCATCCGAACGAGATCACAACGTAATGACATTATTCATTGTTTCTCGTTTTTCATTTAATACCAATAGTGGCAGAAAACTGCACAGACATAAGGGACCTTTGCAAAAAGGAGGACGGCTGTTTCTGTGACGACACACAAGAAAAGCTAACTGTGAAAGGTATGTATATTTTTTGTCTATCTGATAGCTCCTTTGCACTGTCGTAAAATAACTGCATGACATGTAACTCACAATTTAACTATTGCCTATAATCCCCAATTGAAATATTTAAGCATCCGAACGAGATCACAACGTAATGACATTATTCATTGTTTCTCGTTTTTCATTTAATACCAATAGTGGCAGAAAACTGCACAGACATAAGGGAGCTATGCAATAAGAAGGACGGCTGTTTCTGTGACGACACACAAGAAAAGCTAACTGTGAAAGGTATGTATATTTTTTAGATGCGAAGTATCTTATGGCGGAGTTCAATCCGGTGGTGGGTGGTGGTGTGCGGCGTCACCACCCTTACTGCGCATGCGTATACCCTCTCCACTCACCCTCTCCCCCTCTCCACTTGCCCTTACTCCTCTGCCTCTCCATTTTCCCTCTCCCCTCCCCCTTTCCACTCTTCCTCTGAAACGCGGGCTAGACGTGCCGAAATTCTCTCCTGCGCGACGCTGTGATGAGCACCAGCGCATGCGCGTCCCCTCCCCCTCTCTCTCCTCTCCTACGCTGCCCCCCTCTCGCACGCCTGCCGACCGCGTTGCGCGCTCGCCCTGTGAGAATCACTTTGGTGAGAATTAACGGCCAGGCTAGGGGAAGACAAGACGCACGTAGCGTTCCTCTTCGCGTTCCACGACGTGAGGTCGGTAGCATGCCCAAAGAGCGCCAACGGAACGCGATCGTGCAAGTGCTCCGGCTTCGCATCGCCTCATGGTCCCCTTTAGCGGGAAATGGTGTAATATTGTTTATTCGATCGCTCCTTTGCACTGTCGTAAAATAACTGCATGACATGTAACTCACAATTTAACTATTGCCTAAAATCCCCAATTGAAATATTTAAGCATCCGAACGAGATCACAACGTAATGACATTATTCATTGTTTCTCGTTTTTCATTTAATACCAATAGTGGCAGAAAACTGCACAGACATAAGGGACCTTTGCAAAAAGGAGGACGGCTGTTTCTGTGACGACACTCAAGAAAAGCTAACTGTGAAAGGTATGTATATTTTTTGTTTATTCGATAGCTCCTTTGCACTGTCGTAAAATAACTGCATGACATGTAACTCACAATTTAACTATTGCCTAAAATCCCCAATTGAGATATTTAAGCATCCGAACGAGATCACAACGTAATGACATTATTCATTGTTTCTCGTTTTTCATTTAATACCAATAGTGGCAGAAAACTGCACAAACATAAGGGAGCTTTGCAAAAAGGAGGACGGCTGTTTCTGTGACGACAAACAAGAAAAGCTAACTGTGAAAGGTATGTATATTTTAAATGCGAAGCATTTCTTAGCGAACCTCTGGCACTTTGAGCGTTTCTATCTACGTATCTATCTATCTATCTATCTAGCCGCCTACGTCTGGGTGCTCTCATGATCGCCTCCTTAACTTGGTGTAGACCAAAATTTGCATGGGAGGGTAAGAGGATTTAACGAATATGACTGCCGGGTCATGACATGAATAGCGTTAAAATCCTGTCGCGTACGTCGTCAAACCCTTTCCACTAGACACGTGTGGCACATACCCGTTTACCACGGGCCGTGGTGTACGGGTATGTGCCACAGGTGATTGACAGTTTATATCTACCCAGGAACGGCGAAAACAGACATTGGTAACTTAAATGCTAGAGCGTTAAGGAAAACCAACATCGGCAGGGTTGACACAACGAATGGAAAGAATGAAAATTAGGATCCCAGCAGGAATCGAACCCAAGCATTCTGCGTGGCAATCAGGTATTCTACCACTGAGCCACGCCAGATCTATAAACTGGTTTGTAAAAACAGCCTACGCAAGCGTAATAGCGGTGCAACGTCAATTGAGGTTGTGGTGCTGGCTATCTAATTTTACAAGAAAACAATAAACACTACATGATACTCCTACGATGTGTACTCCTACGATACAGGCGTCATATCAGATTAACGTCTGTAGTTCCAGCGCTGACTCCGTTTTTATAGCAGTCTAATAAACATTATGTTTGTATTTCTATGATTCAGCAAGCTATATTGAAGCATTGCTCGACCCCGGAGGAATACATTAACGAAAGTTACATATGATATCCACATCACCACCGCGTAAGGTGCACTTCGTCCAACAGAACGACGCAGTGTCCTCTTCATTCCATACGAGGCTGGGCGATAACCTCATGCTGACCTAGGAAGATGTCAGATTGATTGACAGCCGCTTTGTAGACTAGCCTACGTAGGCCACATACGCCCAGGTAGCCTATGAATACGACAAAGACCATCCACTGATGTTGGTCTACGTAGCACTATCCAGGCCTACCAGCCTCGACGGCCCATACCTCACCAACGCGAAGGGTGGCTTCAGGTTCCGACATGTCGCCGGCTCTGTCGAGAGACAATTTGTCGACGAAATGACCGAGGCATCTAGGAATTCCAACAGCTCTACTATACCACATACTTCACTATACATGGACCCCTCGTCACCACGATCACGACCGGATCCTATAACAAGTCATGACCAGCTGCTGCTGCTCACTGATCACGGTGATGATGCCCTTGTTCAAGAACTGTCAAGAACTTCTTGCACACATGCACACGGGTTCGTGAAACGTGCATGCTTTCTCGGGACACGTATAAGCACTACATATCAGCTTACCGCTTCTGGTGTTGGTAATACCCACGTTGCCATTGGCAGCGTTAACCAACCGTAAACCGGCTATATAACACACATGTGGCTCTTCAACATATATATGTGTGTGCGTATAAAAGTTATAATATCCTTAGCGTCATTTTGCAACGTGTCGCTAAGTAAAATAAAGTTACGCAACAGTCACCTACCCTCCGCATGCTTCGCATAACATCTTAATAATAATTTAATAATATCTTGCGTTTAACGTCCCAAAACCACGATATGATTATGAGACACGCCGTAGTGGAGGGCTCCGGAAATTTCGACCACCTGGGGTTCTTTAACGTTCACCTAAATCTAAGTACACGGGCCTCAAACATTTTCGCCTCCATCGAAAATGCAGCCGCCGCGGCCGGGATTCGATCCCGCGACATTCGGGTCAGCAGTCGAGCGCCATAACCACTAGACCACCGTGGCGGGGCCTTCGCATAACATCGACTCCCACGGTACCTGGGATCTGCCGAATTTTTTGTTTATTCGATCGCTCCTTTGCACTGTCGTAAAATAACTGCACGACATGTAACTCGCAATTTAACTATTCCCTAAAATCCCCAATTGAAATATTTAAGCATCTGAGCGAGATCACAACGTAATGACATTATTCATTGTTTCTCGTTTTTCATTTAATACCAATAGTGGCAGAAAACTGCACAGATATAAGGGAGCTTTGCAAAAAGGAGAACGGCTGTTTCTGTGACGACACACAAGAAAAGCTAACTGTGAAAGGTATGTATATTTTTTGTTTATTCGATCGCTCCTTTGCACTGTCGTAAAGTAACTGCACGACATGTAACTCGCAATTTAACTATTCCCTAAAATCCCCAATTGAAATATTTAAGCATCTGAGCGAGATCACAACGTAATGACATTATTCATTTTTTCTCGTTTTTCATTTAATACCAATAGTGGCAGAAAACTGCACAGATATAAGGGAGCTTGCAAAAAGGAGGACGGCTGTTTCTGTGACGACACACAAGAAAAGCTAACTGTGAAAGGTATGTATATTTTTTGTTTATTCGATAGCTCGATTGCACTGTCGTAAAATAACTGCATGACATGTAACTCACAATTTAACTATTCCCTAAAATCCCTAATTGAAATATTTAAGCATTCGAACGAGATCACAACGTAATGACATTATTCATTGTTTCTCTTTTTTCACTTAATACCAATAGTGGCAGAAATCTGTACAGACATAAGGGAGCTCTGCAAAAAGGAGGACGGCTGTTTCTGTGATGACACGCAAGGAAAGCTAACTGTGAAAGGTACGTATATCTTTTGTTTATTCCATAGCTCGTTTGAATTTTGCTAAAAAGCTGAACGGCATGTCCCTCGAATTTAACTATTCCCTGAAATCCCCAAGCTAAACATGTAAGCATGCGGATGAAATTACAATGTAATGACAGTATTCATTCTTCCTCGTTGTTTATTTAACACCAATAGTGGCAGAAAGCTGCACAGACATAAGGAATCTCTGCAAAAAGGAAGACGGCTGTTTCTGTGATGACACACAAGAAAAACTAACTGTGAATATATTCGATAGCTCGTTTGCATTTTTTTTTTGTCAAAAAGCTCGACGACATCTAACTAGCAATTTCACTGTTCCCTAAAACCCCCATTTACAATGTTTAAGCATCCGGACTAAACGACAATGGCAATATTCATTCTTTCTCGTTATTGATTTGACACCAATAGCGGCAGAAAACTGCGGACACATAAGGGAGCTCTTCAGAAAGGAGGACGGCTGTTTATTTAATGACACACATGAAAAGCTAACTGTCAGATGTATGTATTTCTTGCTAAAATGTATTTGGTAGCTGGTTTGTATTTTCGTCAAAAAAAGGTCACATGTAAAACGGAATTTCACTAGACCCGAAATTCGGCAAGTAAAATATGAAGAAATCCCAACGAATTCACTCTGTGATAATATTCATTCTTTCTGACTATTAATTTAACACCAATTCTGGCAAGAAGCTGTGCAGACATGAAGGAGCATTGCGAACTGGGGTTTGGTTGTTTCTGTGACGGCGCACGGGGAAAACTCGCTTTCAATGCTATCTATTTTTGTAAGCTGCATTCGGTAGCTCGTCTGCCTTCCGTAAAGAAAGAAGAGATGGTATTTAACTTTGAATTGCAATATTTGCTGAAATAATTATGTATTATCTTAAGGTATGGTGAGTTTCGATTGTCCATAAACTATTCCTTGAACCAAAAGCATGCGCTGAAATAAAGGAATAGTGCGATAAGGATGATGACCACTTTTGCAAGGAAGAGACAAGCAAAGCCTTGTTACTACGTACGTATTTTGTTGGATAACGTATTCAGTAGCTCTTGATTATCCTCCAAATTAGATGGACAACCTTAACACATGAATGCCTAACGCCGCTAGAACCAAACGCCTGTGCCGAAGTGAGAAAAGAGTGCAAAAGTGAGGAAAGCCATTTCTGCTAGAAAGAATCCAGAAAATTCATGTGTTTTAGTACGTGTTTCGTTAGCAAGTGTACTTGCTCACTCTTCTGTATGTCATACTCGTTATGTTTATAGCGTGAGTTTAAGACAGCGCAAATCTGTAAACTGACCGAATAATCGAGTTAATCGTCAGTGTGCACATAAATTCATTCTTTAGCTTTTTAATAATTTGATGATTCTTAAAGCAAACCTATAACCTGCGGGGTGATGAAGGCGCTGCAAAAACGACATGAATTTACGCTACATACACAAGCTTAAAACGGCAGGCTCATGTTACGTTCTCATTAGATATGTTCACCAGCAGAAAGCCTGCCAAATTTAACACAGCCTTGGAAACGACTTAATTCTCGTATGAACAAAACACTGTAACGTTGGAATTCACATATATATGAAATTTACCAAATCACAGCTTCATCATTCAATGAACACACCATAAGCTGCATCTGAACATACTTCATTTGATGTTTGTTTTATCTTTGTTGGCTTCTACAGCTTTAGCAGTTTTTCGTCGCTGATTGTGCTTCTTGCCTAGAAAGTAATGCATCTCGCACACAACAATTTTAAAATAGATGAATGCTTGCTTTACAAGCCAGTATTAAATGTTTCAGAGCCTGGCGCTACTTTTATTCTCAGATATTCGGATATCATCAGCACAGTAATCATATTAAGCAACTGTATAACTTGTAACAACGTTAAAAAGCAAGCTTGTTCTCTCGTAAAAAACGCACCTTCTAGATATTCCACAATCAAACTGTCTAATACACACTGTAGTATATCATAACTGAGCAACAGTGATAAACGGAAGGAGAATTCTTGTGTTACAAGGCTACGAGAACGTATTTTTAATTGATATTATCTTAGTAGGCTGGAAAGGCGCGAACACTTTGGCATTCTACTCGTATCTTGTAGGCTTATTTTGTTTTATTTTCGGGACAATTTTTCTTTCGACCTTCGAGGTTGCGCAAAGGCCTAACTATGCACTTAAGAGACATTCGCGCTTTGTGTATGGATTCGTGAGATTGAATGACGTAAAGAAGCCATAAATCAGTGACGTAGTCTTCGAGATCAAATCAATTAGCTCGGCTGTCTCTCATTGATCACATGGTTCTTGTACATTTCTTTTTCATTTATCTCCTTTTGAGCAGATCAGGCACCACTCACTGTTGCCCCGGTCAACAAAAGGGATCACGGTGGCTGCGTGTGCAACTGCAACTGCCCATCATGTGCAACGGTCGAAATGGGCGCCAATGGTTTGGCTGTCAGCAATGCTTCGTTAAAAGAGCAAGGCCTGATTTACAAGACAGCTGCAGTCTACGAGAAGCTGGGTGCATTTATGCCCTTGACGAAAAGAGTGGACTCCGTTCTAGAACTGAAAGGGATGATGACAGCACTTCAAGGATTCCTTCAACGTATCTCAGAGAAGCATGACGATGTTCTTGATCGACTAGGTAGTATCGACAACGAAGTGTCCAGCTTGAAGTTACGGATCACACAAGCAGAAATGTCCGGAATCAACCGCAAGATTTCAGAACTGCAAAAGCAATTAAGCGACTATAACGAACATCTAACCAAGCAAACACTTATGATCAAGCCGCACTTTTGATCAGCCTATGAACAGCTTATGATCAACTACATAAATCATACCAGTTAGCAGCTACACCTGCGCTATCGAAACAACTAACCCTTCCCTCTGCGTTACTGCTCATGCGATTCGAATGCACTGATCAAGTATTTTACAGTAGATAGCTAGAAGCGCGAAAATATAAACGTTCAGCTAAATCAAAGAGACTGACAGTTATTACCGCATAAGATATGTTGATGCGGGCTTGTTTACCTTCAATATAGCTTGCATAGCGCGCCTTCTATATTTTAAATTTTCTTCTGCACAGAACACATTTCATGGCCTGTTTGAGGATTATATCATAACCTATTCCACATATCTTATCATCTTAGTGAATGCTATCATTATGCCTCTTGTAGCAATGTCACGATGAACTGTTATTTCCAAACTACAGTATTTCACGTTTTCTGACATGAACGAATGAAGGGTGCATTAAGCGTGGTCTTCACCTGACTGTCCTCCCAGCAATATGACTTGCAATTTTTTTCTGAACCCTCTTTTCTTGATTGATGCACGTCTTGATTGTCGCTGATTAATAGAGTCCGCTCAAAGAATAACTGTCTTCCAAGACACAATTTCCTCCATGATTACTGCCAATACTACTGCTTTATATATATGCAACACGTGCCACACTTATCAATTTACACCTGCTTTCACATTCTTCAGCCACCTTCATGCTCCAGTATTACTTCAACATAATAATCACACGAAAACAATACATCAATTTTAATACAATCCAAATTCTTCACAACTATTGAGAGGATCAGTATGCTTGATTGAGCTAGTTGGTGCCTTATTGGAACGGAATGAAACAGCGCTTCAGACAGAACGAAGCCAGGACGACAGACACGGCACTGACTATCAAAAAGTTATTGCAAATCAACTGCAATGTACAGGAAGAAGCCTTCTACGCAGACAACAAGAAAATTCCAGCCGATTCCACGCCGTGAAAACCTTCGGACAGACAAGCTCTCGCCTTTCCTCAGGCAATACATCTTGCTCCTAATCTTCGGCAAAGTTTAAACTAAGGAGTTCTTTGTTGTTTCTTTGTTCTTCAAGTGGTAAGCAATGCTGATCCCGCTGTACAATAAGCTTATTCACGTCCGTGCTTGACGCTGCGGTAGCGTCCGGATGCGACAGAACACGATGCAGAAGTGCTTGGTTCACACCTACAGAGTGAGATACACAGGAACGCCAACTCCTTTCCGCTTAACCTACCAGGCGTTGTATTTACCTTGCACAAACGCTCCTCAGTGTGTTCCTCTCACTACCTCGCCCCATCCGAACGAGCCTCTCTCGGCGATGTGCAGCCCTTTCCGCCTAGCCTCCTTCTCGCCCGTCACGTCACGTGACCTGCGTGACGACGACTACGACTACTACTACTACTACTACTATAATACTACTACTACTACTACTACTACTACTACTACTACTACTACTACTACTACACCACGACTACTACTACTGCTACTACTACTACTACCACTACCACTACTACTACTACTACTGTACTTCTACTACAACGGCGGCGGTACAGAGCAGGCGAGGACAGCTTCGAAGTAAGAAAAAACAATATGTGCATAAATCACAAACAAGCCATAAAACAGCGATCTTTGGGAGCAGCGTCTGAGCAAGTTCTGACACAATTGTCAAAAAGGATGGCTGATTTCACTGCTGTGAAAATAAATGGAACGCACAGAGACACGAGAATCACGGTGTTGTTAAACGGGCAAAGTTTCGCTCCTCTCACGAGTGCGCTAATCATTAAAGCGCCATAGAACGACGAAAAATTGCCCGGTATCTACAATGTTTACATTGGTCAGCCAAATGACTGCGGATGGAGCCTCTGATGAAGTATGTCTGCACGCCTCAACCAATCATTTGTATATCCGCCCATATGAAAATTGTAAAACCGTATTGTGATTTAAGTTTAGAGATACCGCATAAACGATATATGTAAGCAATCACGCCTGCACGTTCGACAAAGCACTTTGCGTGTTTCACAACACAGACTTGTTTTCTATTACTTCCATGGTTGACTCCACGGCAAAGAGTTTGACGTGTTCGCACAACAGAATATGGCATCCATAGTTGAAGGCGAACAAGAACAAGAACAAGAATATGGCAGTAAGTGCCCAGCTACCACTTTTAGCCCATGCAACGCGACATCTCTGCTTTATCTCTCACTCAGTTATACGCAGGGTAGCATACCAGTGCTAGAATAGAAACTATTTTTTAAATCCGAAGCATTTCTTAGCGAACCTTTGGCACTTTGAGCGTTTCTATCTATCCATCTATCTATCTATCTATCTATCTATCTGTCTAGCCGCCTACGTCTGGGTGCTCTCATGATCGCCTCCTTAACATGGTGTGGACCAAAATTGGCATGGGAGGATAAGAAGATTTAACGAATATGACTGTCGGGTCGTGACATGAATAACGTGAAAATCCTGTCGCGTACGTCGTCAAACCCTTTCCTCCAGACACGTGTGACACATACCAGTTTACAACGGGCCGTGGTGTACGGGTATGCGCCACAGGTGAGCGACAGTTTATATCGAATAAGGAACGGCGAGAACACACATTGGTAATTTAAATGCGAGAACGTTAAGAAAAACCGACATCGGCAGCGTTGACCCGACGAATGGAGAAAATTAAAATTAGGATCCCTGTAGGAATCGAACCCAAGCATTCTGCGTGGCAATCAGGTATTCTACCACAGAGCCACGCCAGGTCTATAAACTGCTTTGGAAAAACAGCCTATGTATAACGGTGCAACGCCAGTTGGGTTTGTGGTGCTGGCTATATAATTTTACAAGAAAGCGATCAACACTACATATGTACTCCTACGATACAGGCGTCATATCAGATTAACGTCTATGGTTCCATTGTTGGCTCCGCTTTTATAGCAGTGTAATAAACATCACATTTTATTCCTATGATTCAGTAAGCTATATTGAAGCATTGCGCGACCCCGGCGGAATATATTAACAAAAGTTACATGTAATATTCACATGATTGCACCATAAAGTGCACTGAGTTTCGATAATACTGACGTATGTACTCTAACGTGAGGGCTGACGTTACGTCGCACCATTAGTTACCCTTTGAACGCCAGTGTTGTCGACGTGACTGGTAAGCCGACGATGTGCACATAGCTACTACACTTACAAAAACACGTCGAACCACCTCGTAACGCTAAGCTTAAAGCCATAAAGTACAGCCTAGAAGTACTCGCTGACTGCTTCGCATGAAACCGATTCCCACAACGCATGGGATCTGTCGATTTTTTTGTTTTCGCTTTTATTGTACCTTATCACAGAGTTATGAGCTCACAACAGCCGGTTTTGGTGACAATGTTGTCCGCGGCCACCGCCACAACCGCCGTCCGTCGAAGAAATCAGCACATTGAGGAGAAAAGAGGTACAGTTTAACCGCAGGGGCGAAGCAATGAATGTGATTAGCAACAAATTGTAATGTTATTCGAAGTAAGCCTAGCAGCTAATTCCATCTCGCGTGACTCTAGATAACGCTAGCGTAAGAGAATGCGGCCACTCTAGGGAAGCAAAGCGGTTTTCGTGCTATCGGTCGTCTCGAAAACGCGAACAGCAAGTGCGCAGAATGCACAAGAGTAGCAGCTGTCTACTGATGTCTGTTGAGATAGCATGTGCGCTAGCACACATGACTGCGCCCTTTTGATCAAAATTTGCAATTAGTGCCCGAGTGCGCCGCCCCCCACCGGCACCCTCTCCCGCTCCATCGCCCAATGGAGTCAACCGGCGTGCTTCAACTCTGCTTGAGTCACGTCCGTCTGCAGCCTTCTCAAGTTTTTGCTCGTGCATAAAACATACGACGCCGCAGGGCGATGTTGTCGACTTGTACTTTATACGGAACATGACGGTGACAGCGAAAGTTCGCCTCGAGTGTAGATTTAATGGCTATCGCAATAAAACAGGCGTCGAGCAAGAATCGAATCATGGCATTCTGCGTGGCAGTCAAGTATTCTACCACAAAGCCACGCCAGTGTTTAAAATTTTCTCGGAAAAAGACCCCATACATGTATCATATATTGTGAAAAATTGGCGAAATATTGGCGAATGCTAGAGGCCCGAGTAGTTAAACGCAGGTGAAATGCTAGACGCCCGTGTAGTTACATTTAGGTGCACGTTAAAAAAAGCTCACGAGTCCGAAATTTCCGGAACCCTCCTCTACGGCGCCATTCATAATCATATCGTGGTTTTGGGGCGCGAAACCCAAGAATGATTATTATTAACATGCTGCCATGAGAGCATCAACATAGTGCTTTTCTCTTCCTTGCACGAGCCTCTTTCAGCATCAATCATTGTGACGACTGAATGTGGGCCGATCATTTTGGTGCTCGAGGCGTACTACCTTAATTCTCGTGCGTGGCAAAGTAACAGAGATACCGGCTTTGGAAGCCTTCTCAAGCTATCTAAATGGTCTATGCGGCTCAGTCGAATGCAGAGTTATGCATGTCAATACTAGCAGCGGTCGATAATGGGCGGCATTTTTAACGCGAACGTGTAACTCAGGTAGGTTGGCTATAACGCGCACTCATGATCACCCCCTCCCTCCAAGATAAAAAGAAACAAAACAAAAAAACACGTAACCTCTCTAGTAGTAGTGGTTACGTGTTAGGAAAGCACGTGCCCTCTAACATCTGAACTGGTCAATGCCGACCCCTACAAGTGCCGCCGGACAAGAGAAGGGGATTCCCGCAACAGAAGCGCAATGCCCGACTCAAAGGGGCGCGCCAATTGTCCGCCGTATCAGTTGACCTTCAACATCTGTGTAGGCGTTGTCGCAACACCATGCAGAGCGGCAGTGACTCTGATGAACGATGCCGTAGGCCTATCGTCTACACCGGCAGAATACTCGTTGACAAAGCGCTTTCTCTACACCCAAGGCACCAAATACGAGGAACGAAAAAAAAAAAGCCGAAAGACGACGACCATGCCATGCAGACTTTGATTATACCAAATCATGCAAATAAGACAATTCGGTAGAAACCCCCACCCCCCTCCGCCCCTCCTAAGAACAACCTAGACAAAATAAACGCTTTCGTACACGTCATGGTGAAACAGCAGGATCGACGAGAGAGTGGAAGAACTACAGAACAAGGCGCCGACTATCAACGCTTTCGTGATCTCATCTCATAAGGATATGCTTAGGCATTATGTGCAAATTTCCTCATTGCTGTGCAACAAAATTTGCTGACTGCTTCAATGGATAATATAAAACTTGTTTATAATGTGAAATATTTGTACGTAGCCTGTAGTGGAAGAATAACTATAACTCTTGGATTCCATACTGCATTTCACAGTGTAAAGGCGTAGGGCATTTTAATAGCGAGGCTGTTCTTGGTCGAGCTTTTCATGCCCGGGATCCGTTCCGTCGTAACGTTTGTGGGCGTCATAAATGGGTACGCGCCACAGACATGGGTAAACCCCACTACTCACCACTGGTCTGTTCGAAATGAAGAAGGCAACATTTAGCCCAATAAATGGCGTGCGCGTTACCACAGCCACACCAGTGTCCTGTCACGAGATACTTCGTGGTTTAAAAAGGTGGCGGCTATACTACCACCTCAAAGCTTAACAAAGATTGTTTAATAAAGAGCAGTGATACAACATATCGGAGCATCTTAAGCGAAGGCTTCTTTGTAAGCCTGTGTAAAAAGAGTGGTGTGTTCAAGATGCAATAAAACTATACTACCACCTAAAAGCTTAAAGAGTGTTTAATAAGGAGCAATGATACAACACATCCGAAAGACTTGCAAAGCAGAAATGCGTTAGCCTGACGAAGGGAACGCCACCAGCTTCGATGTTTCATGGGTGTCCGCGCAGCGGAGCTGCTTGGATTTTTTAGTTTCAGACAGGTAGTGTACTCCCTTTCCTCTCATTTTATATGTGAGGCACTTTGTCCAATTATATCTATCTAGCTGCCTACGTCTAGATACTCTAGTGATAGTGTCCTTAACTTCGCACGTACGTCCAGCTCAGGAAAAGATTAGCACAAGCTACCATTGGCCGGACTTGTGCTAATCTTTGTTGGCGACGTCTGTACCAGAATTGGCATAGAAGGGTATGAAAGTATAACGACCATGATTGAAAAGTCACGACGTGAATAATATGACATGATTTTCACGTACGTCATGAAACTCTTTCTCTTTCAGTCACGTGTGGCACATACCCGCACACCACGGCTTTATGCTCTGTGGGTATGTGTCACAGGTGATTCACATTCTATATCCAGCCAGGACAGCGAAAATTGACATCGCAGGCTTTATAAGACATTTTGCGTGCATTAAACAAGAGAAATATATGCAGATTGCAACAGCTGGCGATTTTAGCATAATACACGAACAATTACACGTGTACACCTATGACACAGCAAGCTGTTCTAGAGTTCCTCGTTCTGCAGGAATGCGCCACTGAACGATATACTTACACTACGTTTCTATAAAAGTGTTGTTTGTGCTGTAACGTGATTGCCGGCATTGCGTCAGAAAAGCAGCTATAGCGTCTAGACGCCAGCGCAGTCAACCTGCCTGGTAAGCCCACGATATGAACACTACTCAAATTACCCAATGACGACGATCCACCTCGTAACAGTTGGTTCAAAGTGCGGCATATGCATCTACTCAGTGACCGCTTTGCATAAAATGGATTCTCACAATGCATAGGATCTGCCAGAAATTTTTTTACGAAAGGTACGGCATACATAGCCTCATTGGTTTATTCCATTGTAGTTTCTAGAAAAATATTGCCATCATAAAAACAATTTTCAGTTTTTGCTTGTTTTGCATGCTGAAAACAGATGATAGTTATAAGGGATCTTAAACAAGTTCTTAGTGTTTTTTCTGCGCCCTAACATTATAGTTCAAAGGCATAGAATGTAAAAAACACACATAGACAAACACAGACTGTGATAAATTATTTATAAGTGCCTCATATCATATTCTCGTTTCCGAATATGATTACGAGAACTCTTGTAGCTTTGAACTTAATGTCTTTCCGTATTTCTTCACATACAATAAGGAATTTGTGGTTCTAACTTCAAACGACATGTTCAGGCCACGTAATAAAAATATATAGAGAAAGAAGTGTGTACCCCATTTGTAATATTCTTACTCTCCTTGCCAAACCAAACGGACCAATCATCAACGCCACCTGCCCTCTTTGATGCATCTCTGTATGCCAACTGGACTCTGCCGAAGAGAGGCCGCACTGCTTTATCGCTTATGGCTAGCGGTGGCATTTACGAAATCATATTCATTTCGGATTGGAATGGCCGACAATGCTCTTTGCGATGCCTGTCGTTGCGAGGAGACGCTACACCACGTCCTGTGCGACTGTCCAGTATATAATGTTGAGAGACAGTCATAGGCGTCCGTTATAGCGCACCTTGACAGTAGACAAATGTCTGTTGAAACAATTCTTGCATGTCGTCAACAGAAGACATCGCCGCTGAAGCCGACAAAGACACTGCTGAGGTTTTAAAGAGAGACGAACTTGGACAAGCGGCTGTGACAGAAATGTCGCGTACCACGCAAGAGTGACCGACTGTGACTGACTGTGTGTGCTGTGTCATGTGCTATCTTCCTCTCTCTCTTTCCTCTCCATCTTTAAATCTCCCCCATCCTGTTCCCATGTGTAGGGTAGTAAACCGGTTTTCCTGAACTCGTTAACCTCCCTGCCTTTCCATCACTAATATTTCCTCCCGAAACTTTATTTGCCATATGCGGGCTAAACCCTTTTTCTTTCATGCAGAACGCTAGCGCAATTCATTCGCAAGGCTTCTACACGGATAACTTGCCAATCTCCAAGGAAACTTAGTTGTTTTTAAGCTTAAGTTGACTACCTATATATGACTGACATAAGTTCGATTTGATATGGTGGAAATGAGTTGAAGAAGGTTTTGATCAGCGTAGCTGTTTATTCCAACTGTCCGTCCTAATCCACAAACAGCGTACTATTATCATCATGAACCGGCGTGTCTTTGTCCTTTTCTTCATCTTCTGCTTCGCTTCCAGAACACTTGCGCCCAATTATCCGGTGTGAGATGGAATAACCCCGACGTGTGAGAGAACGAGCACAGAGACAGAGAGAGATAGAAAGAAAGAGACAAATTCTTGGAGAAACCATTTCTTGACGAGCCGCGATTCTAACCGGCGTAACTGTTTGAAAACATTTACATGAAGACAATCACGAAAAGAAAATTCACAGCTACCCGTTTGTAGCACGAAGCCGCAAGGAAATCTACAAGACTCTCAGAAAGAAAGCTTGTAAGATGCCGATCGTCCTGCTCCAGGGAGCCACAAGAAAGTCGTATGGTTTTCCTTGAGGTTACGCATGATTCCCTAGTGGAAATCCGTATGATTTCCTCGTTCGTCCAGAATTTGTAGCCAAGGAAATGCGTATGGATTTCCGTGTGGCTACAAATGAGTGGTTATCAATTTCCCTTTCTTAACCTTCCACCACCTTGCGGGATTCCGCGGGGCCAATTTGCAATAAAGACAATATGCAATAAGACAATTGGGAAACTTTTGGAAACGGGCAAAACTGACATCCATGAGTGATGTCAGGCGTGCCAATCATACTTCATAGATTGTGATCTTGGGGCGAGAACAATAGCCAAGCAAGAGCACGTTTGAACATCACAATACGCTGTGTGACCTCTCTCGAGTGTTATTCATGAGTGATGTCGGTCACAGCCATTTGCTTACCCTCGTCGATGGCAGAAGTTTGACCTGTGGGCCCAAAACCAGCAATGTTTTATACTTTTCTTTCTGTAGAACCCTAGCATTCATATCTCATTCAACGAAAATCCTTTACAACAGAAGGGAGAAAAATTCGCAAATCTTGAAGAAAGTTGAAGCAGTGATGTTTAGTTTAGTGTTCCGTTCGAACTCCTGAGAACGTTATTTCGAATATGCACGGGATAATACGTGGGCGCGATGCATAATGCAAATCAGATACTAGAATGTTGTGTGGTTTTGTGCCAAAACAAATATACAGTAATGAGGCCTGCTGTACCTTGGCGACACCACAATAGTCTTTTTCCAAGGGACACCTAAATCTGAGTACCAGTCGTTCTTACATTACGTACCCCTCATAATCAGCAACTTGTCCGAAAACCTGTCCTCGTATTAGCAGCTCAAAGCGCTGTCGAAGTAACTCAATATTCTCCTTCACGCTTTTTCAGCAATCTTTCTTTAGTTATATTTGAATGCCGCGCAACTTTCGTCATAATCGGCAAGTACACGTGGTTATCAGAATTCATATGAATGATTGGGTGGATTTGAGTAGTGTCATTTTTTGAAAACCCTACACACATCACTGGAATCTGGCAGCGTTCCACTCCTCCCTTGCTAAAACGTTATCTAGGATGCTCAGGAGATCACGAACCCCATTGCATGTAGCAGCCGATAGCCGCTACCCCTCAATCGAAGAACTTCGTTCATTCCGAGTGAAAGACATGATTTACACGTGGCGCTGTTTAAACATGTGACGTCTACGAATGCACTCTCAATGTGCACCTATAGTTCTTAAGTTGACAAAGACACAGCCTAAAAGCCTACTTTGAATGCAATCTGGGCGAGGCGACAAGAGATAGAGTCTGAATTGTATGACATATAATTGTAGGCGCGCCAGAAAGATTCCAAAAGCGAGGCGTACCAATCATACTTCATAGATTGTGGCCCTGGGACGAGAACAATAGCCAAGCAAGAGCACGTTTGAACATCACAATACGCTGTGTGACCTCTCTCGAGTGTTATCCGGAATGTGACGGCGTTCTATATATATATATATATATATATATATATATATATATATATATATATATATATATATATATATATATATATATATATATATATATGGGTCATTCCATATCAAGTGTACCTCTTAAATTTTCTACCATCTCCGACCATGCTAAAATAAATTGGGCTGGTATGTGTGAACGTCAGAAGTAGTTATTGCGGCGTTATATTTCGGAAAAAAAATTATCTTGCCTAGAGGGCGCTTCGAACTTGGGGCATGGAAGTGAAACTGTGTCGTACATAACAATTTCTATAAAATTACTGGCTTGAGCCATTACGACGAAACAACTTTTTTCTTAACTTCAAGGCACTGCTCTTTCATGACTATGATAGTTTATTTCTTTTTGTTTCAACCTTCATTATTTTTGGCCTTGGCGAAAAGGGGAAAGTTGCTGCATGTTTAGCATTTTTTAGAAAGAGCACCGATTTTTCCGCGAGTAAATATTCACATTGAGGGCTTTGTAGGTTCCTATAGTAAGTTATAAAAATCCTACGGGATCGAAAGAAGAAGAAACCTTGTCACAATATTGTGACAAATTTGGGAAAAATAGCGTTTTGACCAAGAGTGCGGCTTCATTTTCACAATGTAGCGCTCTTAGTAAAAATATAACTTTTACATCGTTGTGTAGTATGCTTTCTGGGTATGACATACAGGAAGTTTGAAAAGAGTAGTTTTTGTTTTAAGCGAGAAAAAAAATTTTTAACTGAACAACCACATGGTCGTACGAAGTTTTCCTTTGCCTGGCCTTCACTGCATAGCACGTCAGCGGAGTGTTTCAGCGGGTGCCTTTTCGCAGCAAATAATGCAAGTCATGCGACTGCTTGTCACTTGTTTTAGTAATACTGCTCTATATAACGTCAAAAGTGGCAATAGTGCTAAAATTATGGAATGGTACTGCCCCCTTGGACCATCAAAGGGCTGGTAATATTCAACCGCTTCACCGTCCAAAGGGGCAGAATTATAAGGAAGTCAATGGCCTGCAGAGCTGTTCTAGGGCGTCGTGTTTGGCTTCTGATAATTAAGATACATGGTCTTACGCAATAATTAACGGCATAACTAAACTATAGCTTGCTTAAGTTGTTTTTATGATCTTTTAGATATAAGCCAACGTGTGCCGTATACCTGAAAGATCATAAAAACAACTTAAGTAAACTCTGGCTTAAACATGCCGTTAATTATTAATGATCAGAGATGGTCGAAAATTTACCAGGTACACTTGATATAGAATGACCCACACACACACACATACATATATATATATATATATATATATATATATATATATGTATATATATATATATATATAAGAACCACGTGACTAGCGCACTCACGCGCCGCGGAAATGCTGCCCTCAGCCGTGGTTCTTCTTGTATTTCGGGTACTTTCTTTGCAGCTTGGAAAAAATGGTATATGTGAGACTTTCTTTATCGCAAATGATGCAATTGGGGTTTCTGAAGACGCTCTCGAACTTTGCAAGCAGCATTTCTTGTCTAAAGTCAATATTTAGCAATTTGGTTAAATCGTCCTAATTAACAAATTAGTTAATTATAAAACAAAAAAAAATTTTCTGTAGTGCGCGAGGTGGCTGTCAGCAATTTGCAACTGATTTCACTCGCCTGCCTCTAATATTGTATTTTTTAACCCTTGGCTAAAGATAGCTGGGACACCCTATAGACACATATACAGGGTGTTTCAAGAAATGTGTCCAACCTTCTCAAAAAATCAGGAAAATGCGATATTTTCTCGGGGCTTTCAGAATTACTTTTTCTGTAGCGGCAGGAATCTTAAGGTAGTTAAGGACATCATTTAGGACAGTAATTAAGAAAGTTACATAAATAACTTTTTAATTAGCTTAGTTAGGTGATTGTGTCAAATAGGAGAATTGAAGTTCTTCATGCGAGGGACCCATCCGAGCTTTGAGATTTCGAAAAAGCGTCCTCTAGTAATTGTTGTGGCGTAATGAAATTCAACGAAATGCAACGGCTTTCAACAGCGAAAGCCATCGAATTCGGTTGAATTTCATTACTTCGTAATTATTACTAGAGGCCGCTTTTTCGAAATCTCAATGTTGGGATGGGTTTCTGGCAAGAACACCAATTCCACAATTTGACACAGCCACCTAACTGCACTAATTAAAAAGTTAATTAATTTATTTTTTTAATTACAGTCCCAAATAATTTCTTTACCAACTTAAAATCTCTGCCGCTACAGAAAAACCGATTCTGAAGCCAGCAATCAAATATGGCATTTTCCTGATTTTTTTAGCAGGTTGGACACATTTCTTGAAACACCCTGTATATATATATATATATATATATATATATATATATAAAGGAAGGGAGATGATTTTCTAAGGGCTCGTTTATCTTTGTTAGACACAATATTAATGAGAACTAACAGACAATAACGCCAAGGAAAGTATAGGGGGTGTTATCTGTAGTATTTAGAACATAAATGTGAAGAAAGTAAAGTGGACGAAAAGATGACTTGCCGCCGGCAGGGACCGAACCTGCGAACATATATATATATATATATATATATATGTATATATATATATATATATATATATATATATATATAGACTCCTGGAAATAAACCATTCCACAGGTACGCTCGCTGTTTTTTGATGCCCCCCAGTCACCCCTGAAGAGGGATCTAAGTGGGTCCCGAAATGTTGGGGTTTTTTTTTTCCTTCGTGGAAAGTAAAGAACTTTTTGCTCTCTACTCACTACCTTTGTTAGTGTCCTTCTCCTTCAACTATATGTTTCTCCCAACTAGACAGACTTTTGTCGAATATTCACCTTTAAATCACGATGGGATTTGCTCGAGAGTAATAGAAACTGCAGCGTGGCGAAAACATCTTGAGTATAGTTCGTCTTAATGTAAGCATGGGGAAGCGCTATAGTTAAGAAAAGAAATATTAGCAAGTTACAAATATACAATATAAATGTAAACATGTGAAAATACTACATAAGAGAAGTAGTACTGGGATGCTATGCAGGGGGATGGCCCGAGCTTCTCGGGCACACTAGTTTGCTCCGAGCTCGCATTACGGCGGTCATGACAGGAAGATAGTGCGGAGCACGCGATAGCCGCGTTGATAAAAACGGCTACAAGAACGAGCATGGCGTCACAAACGCATGTGCGGCATTTGCGGCGGTTTTCAAAGGAACGCCGCGTGCGAACGTGTCAGCACCACCGCTCGGACAACATTTTGACAGTGCAGCGACGTCAGCGTGATTGTCGCGCTATCTTTTTGCCAACTAATCATCGCGCCTGCGACGGGCGTATTCGTGGGCATTTGTCCACTTTAGGAAAATTCTTTCGTTCCCCCTGCAGCATGGAAATTTTCAACCTCGAAGGCAACAAGGACGCACACGCAGCACGCTGGTGCAGCTCGTTTCGCTTCTCTGGAATAATACAGATAAATAAATGGACAGGTTACTGCTATACTTACATACACGTCTGAAGATTTTTCTTTAGTTATAAATCGGTCGAAACATTGTCTCCACAAATAAGTAAATAACATTTCTCGCCGCAAATCTCATCAGGGGCGCTTGCTTCGTGGCTGTGAGTGGTACGTCGTGAGCGCGGTGAAATTGAATGCGAGACATTGTAGCCACGTGATGATAAACCTTTAGTTCTTCGTGCGTGTGCATAGTCTGCTGCGATTAAGCTCATAGATGAATCGTGCCGCTCGCTGGCGTTGCGCCGTGAGCACTGCTCCTCGGCAAGAGCAAACGCGGTGGGCGGGCCCGATCCTTCGCCGTGGGCGTCTGTCAATCAAATTGATTGACGTGCGAACACGAGCACAAACTTGTTGATTCTGAAAAGGCCCCAGTTCAACTCGTGACTGTCATAGTTCCGGTGTGCCTGTCAAGTGTTTCAAGCGGTGGACGCTACTCAGCAGCTTCTTTGCATACAAAATAATTTGGTCAGCTTGCACTACGTGTGCAAGGCTGGGGTCATCGGAGGAGCTTGTGGTCACCTAGCTTCTTCCAGCTTATTACGTCGCCCGTCTACTCAGTATACTGGTGTGCTTCGGAGTAATGAGTGTCAGTTCGGTCTCAATATTGGTGCTATTGATTAGCTGGTCTTAATTAACTTTGCAGTCAATAGTTATGTCTTAATTGGTAATTCTTAATTAACACGACGTTAATTACTCAGATTTCATTACCAAGGTCCTAATTAGCACGAGTGTACTTAACCTCATGCTAATTAGATTGATCCTTATTACCGCGTACTCGGTGAAAAAGTTCCTAATTAGCTTGGTTTGAATTAGCGTGCTCCTAATTAGCGTCATGTTAATTAGCATGACCCTAATTAGGTCAGTCTTAAAGACATGATATTGAATAATCCTGTCTTATTGTTAATGTTTTAATTACCACGACATTATTTACTCAGGTTTCATTCGCAAGGTCCTGAATAGTACAGATGTAATTAGAATAATTCTAATTAGCACTATACTAATTAACACGATCTCGGTGAATAAGGTCTTGATTATCTTGGTTTTAATTACACGCTCCTTAATTAGCGTCGTGTTAATTAGCATGATCCCAGTTCTTAGCTTTACACGGCCTCATTAGCATGGTCTTAGTAAGACGTGGCTTAATTAGCTCGGCCTTAGCATGATTTGGCTTAATCAGCTTCGTCATAGCATGTCCTGACTTAGCTAGGTATACCGCCCAGCCAATTAGCTAATCAGCCGGGCGCACCTGCTGGGGGAGCGAGCAGACGATTAATAAGAAGACGAAGAGGGAGCGCGCCGGCCGAGCAACGCGCTAGAATGTACAGGCCGGCCATGGTGATTATACACGTGGCCTCGGCGATTAGTTCTAGCCGCGGTGTTGTAAGGCTCTCGGTCGGAACTAATCTCAGAGGCCACGGTGCTGATTAATCTAAAGGATACTTAGTGCAGACATTAAACGCTTGAAAATGGATTCAAACGACCCGCGCACACAAAAAAATATAGTTAGTAGAACTTTGTGTCACTTATCTTGCATGGGTGCACTTCTGCACTCAGTGGAACGACAAACAAATGAAAGAAGGCGCTTCTAGTTTGAAGACACCACCCAACCATCTCGAACGCCCTTGACGTGACGCCGCGTTCCATCGCAACTAATGGGACGGAGCGCGCGCTCAGAGATGGATTTCACCTTCTCGTACTGTTAGCTCGTTCAAAAGGGGGTGTCGCCAGAGCTCGGAAAGATCCCGAGTTCCGCCAAACTCGGGTCATCCTGCATAGCACCTCTGGGAAGTTTTATCGAGCTACGAACACCAAAAACAACTCATCACGATCGTTCACATTATAGAGCTTTATTCGGTATAAGAAAGTACTTTTTAAGCACGGATGAAAAATTATTCGCCTGTTTACTTCTGCCGGTAGTTTACTGCAAAAATTAGACCTGGAGAATTACAGCAAGCGCTGCCCATAAACGTTCTTAGCAGTTTCCGTACGTTTGATTCCTGGTAGCACGAGAAGATAAGTAAAAATAGAAATCTGAGTATGCAGATGGTTTTTTCACAACATTGAAAACATCTGTGGTAATTTTTAGTTCATGTATAATATCGTACCGCAACATATTCATTCTGTCAAGCAAAGCCATCGTGGGCGCAACGTACCTTGAATGAGTAGTGATTCTCAAGGCACGTTTATGAAATCGACGGACGAGTTCAAGATAGGTTTTGTATGTTGTAGCCCATAATTCCTCACAATATGTATTGTGACTATGAATGAGTGCAAAATATAGAACACGGAGAATGTTAGTATGAAGATGATGATATGCTTGTGAGACTGCATAGCACCCTGATGCGAGCTTTCTGCAAAGTGCGCTTATTTCCTCCTGCCAATGAAGCTTCTTTTTATTTCTTTTATTTATATACACTTCACCTACATCGCCATAAGGCATTTCGTAGGGGAAAGTGGAGATGGGTCAAAACATAACACAATCAGCAATGGATACAACAATACACAATACACTTCAAAGAAAGAAATAACGCTTGAGATATATTGAATTGCACAAAATATATAAAAAGTATCACAATCAAACATTTTAAACGGGAGAACGCTTCAATCATTCTTATTGGCAGTACTAATGTGGACTTTGCTACAGGGAGGGGGACAAAGTTAACTATCAGTTTCATCGTCGATATCGTCTGGGAGACGGTTCCAATCCTGTATTGTTTTTACAAAATGTGAACTACCAAAAGTGTACGCTTTGTACGGTGTTACGAAAGGGGGTTGCATGTTGTTGAAAGCCGGGAGGCTGGCGAGCCGATGTTGCCGAAGAACGGATTTAGTGCAGCGGAAGTTCCGCTGAAGTGCAGGTGTTGCCGAAGTGAAGGGTATCTCAGTATCATGAGATACGCCGTAGTGGAGCGCTCCGGAAATTTTGACCACCTGGGGTTCCTTAACGTGCACTTAAAGTAGTAAGAGATATTCAGGGTGATAATTGTTATCGAATATCACACCTAGCTAGATACCTAACCGAGTTAGTTTCATCTAATGGGATATCGTTTATTAGCAAATTTAATCATTTAGTATAAGGCAAGATTTTGTTACGCTTTTGGAACACAACATATATAGCCTTTTCTAACGTTAATTGTAAGTTTGTTAATAAGGAACCATTCAGGGGCTTTCGATGTTTTTTCTGTGTTTTTATTGCGACAGCAATTATATAGACACTCTCAGCGGGCTTTTGCCGGCGGCTTAATAATAATAATAATATCTGCGGTTTAACGTCCCAAAACCACGATATGATTATGAGAGACGCCGTAGTGGAGGGCTCCGAAACTTTCGACCACCTGGGGTTCTTTAACGTGCACCTAAATCTAAGCACACGGGCCTCAAACATTTTCGCCTCCATCGAAAATGCAGCCGCCGCGGCCGGGATTCGATCCCGCGACCAAGCAATCAAGCGCCATAACCACTAGACCACCACAGCGGGGCCCGGCGCCTTAAGGTTCCGTATATATATATATATATATATATATATATATATATATATATATATATATATATATATATATATATATATATATATATATATATATATATATATATAATACAAACCAAGAAGACTAGTTAAGACGAAAATGTTTCCGAATCGCACGACCAGGGCTTCGAACCTGCGCCTCCTCTGACCGCGGCGCGATGGGTTAGGTCGTCCGGTCACCATGCATACATTTTCAGGCATACTAACGACGAGCTATTAAGATATACCATTTGCCGTTGGTGGTAAGCAGATCTTGGAGGTTCTTCAGCATGGCAGCCGCTTGTTCATCATCACCCACGACACGGCGCAAAGGGCCCAATGGCGCGCTTTAAAGGGACACTAAACAGAAGCAATGAATCGGTTTAGATCGATAAATTGTGCTCTGAGAACTCTAATGTCGTTAATTTCGTCATCATAGGTTTAAAAATAGAGGAGAAAATCAAGTTAAAGGTGTTTCATTTTTAAATTTCGCGCCGAAATCTCCCCGCGTGACGTCACCGATTTCAAAGTGTATTTATCGTATTTTGCCACAATTTGCTGAACAAAATTACCCCGAACTTTGTATGTTAAGTCTATGGCCCCCTCAGAGGACAATGTACTTCATTTTTACCCATTAGGAACTACGTAGTTCCTAGTAGGCGTCGTCAAAACATGTGACGTCACGGCGAATGGTGCGCAAACTTCAAGGTGGCGTCGCCACCCAGATTTTGTTTTTGCGCGTTTTCTCGCTTACTAAGCGTCTTCTCGCAGCAAGGGGGTGTTTTTGGTATCGTGAAAGAGTACTTTACTAATATAAAAAAATAGTTTCGCTCTTTAGCGTCCCTTTAAAGGGCCCCTCACCAGGCCACATAGCAAATTTTAGTTAAACGCTGGAAGTTGTCGTGTGCCGAATGAAGAGCAGTATGCCGCAAGAATTTTTCAAATCGGTTCATTACGAGCTGAGAAAAACAGTAATTTGTAGCGGCGCGAAACCAAGATGCGAGGAGGCGAGTTTCAAACCCTTGCCACTCGCCCCGTGTAGCCTTAGCAAGCCAAATCCCTTCCCTGCCCTCTTCACTTGACAAATACGCATGAACACGTCATGCGCATGCATGGTCACGTGCGCATGACGTGCCCGAACCAGCCCGAGCACGCGAGCGGCGTTGCACGGCCGCTACCTTTTTTTTTATGTAGCGTCCGTGGGCGTTTTGTCAGCGTTCTCTGTGGTGTACTGCCTGTTTCTGCGGGACGGGCATGAAAGTTGAGACATTTGTACGGGCACGAGAGTGGCGGTATCATGAGCCCAAGGAGGTTATATACTATTTCTTCTGGAGTGGAGGTGGCGCCCCCGTAAGTGAAGCCGGTCGCCGCCATATTGCAAAAGGAAAAACTCGGAAGCAGACGACGGAGTGCGCTCCGTTGCCCCGCCGTCGCAGTTGTCTTTGGGGACGGTGGCATGCTCTTGTAAAGCAGTTAAACATTTTACGAGGCCATGGTGACTTCGTGCGTCGCTTATGGCTGCACAAATCGCAATAAGAAGACGCCTGGGATCACTTTTCACGTGTAAGTGTACTCATTTCGTTCGCTGACGATTGTCTGTTTTTCGCGCATGCTGTTAAACTGGAAACAATTTGAAAGGTGCGCATACATGTAATACATGCGTACAGTTGTAGCGACGAAAATTTTACGCTTTAAATGTTCGCTGACACGACGTTGTACGTGCTTTTTAAGTGTATACACGAAGTGGGTGCAGTCTAGCTGGACGTACCGAGCATTATTGGTACGAGTAGGAAGTCTGAACGCCCTTAGAATTCCGAGCTTTCTGGTGTTTTCTTGCAAGTCAAGACTGGCAGCGTGCATGCATATTTATCTGGTGCATGGATATCGAATATGATGCATGTTTATCGAGGAATTGGCAAACGCAACATTCCATGACGTGATTATCCGTGTTACATGTTTCCAAAAGACTGCGCGCAGCGTTCTACCTGGGAACGTGCCGGTCGAAGAAGTTGTTAGAGAGCTAAGGACGGTGACCAGCTCGACCAGCTCTGACCACCTCTGCTCCATGTAAGACAATTTTATCTCTAAAATAAGGTGCCGCCCGTTTCATGACCGATCCCCCGCGATGGGTTGCGCCAGGTTGCCAAGGAACAACCAACCAACCAACCACTACTAAGGTCAACTTGTTGGCTAGTTGGTAAAGCATGATGAAACGGGAAACAGCGCGGTAAACGACGACAAAGAAGGAACACACACACCACACCACACAGCGCTTCGTGTGGTGTGGTGTGTGTGTTCCTTCTTTGTCGTCGTTTACCGCGCTGTTTCCCGTTTCATGCTCTATTCACTTCGCAGAATACTGCTTCGACAGAACGGGACAGACGGCCTGGCAGTGTACCTACAATGTTTCCTGCTTTCCCAGCGCATCTACAAAAGCCTGTTAGTTTCTACCTCCTTGACGTAGCTTCAACACAAATAGTTACGAAAAGACGAAATTGCGGCAAAAGCAAGATGTAACTCTTTTGAAATCCGACCAAACCGAAACCGAAACACCGAAGGGCGCGGCTGCTTTACTTTTTTATGCGTCTAGTCTGAGAGGGTCCTCTTTTCTCTTCGTTGGATGGATGTGCTCCTCTCACTTTTCTCTCTATTTTATTACTATTCTTTTATTCCCTCCTTACCCCCACCCCTACAAGGCACTGCGCCGTGTCGCCTATAGGCAGACAGAAATTAGGTGCCTTTTTCCTTTCCTGAATAATAACCACTGAAGAAGAAGTGATGGCACACGTCGCCCACGTAGGTTAATGCTTGCGAATCCTCCTTCTGGCCAAATGTTCGCGTGATAGATGTGTGCTTATGTTAAGAGAATAAGTGCGTTCCACGTTAGCTTGTGGTTACCCCTTGAACACTGACGCCCGTTACATCACAAAAACCCAGTTCCTAGTAACACATATGTAATTACAGTGTTCCAGCGCGCTCGATATACGAAGCACCCCTTCGACAAACAGATTATTCTGAAAGTCTGCAGCTGACAATGGTGTATGACCATAATTTGTTTCATAAACGAAGAGAGGCAACTGTTCGTGGGTTTAAAGGCAGTTTCCATCTCATTTTTGATTGTGGGACTGCAAACCAACGCGCGCGCCGCGCGTATTCCATTGCCGTCTATGGCGGTCGCGGCCTGTTTTTCCTCTAGCTACATGGCCGCCGGCGGCTTCACTTGCTCCCGTTGGCGGCGGCCGGGACTGCCACTCCAGAGGTTCTATAGAACCTCCTTGCATGAGCCAGTGCCGCATTAACGTTTACTTGGACGCGGTAGAATAAAGCAGCATAATGAGTGCTCGAACGCGCCAGAACATTACTTTCGTTTCCAGGGCTGGCGTCTGCTCGATGCGCTAACCGCGGGGACACGAACGCATAGGAAAGGAAGGCACATTAGCCCCGCATGTCGCTGCAATTCACGAAAAAAAAACATTAAAAAGACGCACACATTCCCTTTGTGTGTCTCATTATTTCTTTTAAGTTTTATTATTCTATTCAAGCAACAAATTACATAAACTATACATGTCGTGTCAAATAATTATCGCAGTGTCACGTGCTGCTGTTGGCGACGTCAGAGCACAGTCGTCTACGTAGAGGAGCGATGTCACAGCACTACAATCTACGTAGGGCCATTTTCTCATGTACGTCATCCCCTCATTCTCTAAAGCGCGCGCCCGCAAGAGGAAGAGCAAGCAGCGTTCAGCTTGAAATTTGGCCCATTTCCGCGGCGCGTAGCGTTGCAAATTTTGGCAGACGTGATCGTGAACGCCCAGTGTATGTATTGCGCTCGTTAGCTCAAAATTGTCAAACCTGGTGAGAGGCCCTTTAAAGGGGCCCTCCAACACTTTTGAAGCACCTGTTTTTCATTCGCGGCTTGCGTAGACTAATGGCTGGGGATAATCTTAGCATAGACAGACAGACAGACAGACAGACAGACAGACAGATAGAATAGATAGATAGATAGAGAGATAGATAGATAGATAGACAGATAGACAGATAGATAGATAGATAGATAGATAGATAGATAGATAGATAGATAGATAGATAGATAGATAGATAGATAGATAGATAGATAGATAGATAGATAGATAGATAGATAGATAGATAGATAGATAGATAGATAGATAGATAGATAGATAGATAGATAGACAGATAGACAGATAGATCAGACAGACAGACAGACAGACAGACAGACAGACAGATAGATAGATAGATAGATAGATAGATAGATAGATAGATAGATAGATAGATAGATAGACAGACAGACAGACAGACAGACAGACAGACAGACAGACAGATAGATAGATAGATAGATAGACAGACAGACAGACAGACAGACAGACAGACAGACAGACAGACAGACAGATAGATAGATAGATAGACAGATAGACAGATAGATAGATAGATAGATAGATAGATAGATAGATAGATAGATAGATAGATAGATAGATAGATAGATAGATAGATAGATAGATAGATAGATAGATAGATAGATAGATAGATATAAGCGCTCAAAGTGCCTTTGTTTCGCTAATAAATGCTTCAGATTTAATAAAAATCAAGTAGTTAAACCTGCACACAACAATTAAAATATTACTAGTTACAAGTAATTGCGACTTCGCCGCGATACCTTAGACAGAGTAGCTCAGTGGTGATGGACACGCAATTGGACCCACTTCATATATTGAATGCGTGCATTACGGTGTGAAAAGAGTTATCGTGGCTGCGCAATGTGACTACCGATTGTCTTTCGTATCAAACGATCATGGGGCATGTTACAACTCATTTCAGCGAATTCGCTATCACGCAGATAATTGGCGATGATAAGGCACCTAAATGGGTCGGACAACCACTTGTATATAATGGTGCGGTGGCGGTTCTATTTGCCATTAGTCGCAATGGAGCGAATAATGCCTCACGTCCCTTTCTGTGTAGTGGTACTGCTGCTCCTGAATGCGCTTAGCACTTCAACGAGTTTTCGTATTCAAAATGGACCGGATCACCACTTGGTATACCCCAAAGGTGATTGTGCTTTTACAATTTCTTCATTGATTTTATATTCTGATTCAGTGAACCGATAGTGCCAGTTGACAGACGAATTTACCTATCTGTACCACGTAATGATACTGACCAGCTCGCATAGGCACTGTACTTGTGGACACTGTCAATGTGTAGAGCACCACCGCAAGATAGGACCCTCATCAATAAAATGTGCAAGCACTTTCGTGAAATTCTGTAGACAAAGATCAGCACCGCATTTGTGTGTGTGTTCAATATAACGCTCACCATTCTTCACACCCACTTAACCAGCTAGCAGATCATGCCGAGATCCCCCTTCGTTTCATTTTTTAGTAACACGCTTGTTGGCGCATATCAGCAAAATGAAAGACAAAAATATTTCAAACAGGAATACAGCCAGATATTACCTTAACTGCTATATAAGATGAGATGATGCTTTACCTCAAAAGCTTTCAACTAGGTGTGTGCTATACCTGAAAGAAAATAGAAAGATAGCTTTTTCGTCTACTACACACCTTTACTACACACATTTCCTACACACCTTTCGTTAGCTTTTCTCCATATGTCAAGCCAATAAAATGACAATTTAAGACCAGTTTGGTCACCAATCTTATAAAAACCTAAAACAAAAAGCTGTGTCCTCACCTTTAGCAACAAAACGTTACATGTTACTGCCAGATCCAAATTACTGCAATTTCTATGCTACCCACACTTACGTATTACAACCCTCTCTTAGGTATCCAAGGGATACGAATATTTTGCGAAACGCGCCTTTAAATTTCGTTGTATAAGCAATTCAAATAAGGGTCAAGTTCATTTGTTCTCACGAGATGTTAACCCATGCAGTTCACAGATAAGTGGCAGACGAATTTTTTTTTACTGAGTTACATCATTGTTTGCTTTATTGTTCAATATTCTGACAGTTACCGGTTGCTGAAATGTGCAAAATTTATGAGGCCATAGATTAAAAATTCGCTCATTAATATCTGCAAACTTAGTTTATGATTTCTTTTACATGCAAGAAAGCAAGAAAGCAAGTACGTATGAGTTCAGACTAAAGGAGCAAAGGATTTTCGCGTTTACGGTATATTAAATGTGGGATATCAGCCCAAGCCTGCATGGAGTTCATAACGTCACCCATACTAAAAAATGGCGGAACGAATACTATACAACTGCAATTTATTCTCTCTTTGACCTTGCTACTTGCTCAGGTAAAAGTGTGTACCCGTTTAGAGGAAGCTACTGGCCTTACCCCAACTATGGTAAGTTTCTCGGTTCATCCCTGTGTCTTTCAACTCAGTAGATAAATATGCGCGTGTTGTAGATGAGCAGATTATGTCAAGATTGAGCATAATAGATTCTTAAATATTGCATAGAAATCGTGAGAATGGCCAAATTGACTGAACCGCCCTTACAAATTACAGCTACCATGCCAGATGTTGGTATACAATGCATCAGCGTAGTAATTATCAATAACAACGAAAAAAGCATCGTGTGTAATGTCTGTAATATTGAATCCAAAAGTTATATGTTGATTTCTTGCATACTGCTTGGAATGCCATCTAACGGCACGATAATAGGGAAATCGTCATCTAAGCTTAGTATGCACCAGAATGGCTCGGCGGCGTAGTCAATTTCAAATTGACGTAGTCAATTTTTCTGAACACGAATCTTTCCGTAACAACAGCCACCACAATCGTTATTAGATGTGGAGCATCTTATAGTGGAGTTCAATCCGGTAGTGGTGGTGGTGTGCGGCGTGACCACCCTTACTGCGCATGCGCCAACCCTCTCCACTTCCCCTTTCCCCTCCTCTTGCCCCTCCCCCTCTCCACTTCCCCTCTTTCCTCCCACTCTCCCCTCCCTTTCCCTTTCCTTCTCCTCTCCCCTCTCCACTTCCCCTATCGCCTCCCCTATCTCTCCCCCTTTTCCTCTCCCCTTTCCCTCTCCCCTTTCCCCTCCCTCTTCCCCTCCCCCTTTACCCCTCCCCCTCTGAAACGCGGGCTCTACATGCCGAAACACTGCTTCGCATCGCCTCATGGACCCCTTTAGCGGGATATGGTGTGATTTTTGTTTACATTGTCGATGTGACACAATAGAGCGTTATACTTCGAAAATAAACTCACCAGCAGAAAAGTTTCTTTATTCGCTGTTATGTAAAGGTAAAAATTGCACCTTCCGCAATAAATCCTGCTGTTTCGAACATGCACAATCCCATACATACATCGATAAAACTCTTGAGGCATCAGAAGATCAGTTTTTAAATCACTGTCGCTCCTTCAATGAACTGCAACAAGTAATAAAAACTCCAAAAGTAAAGCTGGAGATAGCTTCCTAAATTTCTGCCACCCACGCCATTTAGTACGCATCCGCCTCAAAACAAGTTGCCGTATACCAAAAGGAAGGAAAGAAAAAGACGAGAATGAGATTTTCTTCTCGTATATACTTGCTAGACCATTCAATGAAAATGAAACAGCACAATGGGTAACAGACGCTGGATAGTGAAAACTGCGGAATAACCCAAATATAACCACCAGCCGAATTACATGTGATGTCCATTGAGTTAGCCAGAGAAAGAGTAGTCTATCGCGCCTATTGGCTGCTACTGTATAAAACCAAGTACAGGATGATGATGACAGTTTCCCTCTACGGCGGGATTTATTTCAGAGAGAACAGGTGGCGAATGTTATTGCGAAAAATATGTCATAAACTCTGAGCGAATTGTGTTTTCCTCAAATTACACAATTACTCCTCGCGGTGAAGTTAACCTGATCTTTAGTTTTTTCGGAATTACTCTTTATTTATACAACAGCACTAGTGGCAAAATTCTGTGACGACATAAAGGACGAGTGCAAATATGAGGATGGCTGTTTCTGCGACGACAAACAAGGAAAACTGGCTGTAAAACGTAAATATTGCATAGCGAAACATATTCTGCATATCGTTGGTAATCTCGTCGTTAGCCAATTATATAAAACTGGGAACATCAGTATTCCTGAAAATGCTCAAATTATACATTTACTCATCGCGGTGAACTTAACCTGATCTCTAGTTTTTCGATATTTCTCATTATTTATACAACACCACTAGTGGCAAAATTCTGTGAAGACATAAAGGACAAGTGCAAAGAGGAGGATGGCTGTTTCTGCGATGACAAACAAGGAAAAATGGCTGTAAAACGTAAGTATTGCATAGCGAAACATATTATGCATATCGTTGGTAATCTCGTCGTTAGCTAATTATATAAAACTGGGAATATCAGTATTCCTGAAAATGCTCAAATGATACATTTACTCATCGCGGTGAACTTGACCTGATCTTTAGTTTTTTCGGTATTTCTCTTTATTTGTACAACACCACTAGTGGCAAAATCCTGTGAAGACATAAAGGACAAGTGCAAAGAGGAGGATGGCTGTTTCTGCGATGACAAACAAGGAAAAATGGCTGTAAAACGTAAGTATTGCATAGCGAAACATATTATGCATATCGTTGGTAATCTCGTCGTTAGCTAATTATATAAAACTGGGAATATCAGTATTCCTGAAAATGCTCAAATGATACATTTACTCATCGCGGTGAACTTGACCTGATCTTTAGTTTTTTCGGTATTTCTCTTTATTTGTACAACACCACTAGTGGCAAAATTCCTGTGAAGACATAAAGGACGAGTGCAAAAAGGAGGATGGCTGTTTCTGCGATGACAAACAAGGAAAAATGGCTGTAAAACGTAAGTATTGCATAGCGAATTATATTATGCATATCGTTGGTAATCTCATCGTTAGCTAATTATATAAAACTGGGAATATCAGTATTCCTGAAAATGCTCAAATGATACATTTACTCATCGCGGTGAACTTGACCTGATCTTAGTTTTTTCGGTATTTCTCTTATTTATACAACACCACTAGTGGCAAAATCCTGTGAAGACATAAAGGACGAGTGCAAAAAGGAGGATGGCTGTTTCTGCGATGACAAACAAGGAAAAATGGCTGTAAAACGTAAGTATTGCATAGCGAAACATATTATGCATATCGTTGGTAATCTCGTCATTAGCTAATTATATAAAACTGGGAATATCAGTATTCCTGGAAATGCTCAAATGATACATTTACTCATCGCGGTGAACTTGACCTGATCTTTAGTTTTTTCGGTATTTCTCTTTATTTATACAACACCACTAGTGGCAAAATTCTGTGAAGACATAAAGGACGAGTGCAAAAAGGAGGATGGCTGTTTCTGCGATGACAAACAAGGAAAAATGGCTGTAAAACCTAAGTATTGCATAGCGAATTATATTATGCATATCGTTGGTAATCTCATCGTTAGCTAATTATATAAAACTGGGAATATCAGTATTCCTGAAAATGCTCAAATGATACATTTACTCATCGCGGTGAACTTGACCTGATCTTTAGTTTTTTCGGTATTTCTCTTTATTTTTACAACACCACTAGTGGCAAAATCCTGTGAAGACATAAAGGACGAGTGCAAAAAGGAGGATGGCTGTTTCTGCGATGACAAACAAGGAAAAATGGCTGTAAAACGTAAGTATTGCATAGCGAAACATATTATGCATATCGTTGGTAATCTCGTCGTTAGCTAATTATATAAAACTGGGAATATCAGTATTCCTGGAAATGCTCAAATGATACATTTACTCATCGCGGTGAACTTGACCTGATCTTAGTTTTTTCGGTATTTCTCTTTATTTATACAACACCACTAGTGGCAAAATTCCTGTGAGGACATAAAGGACGAGTGCAAAAAGGAGGATGGCTGTTTCTGCGATGACAAACAAGGAAAAATGGCTGTAAAACGTAAGTATTGCATAGCGAAACATATTATGCATATCGTTGGTAATCTCATCGTTAGCTAATTATATAAAACTGGGAATATCAGTATTCCTGAAAATGCTCAAATGATACATTTACTCATCGCGGTGAACTTGACCTGATCTTTAGTTTTTTCGGTATTTCTCTTTATTTATACAACACCACTAGTGGCAAAATTCTGTGAAGACATAAAGGACGAGTGCAAAAAGGAGGATGGCTGTTTCTGCGATGACAAACAAGGAAAAATGGCTGTAAAACGTAAGTATTGCATAGCGAATTATATTATGCATATCGTTGGTAATCTCATCGTTAGCTAATTATATAAAACTGGGAATATCAGTATTCCTGAAAATGCTCAAATGATACATTTACTCATCGCGGTGAACTTGACCTGATCTTTAGTTTTTTCGGTATTTCTCTTTATTTGTACAACACCACTAGTGGCAAAATCCTGTGAAGACATAAAGGACGAGTGCAAAAAGGAGGATGGCTGTTTCTGCGATGACAAACAAGGAAAAATGGCTGTAAAACGTAAGTATTGCATAGCGAAACATATTATGCATATCGTTGGTAATCTCGTCGTTAGCTAATTATATAAAACTGGGAATATCAGTATTCCTGGAAATGCTCAAATGATACATTTACTCATCGCGGTGAACTTGACCTGATCTTTAGTTTTTTCGGTATTTCTCTTTATTTATACAACACCACTAGTGGCAAAATTCTGTGAAGACATAAAGGACGAGTGCAAAAAGGAGGATGGCTGTTTCTGCGATGACAAACAAGGAAAAATGGCTGTAAAACGTAAGTATTGCATAGCGAAACTATATTATGCATATCGTTGGTAATCTCAGTCGTTAGCTAATTATATAAAACTGGGAATATCAGTATTCCTGAAAATGCTCAAATGATACATTTACTCATCGCGGTGAACTTGACCTGATCTTTAGTTTTTTCGGTATTTCTCTTTATTTTTACAACACCACTAGTGGCAAAATCCTGTGAAGACATAAAGGACGAGTGCAAAAAGGAGGATGGCTGTTTCTGCGATGACAAACAAGGAAAAATGGCTGTAAAACGTAAGTATTGCATAGCGAAACATATTATGCATATCGTTGGTAATCTCATCGTTAGCTAATTATATAAAACTGGGAATATCAGTATTCCTGAAAATGCTCAAATGATACATTTACTCATCGCGGTGAACTTGACCTGATCTTCAGTTTTTTCGGTATTTCTCTTTATTTATACAACACCACTAGTGGCAAAATTCTGTGAGGACATAAAGGACGAGTGCAAAAAGGAGGATGGCTGTTTCTGCGATGAAAAACAAGGAAAAATGGCTGTAAAACGTAAGTATTGCAGAGCGAAACATATTATGCATATCGTTGGTAATCTCGTCGTTAGCTAATTATATAAAACTGGGAATATCAGTATTCCTGAAAATGCTCAAATGATACATTTACTCATCGCGGTGAACTTGACCTGATCTTTAGTTTTTTCGGTATTTCTCTTTATTTGTACAACACCACTAGTGGCAAAATCCTGTGAAGACATAAAGGACGAGTGCAAAAGGAGGATGGCTGTTTCTGCGATGACAAACAAGGAAAAATGGCTGTAAAACGTAAGTATTGCATAGCGAACATATTATGCATATCGTTGGTAATCTCGTCGTTAGCTAATTATATAAAACTGGGAATATCAGTATTCCTGAAAATGCTCAAATGATACATTTACTCATCGCGGTGAATTTGACCTGATCTTTAGTTTTTTCGGTATTTCTCTTTATTTATACAACACCACTAGTGGCAAAATTCCTGTGAAGACATAAAGGACGAGTGCAAAAGGAGGATGGCTGTTTCTGCGATGACAAACAAGGAAAAATGGCTGTAAAACGTAAGTATTGCATAGCGAAACATATTATGCATATCGTTGGTAATCTCGTCGTTAGCTAATTATATAAAACTGGGAATATCAGTATTCCTGAAAATGCTCAAATGATACATTTACTCATCGCGGTGAACTTGACCTGATCTTTAGTTTTTTCGGTATTTCTCTTTATTTATACAACACCACTAGTGGCAAAATCCTGTGAAGACATAAAGGACGAGTGCAAAAAGGAGGATGGCTGTTTCTGCGATGACAAACAAGGAAAAATGGCTGTAAAACGTAAGTATTGCATAGCGAAACATATTATGCATATCGTTGGTAATCTCGTCGTTAGCTAATTATATAAAACTGGGAATATCAGTATTCCTGAAAATGCTCAAATGATACATTTACTCATCGCGGTGAACTTGACCTGATCTTTAGTTTTTTCGGTATTTCTCTTTATTTATACAACACCACTAGTGGCAAAATCCTGTGAAGACATAAAGGACGAGTGCAAAAAGGAGGATGGCTGTTTCTGCGATGACAAACAAGGAAAAATGGCTGTAAAACGTAAGTATTGCATAGCGAAACATATTATGCATATCGTTGGTAATCTCGTCGTTAGCTAATTATATAAAACTGGGAATATCAGTATTCCTGAAAATGCTCAAATGATACATTTACTCATCGCGGTGAACTTGACCTGATCTTTAGTTTTTTTTCGGTATTTCTCTTTATTTATACAACACCACTAGTGGCAAAATTCTGTGAAGACATAAAGGACGAGTGCAAAAAGGAGGATGGCTGTTTCTGCGATGACAAACAAGGAAAAATGGCTGTAAAACGTAAGTATTGCATAGCGAAACATATTATGCATATCGTTGGTAATCTCGTCGTTAGCTAATTATATAAAACTGGGAATATCAGTATTCCTGAAAATGCTCAAATGATACATTTACTCATCGCGGTGAACTTGACCTGATCTTTAGTTTTTTCGGTATTTCTCTTTATTTATACAACACCACTAGTGGCAAAATCCTGTGAAGACATAAAGGACGAGTGCAAAAAGGAGGATGGCTGTTTCTGCGATGACAAACAAGGAAAAATGGCTGTAAAACGTAAGTATTGCATAGCGAAACATATTATGCATATCGTTGGTAATCTCGTCGTTAGCTAATTATATAAAACTGGGAATATCAGTATTCCTGAAAATGCTCAAATGATACATTTACTCATCGCGGTGAACTTGACCTGATCTTTAGTTTTTTCGGTATTTCTCTTTATTTATACAACACCACTAGTGGCAAAATCCTGTGAAGACATAAAGGACGAGTGCAAAAAGGAGGATGGCTGTTTCTGCGATGACAAACAAGGAAAAATGGCTGTAAAACGTAAGTATTGCATAGCGAAACATATTATGCATATCGTTGGTAATCTCGTCGTTAGCTAATTATATAAAACTGGGAATATCAGTATTCCTGAAAATGCTCAAATGATACATTTACTCATCGCGGTGAACTTGACCTGATCTTTAGTTTTTTCGGTATTTCTCTTTATTTATACAACACCACTAGTGGCAAAATCCTGTGAAGACATAAAGGACGAGTGCAAAAAGGAGGATGGCTGTTTCTGCGATGACAAACAAGGAAAAATGGCTGTAAAACGTAAGTATTGCATAGCGAAACATATTATGCATATCGTTGGTAATCTCGTCGTTAGCTAATTATATAAAACTGGGAATATCAGTATTCCTGAAAATGCTCAAATGATACATTTACTCATCGCGGTGAACTTGACCTGATCTTTAGTTTTTTCGGTATTTCTCTTTATTTATACAACACCACTAGTGGCAAAATCCTGTGAAGACATAAAGGACGAGTGCAAAAAGGAGGATGGCTGTTTCTGCGATGACAAACAAGGAAAAATGGCTGTAAAACGTAAGTATTGCATAGCGAAACATATTATGCATTATCGTTGGTAATCTCGTCGTTAGCTAATTATATAAAACTGGAATATCAGTATTCCTGAAAATGCTCAAATGATACATTTACTCATCGCGGTGAACTTGACCTGATCTTTAGTTTTTTCGGTATTTCTCTTTATTTATACAACACCACTAGTGGCAAAATCCTGTGAAGACATAAAGGACGAGTGCAAAAAGGAGGATGGCTGTTTCTGCGATGACAAACAAGGAAAAATGGCTGTAAAACGTAAGTATTGCATAGCGAAACATATTCTGCTATTCGTTGGTAATCTCGTCGTTAGCTAATTATATAAAACTGGGAATATCAGTATTCCTGAAAATGCTCAAATGATACATTTACTCATCGCGGTGAACTTGACCTGATCTTTAGTTTTTTCGGTATTTCTCTTTATTTATACAACACCACTAGTGGCAAAATCCTGTGAAGACATAAAGGACGAGTGCAAAAAGGAGGATGGCTGTTTCTGCGATGACAAACAAGGAAAACTGACTCTAAAACGTAAGTATTGCATAGCGAAACATATTCGGCTTATTGTTGGTAATCCCGTCGTTAGCTAATTATATAAAACCTGGAATATCAGTATTCCTGAAAATGCTCAAATGATACATTTACTCATCGCGGTGAACTTGACCTGATCTTTAGTTTTTTTGGTATTTCTCTTTATTTATACAACACCACTAGTGGCTAAATCCTGTGAAGACATAAAGGACGAGTGCAAAAAGGAGGATGGCTGTTTCTGCGATGACAAACAAGGAAAACTGACTCTAAAACGTAAGTATTGCATAGCGAAACATATTCGGCTTATTGTTGGTAATCCCGTCGTTAGCTAATTATATAAAACCTGGAATATTAGTATTCCTGAAAATGCTCAAATTATACATTTACTCATCGCGGTGAACTTGACCTGATCTTTAGTTTTTTTGGTATTTCTCTTTATTTATACAACACCACTAGTGGCAAAATTCTGTGAAGACATAAAGGACGAGTGCAAAAAGGAGGATGGCTGTTTCTGCGATGACAAACAAGGAAAACTGACTCTAAACGTAAGTATTGCATAGCGAAACATATTCGGCTTATTGTTGGTAATACCGTCGTTAGCTAATTATATAAAACCTGGAATATCAGTATTCCTGAAAATGCTCAAATTATACATTTACTCATCGCGGTGAACTTGACCTGATCTTTAGTTTTTTTGGTATTTCTCTTTATTTATACAACACCACTAGTGGCAAAATTCTGTGAAGACATAAAGGACGAGTGCAAAAAGGAGGATGGCTGTTTCTGCGATGACAAACAAGGAAAACTGACTCTAAAACGTAAGTATTGCATAGCGAAACATATTCGACTTATTGTTGGTAATCCCGTCGTTAGCTAATTATATAAAACCTGGAATATCAGTATTCCTGAAAATGCTCAAATTATACATTTACTCATCGCGGTGAACTTGACCTGATCTTTAGTTTTTTTGGTATTTCTCTTTATTTATACAACACCACTAGTGGCTAAATCCTGTGAAGACATAAAGGACGAGTGCAAAAAGGAGGATGGCTGTTTCTGCGATGACAAACAAGGAAAACTGGCTGCAAAACGTAAGTATTGCATAGCGAAACATATTATGCATATCGTTGGTAATCTCGTCGTTAGCTAATTATATAAAACCTGGAATATCAGTATTCCTGAAAATGCTCAAATTATACATTTACTCATCGCGGTGAACTTGACCTGATCTTTAGTTTTTTACAGCGAAAGCTGTTATGAGATCATTTCACCGGCCGTTTTTGGCGCCGTAGTTGTCCGCCGCCGCCGCCGCCGGTGTCCGTAACCAGTATCGCTCGAAATAAGAAAAAAAACGAAATAAGAAAAAAATTCCAGGATGGAACGAGGTTCGAACCTGGGCCCTCTGCGTGGGAGCCCAGTATTCAACCTCTGAGCCATGCCGGTGCTTGAAACTGCCAGGCCTGCGCTGAAACCGCAGCACAGTCACAGCGAAAGCTGGACTGCGCGGGACACAATGTCAGAAACGTCGCCACCATGACCACAAGAACTGAAAACGGGGCCACCATAAACGGAGGTGCCGCAATTCAGGTTGTCGCCTTGCTGCGATGCGGTCTTAGACCACGGCTCTTTTGTAGCGTTAGCTAGCACTTGCCTAGCGGGAGCCGATTTCGCATGGAGGGTCATGAGCCGTGCTGCGCATGCGCGAGGATCAGTGATGTCACACAGCTGGGTCACCAGAGCTGGCATCTCACGCGCTCTCCGACACCGCCGCGCGCGGCGTGCCGCTACTGGTCTGCGCGTTCGGGAGGAGTGGCGTCGTAGGCGCGGCAGACACGCTGGCGCCGGCGCGCGCGGACTCCGCCACCGCCGCGCGCGGCCCGCCGCTGCTGGTCTGCGCCGCATTCGAGAGGAGTGACTGGAGTGACGTCGTAGCCATAGACACAGTGGCGCCGGCACGCGCGCAGCTATTCGCCTTGGCTGTGCAGTCGCCGTCCGACACTGCGCTGGGGCCGCTTGATAGCGCCTCTGACTGGCGTTTGCAGGTGGGTAACGCCATGGAGAAGGAGAGCGCGAATGCTGCTCGACAGCGCAGAAAAGCCGAGAAACTTATCTCATCGGATCCCGAAGTAGTTGTCTGGCAATTAGCGGTTCAGCGTACGAAGAATGAACAGAAGGCTAATAATCCTAGACAATCTGGGAAGCTAAGAATAATGAGCTGAACCTTTTCTAACGCTCCGTATATGCTGGCATAGCCGAGCTAAGCCACGGCAATTTTTTTTTTTGTTTTGTGGCGTGCGAGGTATATCGACGCACGTTCATCGAAACGAGCAGAAAGTTCTTCGGATCCGTGAACATGCCTGCATTGGCGACACAACAAGTACCGATAGCTTTGTCACATATCAACAAAACACATTGGAAGAGAATTTCTGTTTCACCCGTGCCGGTTGACCACGGTGAAGATGGCTGCGCCGGCGTAGCACGAAATCGAAATCGTCGGACCGCGACCTCAAAAAATTTTATCTTTTTCTACGTCATTCAAGTTATTTTTTTTGTACTGACGCAGTATTCAACCATCCCATGTTAAAGAAATTGAACAACCGTGCATCGCAAAAAAGGTCGAATATGAATTAAACTTAGCCGATTGCTTATTTACCCACTTCTTTACATGGAGATTAGATTACAGAATTATATATATATATATATATATATATATATATATATATATATATATATATATATATATATATATATATATATATATATATATATATATCATCATCAGCCTGTCTACGCCCACTGCAGGGCAAAGGCCTCTCCCATGTTCCGCCAATCAACCCGGTCCTGTGCTTTCTGCTGCCACGTAATACCTGCAAACTTCTTAATCTCATCTACCCACCTAATTTTCTGTCTCCCCCTCACGCGTTTGCCATCTCTTGGAATCCAGTCAGTTACCTTAATGACCACCGGTTATCCTGCCGACGTGCTACGTGCCCGGCCCATATCCATTTCTTCTTCTTGATTTCAACTATGATGTCCTTAACCCCCGTTTGTTCCCTGACCCACTCTGCTCTCTTCCTGTCTCTTAAGGTTACACCTATCATTTTCCTTTCCATCGCTCGCTGCGTCGTCCTCAATTTAAGTTGAACCCTCTTTGTAAGTCTCCAGGTTTCTGCTCCGTAGGTAAGTACCGGTAAGATGCAGCTGTTATATACCTTCCTCTTGAGGGATAGTGGTAGATTACCATTCATGATTTGATAATGCTTGCCGAATGAGCCCCAACCCATCCTTATTCTTCTAGTTATTTCACTCTCATGGTTCGGCTCCGCGGTTACTACCTGTCCTAAGTAGACGTACTCCTTTACAACTTCCAGTGTCTCGCCACCTATCGCAAAGCGATGTTCTCTGCCAAGATTGTTCCACATTACTTTAGTTTTATGCATATTAATTTTCAGACCTACTCTTCTACTTTCCGTATCCAGTTCAGTAATCATGAGCTGCAATTCGTCTCCCGCGTTACTCATCAATGCAATGTCGTCAGCGAATCGTAGGTTACTGAGATACTCTCCATTAACTCTTATCCCTAACTCTTCCCAATCTAGGGCCCTGAAAACCTCCTGTAAACACGCGGTGAATAACATTGGAGAGATCGTGTCTCCCTGCCGTACGCCCTTCTTTATTGGGATTCTGTCGCTTTCTTTATGGAGGACTATAGTGGCTGTGGATCCGCTGTAGATTTCTTCCATTATGTTTATATAGGCTTCGTCGATGCCTTGATTCCGCAGTGCCTGCATGACTGCTGATGTCTCCACCGAATCAAATGCCTTCTCGTAATCTATGAAGGCTATGTTTAGGGGTTGGTTGTATTCCGCGCATTTCTCTATCACCTGATTGATAGTATGAATATGGTCTATTGTTGAGAATCCTGTACGAAATCCTGCCTGGTCCCTTGGTTGATTGAACTCTAATGTTGTATTAATTCTGTTAGCAATTACTTTTGTAAATAGCTTGTATATATATATATATATATATATATATATATATATATATATAATATATATATATATATATATATATATATATATATATATAGCGGTCAAGGCCTGTGGCGAAATGAAATACGTGTGCAAAAATGTGCATGGCTGTACCTGCAGGGGTAAATTAGAAAGATTCGCTTTATTAGGTACATATTTCATTGTAAATATATTCACGGCCCAGTGGCAACATTTTACGTTCAATAGAATATATAAAATATAATATTGGCAATGCATGAATGCACCCATACAATATGTTTACGCATCATGATGAAGGCAATGTGATTTAATTTTTTCTTCTTGGTATTCGAAGAACATCAATAGTACCAAAAACGTGTGGAGACATATAGGCTTGCAAGATAGAGGATGGCTGTTATTGTGAAAACCACGATGGAAAAGCGGCGTTATAAGGTGTTATAAGGTGAATTCTGCATTTCCATATACATGTATATATATATATACATAGGGCGTCTGGGCGTGTATTCCTTCTATGCACATTTCCAGATCATGTAATGAGTGCCGAGCAACACGCTGTCATTGTTAATTTTGTGTTCCTTCTTTATCCTTTATTAAACACCAACCGCGTCAAAGACCTGCGCAGAACTGAAGCTCACGTGCCAAGATGTGAATGGCTGTTACTGTAAGAGCGAAAACGAAACCACCACTTTACTTGGTATGTATTTCAATGTAAAGTGCTCAGCGCCCTTAGGCAATAATGCACGTGAAAAACATTCCGGAACTAATACGCATGATTTACATAGACAACCGTATAAAGGCACCGACTCCTGAAATCGCGCCATCAGCTACTTTTCAAAAAGGCAACGGGGACAGTAATCCCGCTGTTTGTACAAGTGTGACGACAATCAGCATCATCGACGTGCTCTGCACGCTTACACGAGGTTAAAAACTTGACCAAACATTGCAGCGACGGGGCGCGCCCGTGCGCTCAGTTGGAGGTGGAGCTTTAACACGAAGAAGGTTTCTTTCATTGCGATACCAATTATATGGACAGTCTCGGCTGATTCTTGCCGTCGCCGCCGTCATGCACAGTATATATATATATATATATATATATATATATATATATATATATATATATATACATATATATATATATATATATATATATATATATATATATATATATATATAATTTCCGGAGCCCTCCACTACGGCGTCTCTCATAATCATATGGTGGTTTTGGGACGTTAAATCCCAGATATTATTATTATATTATTATTATTATTGTATGAGACATATTCTTGGTACTCGGTGCAGATCGAGCAGCAACGTGTTCGTATGTGTATTCAATATTGCGCTTAATAGCAGCTCCTTCCTGCCATTCCACCAGCTACTACTGCAGCCGATATTGCTCTTCATTTCATTTTATAGTAGTACGCATTTCCTTCCTCCTCCTCCTCCTTTACAGTAGTACGCTTGCTTGTGCAAATCAGTAAAACAAAACCTAATAAACATGTATATCAACCAAGAATGCAGTTAGAGATTTATCTTTGCTTCAGAAGTTCCTAATAAATGCATCATATAAAAATGGGAAAATCGTTCCTATCGCCATTGACAACATACTTCAAAAGCGTTTTCGCAAATAACAAATGAATAAAGCTTGCCAAGTTTAGGAACAATCTATTCAAAGCAACTATGCTAACCTCGAAATAAAAAAAGGCTGTTGTCCGACTTTCGGAACTTTCACAGCACCAAAATAAAACGTAGTAGTGTGAGCTGAAATTTATGATTTTTAAGTAGCCATATGTATGTGTTACACAGCTCCCTAAGCTATTCCACTTTTTTAAATCAGTGTGTCGGAACGGAACGAAAACCAAAAACGAAAAACGAAAAAAAAAGCGATATTTTTGAACGGAACGAAAACGTAACCGAAAGTTTATATAGTATTTCGTTCCGGAGTGAAACCGAACTTTTTTCAATCGTTTTTCGGTTCACGAGAAAACTTGGCAATCCGGACAACTGAGGTCATGCAACGTGAGCAATTGTACGTATCTCAGGCTCAGTATTAGCGCGTACCTCAGGCAGGAATTCCAAAGCAAAGATATGTTGAAATTGTGCGCAAAACGAAAACAGTGGCAACCAGAGATGTTTATATTAATGCAAATTGACTTTTGCGTGCCTGTTACGCTGGCCAGCGGGGAGAGGGCATTGTCGGCTTTGAAGTTTGTTACAGCGAAAGCTGTTGTGAGATCACAACAGCTTATTTTGGCGCCATAGTTGTCTGCCGCCGCTGGTATCCGTAACCGCTATCACGTGAAATAAGAAAAAAATGAAATGAGAAACAAATGTATAGCATCGGATGGGATTTTAACCCGCGCTCTCTGCGTGGCAGTCGAGTATTTCACCACAGTGCCACGCTAGTGCTTGTAACTCCTTCGCAAAAATACTCTATACAGGCGTCATGTCGGGCAAGGAATCGTGTTAGCATATGTATTATAGCGTGGGAGAAGAGCAGAATAACCACCAGTCATCACACAATGCTAATTGCGCAACAAGTGTGCGGTTCAATGCTTTCTACACACTGCAAAGTGCTCAGCCATAATTCTTCATCGTCATCAGGCACAGAGCAAAGTGAACATAATGCCTTACAGATGTGTAGCGGGTCCCACGATTCTCCGAAGAATGACGAAAAATGGCATAGTGGGAGCTTCGCTACTTCAGAAAACTTACGATGATCTATGGCGTAGTGGGTACCTTGCATGAGTACTTGTATTAGTTGCCGCAAGAGACTCTACAGCGGGCTCTACAAAGTCGATATTCTAGCTTTTGCTTTGATTGTGCTGCGTGTCCCAGCGCAGGCCGGGCGATTTTTTTATAAAAACAGCGGTCTCGCACATTAGAGAGTACAGTGAATGACGTGCTGCTTCTTAGATCGTGCTTACTTCCTTGACACAAAACATTGAGCGCGCTAGAAAATTCGTAACTGACTTTTGAGAATATAAATATTATGACTTTGAAGGGTATGCTGGTTTGTGCTAGTTGGTAGGAATTCGTGGTACAGTTACTTCCGCTCCTCTAAAGAACGTGGGAAAAACGTGTTTTAGCCGTCACACGTTCCTAAGAGGAGGGCAAGTAACTACATCACAAATACAATGTTTTTTTATGATTTTAGGAGGTATAACATCAGTGGACTGAGAAAACGATTAAAGAAGGTAGCTTTCGCCTGCGAGTTGTCTTGGGCAAATTCGTAAGGGCCGTGTGACTTTCTTTTCCACTGTTATTCTCAAAACAGGCGATACGTTGCTTTTCGTGGTGGCTATTTGTCATTTTATTGAAATACATCAGCATACAGTCTTCTTTTTGTTGCCATTTGGTGCACGTGTTTTACAATGCTCTGCATTTGAACACCATCGCTAAAATCTGCCACTTGCAGCCTTGATGTTTCTCATAACTATTATACAAATCCACATCTTCCCTTGCCCCCCTATAAAGGAAAGCAGATGAGGCACAAGGTAAGTTAATTACTGTCAAAGCAACACACTATTACAGAATCGTAAACAAGCTTACTACCACTTTTCTGCAGTCAAAATTTATCCATTTTATGGAGCCCTAAGGTATGCCTTTTCATTATTCTTGCGAAAGGAATGTTTCACTTAAGCTGCACTTTCAACCTCACTCAATGTGCATGTCCAAACACTGCGCTGGCATGCTTTACTTAACAGGTATAGTGGACTGGTAGTTAATGCATTAACACGCTCATTTTGATCAGCTACACGGGTGCACATTGCTCAACAAGCTCTCAGATCAGGTATGGCTTGCATTTGGCCTCACTTACGGAACTACATGCTCTTCTTTCATTTGGCATCACCAACAGTTTGGGTTTTATGTCAAGTTGTGAATGCCCGCTTCATCCAATGTCAATGTCACGTAAATGCGATCCAACGGCACTTATTTCTGCTTACTGAGTAGTAGGCGCTAGTGAACCAGTAATGTCGCTTCGTTATAACAGTCAGTCATTCACCCTACACGCAACCTGGAAATATATATGCGTCGCGGTCATCTTCCGACAAAAGAAACTACTTGGCATTTTGAGCTCTGTGTCACTGAATGGCGTAAATAGCCCATAAATTAGCGACGAGATAAGATCAGTTAGCTATAATGTCAGGTATTTCTCATAGCTCACAGGCTCTAATACACTTCTTTTTCATTTATTTTCATTCAAGCAGATCCAGTACCACTCGCTGTTGCCCCGGGGAAGGAAAGGATCCAAGAAGGCTGCTCGTGTAACTGCAACTGCCCATCGTGTGCAACGGTCGAAAGTAGCGCTAATGGTGTGGCTGTCAAAAATGTTTCGTTAAAAGAGCAAGGTCCGACTCCCGAGACAGCTGCCGTCTATGAGAAGCTGGGTGCTTTAATGCCCTTGAAGGAAAGAGTTGACTCCCTTCTGCAAGTGAAAGGGATGGTGACAGCCCTCCAAGCGTCGCTTCAACATATCTCTGAGAAGCACGACAAGGTTATTTATCGCCTCGGTAGTATCGACAACGAAGTTGCTAGCTTGAAGATACGAATCGCCCGTGTGGAAATGTTCGGAATGAACCGCAAAATTTCAGAACTCCAAAAGCAATTAAGCGACTACAACGAACATCTGACCAAGCAGACGCTTATGATAAACTAAAGGAAGCACAAAAGAAAGCACGGATATCTGCGCTATCGAAGCTATGCAGCAAGAAAGAACAAAAGCGCAGTAGTGTAAACCAACAGCGAAAGGAAAGAGATTGACAGTTGCCATATCGCATAAAAAAACATACAAAGGTGCTTGATTATTTTTTAAAGACCTCGTTATGCGCGCCTTCTATTTTTTTCCCCCGTTCATGAATGTGACTGTTTCACTCGTTATATGGGCCATTTCACGGCCTCTTCGCTAAATGGTATTGCTTTAGTGAATGTTATTACCATGTTGTTTCTAACAGCAATGTGATGGGGCAGTTGTATTTTCCGCTATTGTTTTTAAGTGCGGAGCACTTAAGGGGCTGGGCTGTCGTATGCTGTCATCGTATGCTGTCGTAGCTTGCCGTAACGCAGGCACATCCACCAAGTGCATAGCCATCAGCAGCATATTGAGCGTGCGCTCGCGCCAAGGAGAAGTCTTCTTGCTTTTGTTCTTCGAGTGCCTTTATAATGATACGTGCGGAGCACTTCACGGACCCAGAAACCACGTATAAAAATCGAAAAAAAGTGGAAGCAAGCGTGAAATAGAAAGAGAGAGAAAGAAAGGAAAATATAGGAAGAAATAGTATAAAGAGCAAGAAAGAGAAAAAATAGAAATAGAGAAAGACAGAAAAGAAAACGAAGAAACAGAAAAGAAAGAGCGAGAGGAGAAAAGAAGGAGAAAACTGAAAAGAAACAAAGAAGGCTGCCCAGCTCCTCGCTTCCTTTAGGCTTGGCACCCGTTTTGCGAAGCTGCCTGAATTTTTATTTGCTTACATGGCAGAATAAAGAGTAAATTAAGCACGCAGTTCTGCTCAGTTCCAACAATAAATCTTAAGTTTGCTTGTACACTTGCCCTTTTCTTATTGTGTTTCTAATTTTGTCGCCTATTAGAATAGCCAACTCACACGACATCTGTACTTCGAAATAGAAGCTATTCTAGACTAATGTTTCCTACTGGTGCCTTTTGAGCATCCACTTAAAGTAACGCGTGCCACCCTTCTCAATTCAGAACTTCTTCCACGTTCGTCTGTCACTTTCGTGCAACAGTATTACTCGAACATAATCGCCTCGTGAAGGTAATGCATCTTTATATTGCAATCGACATTTTCCACAACTACAGAGAGCAATAATCTTTTTAAGAGCTTTTTTTTGGCGTGTCTAAGGCATTAACTCAGACATGCTCGATGCTTTCACTGCCTCCCGTCGGGTGACTGTAGAGAGCACCAGGACGAGGTACTAATCATATGGTCGTGTTCCCTAGCTATGTCTGTGGTTTACTTACCTGACATACATACAGCGTCAAAGGCACTTAGACAGAAAGGGAGCACATGTTATACCCAAACCGGGGTGGCTCGCACTAAATCAGAACAATGTTCGTATGCCTGCGAAAAGCTAATAAAACAACCGTGCGGTCGTTTTCTAAGTGTTCGCGGGCACGCGAGGAGAAACAATCCAGGCCTAACCCTTACGTGGCTGGAGCAAAGAATTCGTCACGGAATTTGGGCGAAAATTGGCAGCATGCGTGCTCCCGATAAAGCTGTTTTTAAGCGTTGGTAGTCCGTGAAGCAGCAAGCTTTTGTTAATTATTAACCTTCAATAGGTTTTTCATAGCGCAAGTAAAAGAAAGGACCAAGGAAGAACGAAGGAAGCAGACGGCGCCACTCTCACTCGTCTTTCCCTCCTATTGTGGAAGTGAGATCACTATGAATTCTGTCCTGTAATAAAAACGGTGCCGACGCCGACGGCGGAATTTCTGCGACACGAGCTCTCTAACGCTATCGCGTTAAAAATAGACCTCCGTGTCGTATACGTTTCTACCATAAACACGCAGCAGGCATGTACAGCTGCAATAAGAACTGTTAAGGCGAATGCTGAATTTTATCCTGTGCTTATTGTTATGCCGTAGTAGTTACTGAGAACTCAGGCAATAAACACCTACTGTTAGTTGACCCTGTTTCTGCGCCGACGTCTCCTCGTGCCGTCTCTGGCACCATTTCACATATACAGTCCTGTTTAACCAACTTCTTTTTGACAAGCGGCACAAGCTGCGGCTGACAAAACAGCACTTCTGCAATACCTCGAGACTCGCTTTCCATCTTGCTTGCTTTTCCCATAAACCACGCTTCCTCAGCATGTATGACACTTACAATGTCGTCACAAAACTTCTGGAGAGGATGGTCTGGTAGCCAGATTCCTTTCTGGTTCTGGCAGCCATGCTTTGTTTGGTGAATACCAGATTTGTTTAATACGTTGCTGAGGCATGTCGTCGAAATGTCTCTGATGGCCAGTTTGGAGTGGTTATTATGAAATCGGAGCAAAGCTTTTTAACGCGGCAGCCCTAAAGAGCTCGTTCCGCGGAAATTCCGGCGCCGGTGTCGGCATCGTTGGTTGTCAGCGAAAAATCATGTTGTCCGTGACCAAAAAATCGAGAAAGATGCAAATAAAATAAATAATAAAAAGGTTCATTTCGAGTGAAAATAGAACCCAGGCCGCCTGCGTGGCAAGCAGGTCTTTTACCAGTGAACCATGCTACTGCTTGAAACTGCTTCGGAAAAAAAACTCTATATAAATGTCATGTAGTGGGAAGAGTCTCCTCAACGCTTGTAATATTGCGTCGCAGAACCGTAGAATCGCGCAAGGCGTCAAAACATGGGAACTGCGCAACGAGTTGGTGTTTTAAAGGCCCACCCATCACGAAGCGCTCAGACATATTTAGTCGACAGCTGTAAAAGCATCAACAATGTGAGCAGCTGTGTAGCTTCGCGTGTTGCTTTACAGACAAGTAGTGGGCCCTCCGCTGATTCGCAATAGGAAGGATTCTGGCATAGTGGACACAGGCAATCCTCCATAATGGGTAGGAGCCAGATCTAAGGAACAATCAAGGAAGCAAGAAACTGTACTTGCAGTAGGCATTCTAGGATAATATGAAACGGCCGATGTTACGCGTACAGAAGTTCGTTTCCTTGCGACATAGTTGAGGAATGCAGCGAAAATCGAAGCCAGCCAGCGATTGTGAAGGCGATGTGCACTCTTGAAGACGATGCTCAAGCGTCCTCCAAGTTTTTATCAAGTGGATCAAAGCGCCACCTTACCCGGTTCTCAAAACAAACGAGTACCTGCAGTGCTGTTGTTTTCGTCATAAATTTGCTTTGGTAGAGTGATTTTATGTATCTGAGTTCTTCTACGTGTTTAACAGTCTGCCTGGCGAGTGTCGCATGTAATCAGTATGGTTTTGAAAATACTTATGTTGCTTGTAGCGCTGTGTGGTATCCTTTTAATTAACAGGGAGTTGTTCTAGCGCTCAGCCTCACGACAGGTGAGTGTTCACTTTGCATGCCACGCTCCGGTTTCTACATACGCCCATAGATGGCGTAACTGCCTCGGTCACGGAGGAAGTGGTAGCCGCACAATGAAACGAAGAAGGGGGGCTCGATAGTGGATACCGTAGAAGAGTCTGGTGTGGCAGGGGCTGCCGCACGTCCTCCCCGTGCATCTCTACAAATAACCCAATGACACACAACCACAAAAATCACAAAACATCACCGAGAATCACACGGGAAACACATGAGAACGAAAACTCCACTGTTTTTGCAGGTTTCAGACTGGGTGAAACTTAGATAATATTTTTGTGGCTTCACACGTTCAACGAGGTCATGAAGCACTATAAGCTCGGTAGGAGGGTCTATCCCCCGCCCCACGCCAAGCTCTTCAGTCGTCAGTCTTCTACCCTTCGCATGCTGCAGACTAGGTCCTATCCCAACCTAGCCAGGTTCAGCAGGTACGCGTACTCGTTCGAGCCTTATTTTCCGGATTGCGGAGATCCTTTCTGCACTATAGAACACGTGCTCTGGCGGTGCCCCTCGTTACGGCAGCAAGATTGTCTCACCACAGACGAAGAGTGGGAGGAGGCACTCAAGAGCTCCGACCTCGCCGTTCAGCTACGGGCCGTCGAGAGGGCCCGCGACGTGGCGGTCAGGCACGGCCTGCCCGTCCCGACGTGGAAGCTGCCCGCGGCGGGTCCTCCCCCGTATGGGAGCTTTCCGAGCCACCCCTCAGGACTACATTAAAGTTCGTTGTCTGTCTGTCTAGTGTCTGTGTCATTTCGTGCTACATCTTCGATGTAGCACGAAATGACACACAGAAAGATGATTCCCTAACAAGCCCACATTGCAAACCTTGTCAATGTTGAAGAGCTCGCTGCTTATGCCAGAAGGCTCAAGAAAAGGGCCCTTGCGGGCAGTCCTAGAGTTACGACATGCACCGTATTGCCGCAAATGTCTGCGCGATGCCGTCAATGGCCGCAATATACAGATTTTAGTACGGCTTGCTCTTCTGACACTTATGCCATCAGCATGATCAATGCCGTCACTTTTGAGACGGAAAAAGTGGAAGAATTGAAAATGACTACATTTCCCTGCTGCTAAAGCCGGAGTCAAGTTATCCGCAATGCTGCTTCTGGCGACCTTCGTGGCCCTTCACAAGCATTTCTGTGCTCACCATGCAACGCCGGCTGCATAATGCGTTCGACACTGACCGCGCATGTACGAAGCGCTAAGAAACATGGCTGCTCCTTCAACCTTTACCTTGCGAAACTACAACGCAGGCTGCCATGTGCAGTAGTCCTCGGGTTCTCGCATAGCCTGAAACTCTTTTACTGGCCCCGTTCACTGGTAAACCATGTGTGTTCGAGAAGTCACGGAATGCGCCCCAGCAAGTTCAAGCACTTGTGAGCAAGTCTCACGTTGATTCTTTCTTCCAATAAAGTTCCGCAGATGAAGTAAAGTTGCCATATCTTAAGGCGCAAGGGATCCCGATGCCTCGTTAAGTCTGTCTAAATGTTGCTTGGTGCTCGAGCGTACTGCTTCACAACCACTCGTTCTTGTCCAAATTAGAACTGCTCAATGAGCGGGTGATTTAAAGGTCCCCCCATTGCAACGGTCCCCCCAAAGGTCGCCCCATCATTGTCATCAGCAACGACAACAAAGTGTGCTCGTAAGGACGCGTAATGGGAACTTCGCTAATTCGCAGAATGATGAATTATAGCGCAGTCGGTACTTCGCAACTTTACTTGCATTGCATATCCTATTCCTATTGCAAAACCCAGCGCCACTGGGTACCAGCGTCCAGTGCCATGCCTGCTCACAGCCACCGCTAGCAAACTCAACATTGCTTCGTGCGTGCGATTAGCGCGAACTTCATGTTGCGTAGCGTCACGCGCATTGTGGGGCGTGCGTTGGATCCCATAAAAATTTCTAACTGGATGTTCTGGAAAAAATCCGGTTCATGTAGCAGACCCGACAGGGACAGCGCGGGACTGGGCACGCTGTATGAAACGTCGGGACCGTCCCGCAAAATCCGGTACGGTCGGTAACTCTAGACAGGAACCATTTCGGTACAGGTGAGTTGCGAAAGTTGAAGTTTCTGCATTTATGCTTCGGAACCTTTCTCACTGTTAACTGAAGTGTAGCTGAAGTAAGTGTAAGTGCCAGAATTGCCAGAGATGCGTTTCCGGTGTCGCGATATGCGGTGACTGCGGTTTTGTGGTCTCCGTTGGGAGCGGTTGCGAAGCCAGAGCTCATTTACTTCTCGTCAACTGCCGGCGATGTAACGATTTGATGTCTCTGTTCATACCAATGCCTCCAGACTTATAAGCAGTGCAATGGAACCAGCAACACATAACGTGTGTGAAATCCATGTGTGGGGCATGCCCACAATGTGCATTCACAGCTGCTATGTGCAAGTAAAGCTGCTATGGGGGCTAGTTGGTGCGAATACATGGCTTGTTCACGCTGCCACAAGAAGTGTCCACAAGAATTGACGCAGTTCTTGGCACTACACGAATATGAAAAAGCATGCTAGAATGAAAATGATTAGCGTTAGTTGTTTTGGGTTATTAACATATTATTCTCCACATTCAATAGGGCAACATTCAAATTGACAGTCTCATCACATATAACGCACAGCATAAAAATAGCGCGCATCTCATCCTCTTTATTAGCGAAGCTAGAAATTGTGATAAGGCTTTGAGATCTCTTGGGATATCATCTATCGGTACCATCTAATCAAACATTCCATATTGTCACGAGGTTGTGAGGTCGACGAAGGCAGCAGTCGGCATGTCCAAGGTGAAACTCTTTATTTGGCCTAACTTGTGGCCAGAAAACAAAGTCGAACTACAGCAATACACACTGTACACTGACAGCGGTGAGCAGGGCGTCGGCCGTCGATAAAACTGATCATCGCTGGGACGCGCCGTCTTTTATGCATCACGCATCGAACTTTCCAGCCTTAACGCTGGTGTTCACGCAAGCTCTACAATAATCTTGACTATTCGCGTCCTGCCCGCAATCTTAACAAAATGAAGCTTCTCAGCCACTGCGGCGCGGTCTGCGTCGAGCATTGCTAACCGTCCTTGCGGGTCAAACCCGAGTACATCAAAATAAAACACGAAGCAAGGTCTATCCAAATAGGTCGCGAAGCTTCGGGCGAAAAGCGGTTCAGATCCTATTGTCAGCGACATCAGCATGGGGAGTTATGGGAGTAGCGATTGAAGCGCGACTAGGTGTGGTGGGAACAAACACTAATAACAAAAAACCTAATTTCATTCAACAACAAAATAATATTTATATTTTATGACCGAGATTTATTTCAGAATAACATTTATTTAGATCCAGTGTACAAAGAATTCATGAAAATGTATATGCATTATCAAAAATCTTCTTATTAGCGCCCTCTAAAGAATGACACATGCCATTGCTCTGCGACGCAGTCCTTGTAGTGTTCGGAAAGGCGCGCGTAAAGTTCGTCCTGCGGCGACACACCCCCTCAGGTGTGCTGGTGTTTCGCACTTGCATGCGTGCTGTGAATTATTGTGGTGAGAATTTGATTTTTGTGTGCGCGAAGTTGCGATGTGCGTTTCATCATTGGTGAACGTGTTGGCTACGGTGTTCAACGGACAACGGCACGAGGCGGCTAACATTTCACGCCGAACGCTTTCCTCGGTACTAGCGGAAACGATGTGGTGTTCCAAGGATGCAATAGCAACACGCGTACGCCTGGCGAGCCCTCTCTTCTAGATAAGACACCGGGGCAAGCGGTTCGGAGTAGTGTGCTTGCTGGATTTTCATGGATCAGTATTCCTGCTGCCCGGTTTCCTTCGTGAACATGCGGTGCCTACTATATTTCCGGTTATCGGTGAGCAGATCGCTAAGTTATCTGTCGCGCTACGATCGCTACAATTCGCATGTCTTGATACGTTACACGTAAGGTTAATTTATCGGAACAAAAGGCAAAACATAGTGCACGTAGTGTACGCACCTTTTGTACTTATGACATTTGTTGCTCATTGTGTAGGGTGTGTTAAATTGCTTTATTGTGACCATTGAATAAAACTGAAATATCATTATTTTGGCGTGACCAGGCGTCATTTCTTCTCGTTAGAACTGAAGCACGCATGCAATGCGCTCTTTAAGTCCCCTGCGCATGTGCGAAGCAAATAAGCAACGCTGCAAATATGAGATGTACGCTGCTGCCTACGTTATTCACGCTGTGGAAGATCACACGAACGCAGAATAAAAGCTCAGAGAATAAAGTTTCCTGGTAAAACCAAGGCGAATTCCACGACGGTACACTTAAACACGGCTGTTTATTCACGGGTCGATACTAGTTTAGCTAGCGTTGGCTTCAAGCGCATTCGCCAAGGGCTTGCCGGCTCGCTGTAGCGCGAGTCCTTAGTGATCAGAAGCCTAGGAAAAATATTTTGAGGTCAAATTTCGCGCTAGTGCCAACAAAATGACGTCACTTTTTTACCGGATATTGCGTCACATCCGCTTTATTTTTTGTTCCGCCGGAAGTGTTCCCTCCTCACACAGATGGCGCCAAGCCCCATGAGCAGCTGATGAGCAGCCATTTTCTGAACGTATGGGCTTCTATGGAAGCTTCGCTACCATTTACATTTACCTTGCACGAAGCGCGAGTAGCAATATGCAGCAATACTGAAAGATTTCACCGCGCAAGCCTCTGACAGAAACAGTACAATTCCAGCGTTTCCAGCATTTCCGAGCTCGCACCAGCGTCATAGCGGCGAAGCAAAGGCCCGCACTAGTACGACCCAGTTCTTTCCCAGCGCGCTCACCGAAGCTCCAGTAAATTCGAGCATGCGCCAGTGTTTTCAGTGAAATCTAGTGCCAAAGATCAAACTGACATCACACTGGAGGTGCTGGAACAGCGCTGGTTTTTGCAATAGGGAGGGTAGTTTAAAACGCCGAATGTTGCGGGTGCAGTCGTCCTTTTCCTCGCGGCACAGTTGAGGTGCTCACCGAGAAGCGAAGCCTGGCTAGCGAATCAGAAGGCGATGCCAACGGGGTCCAATTCGGCTATCGCGTTGCACTCTTGTTGCCGAAACTCGACAGTCCTCCAAATCTTTGTTCGGTAAAAAGGGCGGATGTATTTTGCCAGTAATCGACTCGGCATACAATATCTAAGGGTTTATTTGAAATATTTTCTTCGACCTGTTCATTGTGCAAAACAATTGTAAATGAACAGAGGCTGTTTTTTTTTAGTCTTACTATGTTCTACAGAGCTGTAGGTTTCACATTATTGAAAAAATATACTAGGCGCGCTCTGACTGTGCTTGAATGGTTAGCAACAATAAAACCAGTTGCTCATTACTTAAACAGAATCAGTCTATAATTGCTTATTGGCAAGGATCCTATATAGATGGCGTGTGCTCTAACTTTGGGCTGATGAACGTGCGCAAGCAATTTTAGGAATTTGTGGCGCCAGTGAAACTTTTCTGTGTATGTAACCGAGAATTTTCGAGCAATAAATCAGTGTTAACACACAATGAACTTTCATAGTTACATTTTGTTCCCTTAGCGAGCCAAAACGCAACAATTTACTGATATATTTTATAGCTGAAAATAGATATGCGTCTTGGAAGCATACTTGCGATTCTGAAAAGGGTCTTGCACAAGAGCGCACGCCATTTTATCAGTGGTGCAATAGCTATCAGCCCGACACGCCGCCATGAAATTCCAAAGATGAGTGCGTACAGCTCGGACCGGACAATGCCGAGGAAAAGGACAGGTCACAGATAACCGGAATCCTTCAGACACATGACAGCGTGCTATCGAAACCTTGAGAAACGTTCCTGTAAGTGTCGATAAGAAGTCCTGAAGCGTTGCCTTAAACCTTCTCCATTGTGACAATGAAAACGCAGATAAGAAAACGAAACAATCGGCATACGCATACCCCTCAATTCTAGCTGATCTATTTTTCTTCACGAACGGCTACTGTTATATTTGCTTCAAACAACTTCCATTGTGTTTCACAAAGTTTTAAAAAATGCCATCTTCCACTGGCTGAAAATACAAGCGGTGTTCTTCGCTACCAGATTTTCCTCAGCAGCGAAATTATTACAACCTCAATAAAACGTTATCTGCTATGTGTTCGTAAAACTTGTGCTACTGCAAAAGTGGTAAGCATTCAAATATTCTGAAGTTGATTTCGTGTAACAACATAACTTTTCAGTTTTTTTCTTCGCCATAGTGTTTATTTTCATTTTGCTGGTTACACTGAGTGCTGCCGAAGAAAAAGCAAGAGACACTGCGCTCGATGAATTGGGCCCCTCCATATTCAGGATGTGCTCGTTCACCTTCAATGTGACCCGTATTGCGACAGATGATTATTCAACAGCATGTACTACCATGCTAAACGTATCGGTCAATGCGCCGCATTCTGGAATGTGACCGCGAATTTTCTCTTATTATTATTTACTGCACGGAACAAGAAGTGATAAGCGTAACTCTAAGAGATAGGAAGACAGCACAGTGGATCAGAGAGCAAGCAGTGACATAAGAGTTTCTAGTAGATGATAAGAGGGAAAAAATAGACCCGATCAGGTCATATCATGACAAGGACAGATAACCGCTGGTCGGTTAGAACATCGGCACGGATCCCAAGAGATGGGAAGTGCGGTCAAGGACGGCAAAAGGTTAGGTGGAGCAATGGAATTAAGGAATTTGGAGACCTAAAATAGAATCGGCTCGCAGAGGACAGGGTGCCTTAGAGATCAATGGGAGAAACGTTCGTTTTCCACTGAGCATAGGACAGACTGCTGCAGCTGCTAACTATGATGATGATTATTGCGACGCCGATGACGTGATACTTAACCAGTTTTATTTGTTTTTTTTTTTAGCGCGAGACGGACAAGGATGAAAAGACCGAGACACACTAACATAGAGACGAGCGCTAACTTTCAACCAAAGTGGATGGAATCAGCGCTCGTCTGTGTCTTACTGTTTCTCGGTCTTTTCGTCGTCGTCTGTTTCGCGCTCAAAAAACAAGCTGAAGATCATGAACCAACTCACTCGCACCGCAGTCCTGCGATGAAATCATAGTTGTAACCAATATTATCGCTTTCAGCATAAACGCAACAGGAAAGACAGCACAATAAACAGGTATCTGTCCATACAATAATTAAAATGACTGACTTGAAAGCAAACGAATGCGCATGCTACTACCTTAGTTCTTTTTTGTATAGTTTCAAGTTCCTTGACATGAAGGTAAACAAATGTCATATTTACGCACTGTCCGTTGGATATTATATATGAAGGAAATATGCAGCATTCCAGGGTCATCTTCTGTCTATAGCTCGAAATTATAATGAATTTTCTATTGCAAAATGGTGAATTTTGTATGCTGCTGAAATCACACTGAACGACAAAAGTGTAAGTTTACTGCACATTCATGAAAAACAATTTAGAATATTTTTTCTGCCATATAATTCACAGTTATGTAGAAAAAATGTATGCGTCCTGGTTTGTAGGGCACTGACGTGGTACCTTGAACTCCGTATGTTCTTTCTTCCACCAATATGTGCTGTCGCGTCTGTAAGCGCTTATCTTTTGCTTATGCTTTTGTCTGTCGGACTTGCCGACTTGCCGAACAATGCGAGGCTTTGCCTGAGTTTTCGTTCGTATCGTATCAGCGCACTTACAGTACAATGCAGATGACACTCTTTGCACGAAGACGTAAACATTATTAGTATCGCTTAGGTTTAACTCAAAGAATAAAACCACAAAAAGCACGCCTACACAGAAAACAATTAAGAACTGACATTGAGGAGATCAATTGCGGCCCTCGCTTATTCAGGCACAATGGCGTCATATACAAAGCTTCTGGCATTCTTCAAGAATTCAACGTATTCGAGGAAAATAAACATTTCATATGTAAGCTGGGAAAATATTTTAAATACCTTCACCTATTGCGTCTTCGTATCGCGTTGTTCTTCTATGAGGCAGCTGCAAAACAGGAGCACAAAACGCCGGTACCAGAAGAGAACGCGTTTGAGTGCGTTTATACTCGACGCCAGCATAAAAAAAAACCTGTTCCACGCCTGTGCAATGTAAGTAAACAGCGGAGCAGTCAAACAAGCGCCGCCACCGGGAGAACGCAGATTGATTTCTTTCATCTTCTTCTTTCTTGTTTATATCATTCTTTGTATATCTATTTCTACATTGCCCTCGCCTCCTTTCCCTCCTCTTAACCCTCACATCACTCCTCCTCACCCTCATTTCTCTTTCCCGGCCACTCCTTGCTGTGCAATACTATGCATGACTACGCTATGGTTTACCCTCTCACCTCTTCCTGTACTTCCTCTTTGCTACAAAAGGCCATGCCATGATTTACCCTCTGCACCTTCATATCACTCCTCAGTTCCCTTTCCCATCTCCTTGCTATACTATACTACGCATGAACATGCTATGCTAGGAGCTGCTTGGCACTATCCACTGTCTGTGCAGCATAAGCTATACTATACAAGGCTATGCCATGCCCAAACCTCTTTCCTCCTCCTTTCCTTCCTCTTCCCCCTCGCATCACTCCTCCTCACCTTCACTTCCCTTTCCCACAGCTTTGCTCTAGTATAACTATGAACGACTATGCTATGTAGGAGCTGTTGGCACATATCCACTTCTTGTGGAGCATAAACGCCGAGTATTCTGTCTATAACGCCAGCTTTACTCCGATCTTTCGCTGTTAAATGAGGTACATTTCGAGGTCTTCACATTACTGTTGAGGCAAAATATATTCCCAATCAGAAGCCTTACTTGTTCAAACTTGTGCCAGGCTTCTACGAATAGAGTCCAACTGCGCAATTTTGACCTCGTCGAAATAGTTTACAAACACCTTATTTTTTCTGTCCATCTGCATAGTATGTTAGTCGTCTGTACAACATCAGTCGTCCGTACAACTATAGGGACATCAACATTACAACAAAAGTTAGTGGCATATTACCGCTATTTACACTATTTCCTACACTACACGAAACCATGATCCAACAAAGATGCGAACGTTTACAGCGTATTAAAGAAATATTACGATTTCTCATATCTCTCTTACAGCGAAAGCTGTTATGAGATCACAACAAGGGCCGTTTTTGGCGCCGTGGTTGCTCGCTATAGCCGCCGGTGTCCTTAATCGCTATCGCGCTAAATAACAAAAAAAAACGAAATCAGAAAAAAAAAGATATCCAGGACAGAACGGGGTTCAAAACTGGGCCATCTGCGTGGGAGCCCAGAATTCTACCACAGAGCCCTGCCGGTGCTTGCACCTCCGTTGCAAAAAGACCCTATACAGGCTTCATGTCGTGAAAGAACGACATTACCGTGTGTAATATCGCGCGGTAGATGAGCAAAACAACAACCAGACGTCACACAACGCGTACTCTGTAACCAGGCGTCACGAGTTGGTCGTTGAATACTTCCAACCCATTACAAAGGGCTCAGCCATAATTCTTCATCATCATCATCAGGCACATAATCAACAAAGTCCACATAATGCCTTACAGATGTGTAGCGGGTACCACGGTTCTCCGCACAATGACGACAAATGGCATAGCGGCTGCTTCCCTACTTCCAAAAATTATGATTTATAGTGTAATGGGTGCCTTGCAAGTGTACTTGTATTAGTAGCCCCAAGAGAGAGAGAGAGAGTTTATTTTATTAAAGGTCCTGAAGGGGCGTGGGCACAACGGGCTCCAGAAATGCCATTCTTCTAGCTTTTGCTGTGACTGTGCTGCGCTTTCCCCGCAGGCCTGGCATTTTCCTCTGTGCAAATAAGTTCTGCGGAATCCCGCAAGGTTACGGAAGCTAGAAGCTTTCTTTTTTGAGAAATCCGTACGGATTTTCTTGAGGATTTGACTACAAATCGGTGGTTGTTAATTATCCCTTTCATAATTTTTTATCTGTACTGCATAAAGAATTCACAAAGTCTCTTATGCATCCGCCTCAGTCGACTCAAAGGCGAAACCCATCTCCTTTTTGTTCGAACTAGGTGTATTCAACCTCCCGCACACCCCTCCGAAAGCTTTCTGCGACATTTTAGAATAACAGAGAGCTGAGCTAGTTGGTAAGTATTCATTCTAAAAAGACAGGGCGTGCAAACAAGGACACAAGAAAGAAGTCAGGACACCACAAACGCCGACTAACAACTGAGGAGACTCACAACGGCTGAAAAGAAAGAAGGCACGAAAACTTATCTGCGCATGACCATGCAACAGGCGAACCTATCAATCCTGCACGCGTGGCGGTCTACGTTGAAGATAACTGTTAAGGCATTTGATTTCATCTTTATGCAAGTTAATCGACGGTTGGCTCACGCATGCGTTACCACTATTCTCGATATGCCATGCTTCTATCATCAGGCGCGTTTCTTCATTTCTATGACGGTACAACACTGCGCATTCATCGAATTTTGGCGTGCACTTACAATCTCGGCAATGTAAAGATAGATTAGAAGGTGAGCCTCCTGTTAGCGATCTCTTATGTTCCAACAATCTCTGGTTTATGCACCGGCCCGTTTGTCCTACGTAGAAGCGACCGCAGCTGAAAGGGATCTTATACACCACACTCGTACGGCAATCAGTGAATTTGTTGGTGTGTTTTACGAAACAAATATCGGTCCGCTTCTTGTCTTTTACTCGCTCATTCTTCCTCTGCACAGCGGCGCAAATCTTACCTAGCTTATTGGCAGCCGTGAAAACAACATTAACGCCGTATCTACTTCCTACTTTCTTTAGCCTGTGAGACACGCAATGAATGTACGGTATACCTACGACACGTTTCTTCTTATCGCTTTCTGCAACCATGCTCGGACTTAACACAATAGACTTCTTTAAACGTTCAGCGACCGTGGCCACTGCATCACGAGGATACCCTACATCTAAAAGACGCGTAACCTGTGCGTTAAAGCTATCACTCATTTTGTGCTCACACGACTTGGTGAGGGCTGATTTAAGGCAAGACATGGCGATACCGTTTTTTACAACCTTCGAGTGCTTCGACGAAAAATTTAACAGCGGTTTCGAAGATCTAGGAGAATACTGCCAGCACACGTGGTTCTTCTGGAACGTTAAGGAAATGTCTAGAAATTGTATTCCATTATTCTGTGGCACCTCTTTAGTAAAGCTCAGCCCACCTCCATTAATTTCAAATTTTTCGCTCACGGAAGTTACCACCTTTTCAAAGTCCTCACCACTACAAAAGATCAAGTAATCGTCAACATAACGAAAAACCTTAATAACCGAATTACCTAAGGCGCCCTCCAAAAGATTGTCAATCTTGCTAAGGTATAAATCACTAAGAACCGGAGCAACCTTAGAACCAATACATATCCCTGATTTCTGCACATAAACGCCTTCCTTCCAACCTACAAGCGTCGACTTTAAATACATGGAAAGGATTTCTAGAAATGCCCCGGTAGGTTGGAAGGAAGGCGTTTATGTGCAGAAATCAGGGATATGTATTGGTTCTAAGGTTGCTCCGGTTCTTAGTGATTTATACCTTAGCAAGATTGACAATCTTTTGGAGGGCGCCTTAGGTAATTCGGTTATTAAGGTTTTTCGTTATGTTGACGATTACTTGATCTTTTGTAGTGGTGAGGACTTTGAAAAGGTGGTAACTTCCGTGAGCGAAAAATTTGAAATTAATGGAGGTGGGCTGAGCTTTACTAAAGAGGTGCCACAGAATAATGGAATACAATTTCTAGACATTTCCTTAACGTTCCAGAAGAACCACGTGTGCTGGCAGTATTCTCCTAGATCTTCGAAACCGCTGTTAAATTTTTCGTCGAAGCACTCGAAGGTTGTAAAAAACGGTATCGCCATGTCTTGCCTTAAATCAGCCCTCACCAAGTCGTGTGAGCACAAAATGAGTGACAGCTTTAACGCACAGGTTACGCGTCTTTTAGATGTAGGGTATCCTCGTGATGCAGTGGCCATGGTCGCTGAACGTTTAAAGAAGTCTATTGTGTTAAGTCCGAGCATGGTTGCAGAAAGCGATAAGAAGAAACGTGTCGTAGGTATACCGTACATTCATTGCGTGTCTCACAGGCTAAAGAAAGTAGGAAGTAGATACGGCGTTAAATGTTGTTTTCACGGCTGCCAATAAGCTAGGTAAGATTTGCGCCGCTGTGCAGAGGAAGAATGAGCGAGTAAAAGACAAGAAGCGGACCGATATTTGTTTCGTAAAACACACCAACAAATTCACTGATTGCCGTACGAGTGTGGTGTATAAGATCCCTTTCAGCTGCGGTCGCTTCTACGTAGGACAAACGGGCCGGTGCATAAACCAGAGATTGTTGGAACATAAGAGATCGCTAACAGGAGGCTCACCTTCTAATCTATCTTTACATTGCCGAGATTGTAAGTGCACGCCAAAATTCGATGAATGCGCAGTGTTGTACCGTCATAGAAATGAAGAAACGCGCCTGATGATAGAAGCATGGCATATCGAGAATAGTGGTAACGCATGCGTGAGCCAACCGTCGATTAACTTGCATAAAGATGAAATCAAATGCCTTATCAGTTATCTTCAACGTAGACCGCCACGCGTGCAGGATTGATAGGTTCGCCTGTTGCATGGGCATGCGCAGATAAGTTTTCGTGCCTTCTTTCTTTTCAGCCGTTGTGCGTCTCCTCAGTTGTTAGTCGGCGTTTGTGGTGTCCTGACTTCTTTCTTGTGTCCTTGTTTGCACGCCCTGTCTTTTTAGAATTTCTGCGACAAACGCGGTTTTGCCATGCCCCCGGGATCGGTCCACCTTTGACCAAGCAATGATGTCAGTGATGTCATGTGAAGCAATGATGCTACGTCACCATGTGATGTCCTGTTAGGCGATGACATAGTGACGTCATGATCACGCAATGATGACGGCACACACTTTGGCGATCTGTGATGTCATGACGACGTCAGATGATGGCGTCATCACGTGATGATGATTTCTCGCATCACTCGTGCTGACGGCGCCGACATGGGACGTCGACGCGGGACGCCGGTCAATTTTCGCGTTTTAAAATATGGTTATGAAATTCATAGTTTTCACTAAGCTTTTTCGATGATGTGCAACATATATCTAAAGCATTCTATAGCAATGGCTACATCGGCTTCTATCAATTTCAAGCAAGGTACATAATGCAACCTATCTTGATTTTATCAATAAATAACTATAAAAGCTGCGTCAACATGCTGATCTTCATACATTCTATTCAAGTACTTCAATTTTTAGCACAAGAACAGTAATGTTTGAGTTTTTATGCCCCATATTTGAAGCTACTCAGTGAGAAACGTTTGCTTCAATTTCTACGTCACCAACGAAACAAAAACGTTTTCTTGCTTTATTCCAGAAGATGTGATTTTATTTCTACTGGGGTGAATACAGGCTATGGCTATGTCAATGACAGCTGCAACGACACATTTTACTGAACTTTATTTCAGATAAACTGAATGAACTTATATCTGATAAATCAGTGCTGCGCGATTAGCACACAACTTTTTCTTTCTGAGATCGAGTTGATCTTACTCAGTTCGATCAAAAAATTTCTTCTGCTTTGCGAAAAAAGTAATTCACATCATTTTTACGAGTTTCTTCGCGGCTGTCTTTTCCTTTACATTCACTGCAATAGTGTTCTACTGTAAGAGCGTCCTTGCAAAGCTTTCTTTATTTTTTCGGCAGAGAGCCTGTCCAGATGAAATATTTTCCAGGGTTATCATTTGTGGCTTGAGTTCATATCTTCCGCTGCATCCTTAACACCGTATCTTACAATACCTGCACACGTACTCTTTTTGAAGTTCGTACATCATGATTTCTTGAATTTATGCACTTGAGCTAATTGCGCTTTGCATTGCGTTCTCCCGAGGAAAATAAGAGGGAGATTTACAGGCTTTCTCCTTGTGCTAAGTCCGCTGTCCATACATACGCAGCATATCGATTGCATACCGTAGTGTAACTGACCTTAGGATGAACGTCACATTTGCCTTATCACCTGTGTTTGCCTGTTGGAGCCCATCCCATGCTTCAGATAAGCCGACTACATGCTTTCTGGCGCCAGGTATCATGCACGCCTGTATTTTTCTCAGGGTTATCTCTCTTTTATTCAAAAACTGCGCAGTACATGCATATTCGTCACTGTAGAGTGGTTCCGTTTTTTTTTTTCATATTGGTCCACAAGGCTTTAACTTTCCGCTTGAGAAATCGTCCTTCATTCGCCGTCGTTATTCTGTACAATTATATAGGTTTGTAATATCCATGTACACCATGACTCATCCAAAATGTACGCATCCGATCGTACATTTGCCTGTTCCACAGTTTATGGAGCGCCAAATAATTGCATCAGCCCGAATCGCACATAACTTTGCGGACATGTTTTAGACTCCACAGTCTTGCACATGACATAAAAATCACAGTTTCGCCTAAGGGCAAAGCAATGAGTACGATCGCAACAAATTGTAATTTCATATGAAGCAAGGCTAGCAACTAACTCTTCTATAGCCGATCACGCGTGACTTTACAAAACGCTTGTGTAAGGGAATACGGCCGCTCCAGGGAGAGAATAGGATTTCGTGCAGCCCGTAGTCTTAACCCGAAGCGGTGGGAGCACAGCAAAAGAAGGCTATACGAGCCGTTTGTGGATGTCTGCCAAAACAGCGCGCGCCAGCGATCGTAGCCGCACCCTTATGTTCAAAGTCCGAAAAAAAAACTAGCAACGACTCACCTTTTTCATAGCATCACATTTTTGTCGCCTTAAGGCTTGAAGCTGTGTCGGTGTCCGCTTTTCTCAGGGCGAAATTAGCTGGCATACTGTGATGCAATGCTTAATAATCTCGACACAACGCTCCAACTGAGTCAGAGCCAAGTTCTGTTCAAATACAATTCTCCCAACATTTTAAATATCATTGTTTAGCACATTCACCAATGGAAAAACGTAATACAACAGCTTCTTCTTAGTTATGCACTTCGTACTCTACGGTAAAATTCTATCCTCCAAAATGCACGAACCACCTGTGCAAGTATATATCGTTTAGCTAACATCGCATTTATGCTGAATTAATGGTTGATCTATATTTTTCTAATATTATGCGTGAAACCGACATGTCGAAGTGATATTCGAAGTTCGCGCGTTCCTAAATTCACAGACGCCAGACCTGCGCGGAACGCGCAGCAATTACAGCGAAACCTAGAAGAGAGGCCTTTCTGGAGCCATTTCCAAACAATCTAGGGCCAACTAATACAAGTACACATGCAAGGTATCCAATACGCCGTAAATACTCATTTTTGTGAAGTAGGGAAGCACCCACTAAACAATTATTCGTCTTTCTGCGGATAAGCGAGGTACCCGCTAGACATTTGTAAGGCATTATGTGCATTTTGTGTGTGGTATGGCTGATGACGATGAAGAATTATGGCTCGGCACTTTGTAGTGGGTGGGGAGCTTTAAACGACACACTTTAGCAGTTAGCATTACGTGATTATGTTATGTGAGCATCATGTGATCATTATGCTATTTTACTCTTCTGCCACGCTACATTACTTGTGTTAACGCGATTTTTTGCCTGACGCTTGTATAGCGTCTTTTTGGAACGGAGTTTCAAGCACCAGCGTGGCTCTGTCGGCACACATCTACTGTGCCTACATGTTTCTGGTGTCTTGTAACATAATTCTGTTGTCCCCGTTTGTGTGATGTACAACCGAAAATAAAAAAAATCACAGCATATCCACGGAGTGAATGATGATGAGTGGGCGAAGCTGCGGAGGTTCATCGGTAAACCGTGAATCTTCCGTGAATTCTGTCCAGTACATCATCACCGACGTGAGATAGGGCGCGTTTATACTAAAGGTTCGATGAGAGTTATGACGACTTGCAGCTCACTTTAATTTTACATGTACGCTGTGAATTTTCAGTGTTTAGAAAACCATTGCTTTAGAAAACATCTGGCGTCTTTCGTTAAGCAGCTGGCGTCTTTTCGTTTTGCTTTTAGAAAACATCTGGCGTCTTTCGTTGGTTTATTTCATCAATGAACGGCATTCTGAACAAAATTGTTATTGTTTAATCACGCACTGGAGAAATCTCACCAGGCACTACCTTGGAGGTAAACAATGGCTACTAATGGGAATGAGAGACAGAAGAAGTCGACTTTTAGCTAACACTTACACTTCTACTTCTACTAAGGTTTCCTCCTGGAACATGCCAATGGCTGCTAATGGGGAATGAGAGACAGAAAAATTCGGCTTTTAGTTAACGCGCACGCTGAGAATTTTTTATTGTTCAACAACGCACAGGAGAAATCTCCCACCGGCACCACCTCGGAGGTCAAGATCTGGTACTAGCGTTAAGACTGGTTACGCACTACGAGGGACGAACGGGTGCCGCCTTAAGGAGCTTCGCCCCTAAATCCAGCGTGGCTCTGTGGTAGAAAGCTCAACTGCCACGCAGATGTGCCGCGTTCAAATCCCACCCGATTATGGATATTTTGCTCATTTCATTTTTCTTATTTCGCGCGATCGCGTTCACAGACACCGGCGGCTTCGGACAAGTACAGCGCTGTTCTGCTCTCATAACAGCTTTTGCTGTAAAACAAGCTGGCGTCATGCTGCTATTGGTTAAATGTTTTGCAATTTTCTGTGCCGGACAAGACATTAACAGCACGAAAATGTCTGTGTCCCCTCACTTTGTTCTTCGCTGAATGTCACGTGATGAAGTCATCACATGATTATTTTTTGCATGACTCGTCCCCGACGCCGCGGGACGCCGACGCCACCCACGCGGAACATCGACGCCGACGGTCACATTTTGCGTTTGAAGCATGTAAGGCTATCGCCTTAATATATGTGCTCTAGACAGCAAATGTTGGTTTCTCTTGTCGCTAACCACGGCCCACATGCTGTTCATCCAACAAAAATGTCCATGACCACGAATGCGAGCAGCGGCATGAAAGGTCCGTGACTATGTGTACTCCCTCTGTGATGTATCTGTCCTGTCTTCTTTGCTTTATTAAGCGCCAATCAACCTTAGACATTGCAGTTCGTTGATGTAAAAAATGTAAAAAAAAGTAACAATAACAGCACGCACGCACGTATTGTTTTGCGCTGTTCCACTAATAAGGAACAAAGCTGTTTTCAAAACCATTCTTGGTGTTTGGGCGAAGAATTGGGATAACGTGAAATGGAATGACAACATTTATCACTGTGGCTGCCACTGTCAGAGGATAAGCTTATTTATAGAAAGTGCTATCATGGTCCCTCAGTACTTTTACTGGTTATGAAACTCCCTCGTAACTCAATGGGAGATCTTCAGGTACCGCCCGCACTTTCCGTGGCGCGGCGCTGGCGTAGCTAGAAGGGTGATGAGGAAGCCGGCTGCTGCTGGCCGCCATTAGCGGAGTGTGGGCACGGAGTGGTATTTGTGCTGGTTGCACCCCTTATTTCTTAACACCTTCTGTGTGTCGAGCTGTCGCTAGGGATACAAGGGCACCGTCGAAAAAGTGTCCCTGTTCTGTTTACCAGCCGACGCAGAAAACGCGACAGGTGGAAACGTGCAATCCCGCGACAGGACACTATCGGATCTTCGTTCGACTCCAAGTACGTTCGCGTGTGCGAAAACATTTCGATGGAAGTGACATTGCACGTGCCGACGTATGCACAGTGAATGGAAACATCGTTTCACTGCCTCGAGATCGACCAAGACTTGTGGAAGACGCCGTGCCTAGAATTGTGTGTGTAGTGTGTGTGAGTGCTTGGAGTTTTATGTGAAGTGCGGTGTTCGGAGTGTGTGCGTTTGCTTTCTGTATAATGACAGAAACAAAAATGTAATACTCTGGGCCAAAATGCAATATTTTGTTTTACTTTGATAGTGCTGTTTGCTGGTGCTGTCGCTGAATCGAGAAAATATCTAGAAAGGTTCAAAGATAGTAATGCAGGTTTATGTATAATTGATCAGTTTAAGCTAAATAACTGCATGGGTTGATGGAAGCACCGGGTTGATTTCGATTCGCGCTGGTGTTTACATAGAAGGAACAGGGTGGCTAACTGGAACGCCACCTTAGAACTCGTGGTCATTGCGATAGTATATAGGAATGGATAAAAAGAAAAGAGCCGCGTATATTGGAACTCGGCAGTGTTATGAAAACTGCATGCGTGAAATCAAAACCTTTCTCTTGAAAATCACACATAGTGCCTGTATTGTCACGGGGTCGTGACGTCGACGAAGGCAGCAGTCAGTATCCGAGACGAAACTCTAATTGGCCGAACTTGTGGCCGGCAAACTGAAAGTTAATTTACAGCAATACACACGGTATGCACTGATAGCGGCGGACAGAGCGTCGACCGTCGAAACACTGGTAAGCGGTGAAGCGCGTCGGCATTTATACACGTGCCGTCGAATATTCCAGCGTTATCGCTGGTTGTCGCGCAAACTCTGGAATAAGCTCGAGTGTTCGCGTCTTACGCGAAATCTTAACAAAACGATCTACAATAATCGCGAAGCTTCTCGAACAATAAGGCGCGGCCCGCGCCGAGTGCTGCTGACAGTCCCTGTGGGCGAAAACCGAATGCAGCAAGAGTGATGATAAGAAAGGCACGTGACAATATCTAGCAAAAGCAGCTCACAGCAGTCCCCCCCCCCCCACTTCATTATTTTTTTAAATCTCCAAAATCAAAAGCGCAAATTATGACACCAGAGAAAAAAAAATAGAAAACAACACGAGCATCCCTCTTCGTTTTGTGGTATCTCAATCTGCGCTTTTGATTTTTAAAGCTATGTTTCACTAACGATATCCCTCAAGAGGTACTTCAAAGCTATTAATGCCAAATTAGCCTGATATACAGGCTTGTTTATTGGTACGCGAACTTCTATTTGCAGCTTCGTGATGCCCTGTAAAATAAAGGGACAATTAGTCCGAAATTAAGCGTTACGTGCAGCCAGAGCACGGCTACTCCGCAACCTCTAGCGCAAAATATGTTAACCTGCCAGTCATCTGGAACCAGTCACAGTGTACGGTTTAAGCCCGAAAGCGACTATGCAGGAATCGAGAAATGTAGGAACGTCACGAACACACGCGTCCCTTGACAGACACCCTCAGTCAGAACATTGCCAGCAGTCAATGACTTAGGCAATTTGACAACGCGCATCATGTACCCTATTGACAATACTAATCACTGCTATGATTTGCTAGCGAGAACACGGAGAAGGAAAATATCTGAAGAAGTGTACTCGTATTTGACGGAAAACGCTTCCGCAAACGCGCAACTGCCCTACCAAGCGCGGCAGATCAATGCCCTTCTGCTTACAGTGGCGCCTCTGGTGGCCACTTTTGTCTCTATATGAAACTTTCGCGGGAGTTTCATGACCAGTAAAAAGTATTAAGGGACCATGGTGTTATCAACTTATATTCGGGCATCTTGGCATGTACAACAGAGCAATAGATTAAGAAAGGTGGCAATGCGGACACTACTTTATGCTCACAAAGGCGCTAGTTCTGTACGCTTTAGGTTCCAGCAGCAATTGCCACTTCTAACTAAATCCTGCTACAGAATGTGGATTGAAGTGACCTAAGAATGCATCGTCTTCAAAGGCAGTTACGACTCCGGAACAAGAAAATGTTCTCGCCAGTTTGATTACTGCCTTACTATAGCAATTCGTTATTTCTCCCCGTGTAATCAGCAATGCATAGGGTCGCCTTAATACTACTGTCAGCCGTTACATACTAATGCGAATAACACAATTCAACAGACACATTTCGTCAAATGTTCAACAGAAGCTTGATTAGGCAAACGTCACCGATATAAAATGTGCTTTGGAATGACAGTTCTCCTTAACCTTAACACGTTATAAGAGTGGCAGTAGCGTGAAGTTGCTATTCGCCGCAGTAAATGGTAATTTTTATTGAGATCTCGTCACACAGATGGCGCTACATATCAAGCATAAAGCGCTGATCAATAACCAAGCTTTAAAGGTGTACCTTTAGGGAAGCTGCCACTCCTACGCTTACTTTGAGCCTTTGAGCTTATTTGCTTTTAACTTATCTGATAATGCCAACAAGTGCAACGGACGAAGGACACGTATCACAAACGAAGCCTTAGCACTGCTTCCGCTTCGCCGAACAAAGGCAACGTTTCAAATGCAAAAAAAAAGTGCTGACATATATGACGAGCAAACGTGTGGGCGTGCGCGTGTGCTTCCTCTTCTCGGAAAGCAACGCCGCGAACACCCACCTACCGGCTGTCCTACATTCCCGGAGATAGCGCCACAGGCCTCGTCAAAATCCAGGTCTCCACGATATCTTTATCTTGAAGCCGCACACTCAAGAAATTGACCTTTGAGTGCAACTGCGCCTGACAAAAGGGCTTCGAGACACATACCATATCGATAGCGTCATCATGAGCTCGTACTGCACTCTGAAAACCGTGCGTGATACGCATACGTGCGAGGTACGCAGTCTTACTTGCACGGTGAAGTTGGCACGCGCAATATTGCACTTTTAAGGAGAAGCATTCTACGTACCCGCACATTAGCGGCAGCCATTATAGGAATGATGGCAACGCGCAATTATGTTGATTTATCAGGTGACTTTGGAAAAGAAGCTTTGGCACATGTCCCACTTTAACCACTTAATGCTAAAATATATGGCGCACACTCCACGCTGATTCGTTTCCGTTATGGACATTAAGGTCGACAACAGGGCCGGTGAAGATCCCAACATATTCTGACCGGAATCATCTGATTTTAGAAAATACACGCCTAGCTCACGTTATTCGCATAATGTGGCCGATTGTTCTCAACAAACTAGTCCTTCATCCTGTCCAACAGTATAGACTGATCTTAAATACAAGAAATATGCAGTTAGTGTGATCGACCTCTTCATTTTTTATAAATGCGCTCGATCATTTCCTATAAGATGATAGTACGTTTCAATGTAAATTACGGCAGCGTCATATGTCAACGCGCACACATGAGGGGAATCTTACATACTACAACATAGGTGCATTAAACAAAGTGCTTTCTGTGTTTGTGCTCACTGCTTTCTTTCTCGTTGCCCTCCTGGCTCACCTTGAGGCACAGCGCTGAGAGCTTGTTTCTTGCGCTAAACAAAACGCGTCTACTGCTGTTTGTTCGCGTCTTAATTATGCACCAACCAGACCACTTAGGTGCATTCCTGCAGTAAGACTGCACCAATTCATTACTCTCTTTCTTCCCGGTTCCCCTCCCTCGGTGTAGTGTAGCAGGCTAGAGCATACTATCGCTCAGGTCGACCTTTCTGCCTTTCTGTGAACGAACCTTTCTCTCTTGCTCTTTCCACTAACTGATTATATTTTGAGCCTCTAATAACTTATACTTCTTTGAACATGTGTTTTTGCTCATTGTACCCGCACTCTTTATTACACCTTTCCGGACTCTGACGGTAGTGTAAATAAATAGATAAATACATAAATAAATAAACAAAAGTTGAAGCACCTTTTTCAGAGGTCATCTTACTACGTTTTCCTCCTGAGAAGTGGAGTTGGTTGTAGCCAAACGACAGTGACCACCAGTTAGCTGGCTAACTGGTGGTCAGATACAAAAACCAAGCATCCTCTGGACGCCAGGACACCAGTCTCTCGGAGAGAACAAGGCGGCGACCGCCACGGCTCGAGAACATCCGCGCCCATGAAGAGTAAGTAAGCGCGACTAGACAGGGACGAAAAAAGAAAACAGACAGCGCTGTGTCCTTGTCTCTTTTCTTTCTTCGTCCCTGTCTAGTCGCGCTTACTCACTCTTCATGGATGCTAACCAACTGGCCCACCAAAGTGTTTTAGCCAAATCCACGCCCAGCCACCTCCGACATGTAGTAAACACGTACCAACGGCTGTCACGAAGATGATTAGCGGATACACAATAAGTAGTCGCATATCTTGGCACGCTACGGGAAGCAGAGGAGCGGCAGGAGACTTAGGAGAAAACTGGTGGTTACCTGGAGAAGACCAAGCTGGAGCTCAGCAGCAAGGAACACTGCTGCGATCTACGTTGCTGGAAATTTGTGGGTGAAAATAAATATACGTGGTGCTGGGGTGTACAAACAACCTGAACGCACCACCGTCATCACTACCACCAGGCGACAAGAGCAGAAAGAAGGGGAGCCAGAGGAAGAATCAGAAGACCAGTGTGAGGCTCTGCTGGTGACGCGAGGCCCTGAAATCACCGTCAGTGAACGAAGCTCGAATGTGGCCGCGATCCACAGTTACCTTGACCGAGGCAACCACCCACTTTTATGCTCAAGTCGAGAAAGCTTGATCAGTTGTTGAAGTCTGCTCGTTTTAGATGGCTGGCGCTTTCCATTTCGAGGCTGCTTGCTAAGAATCTCGTCGGTAGAGTGCCATGATTAGGCATGAACTGATCCATTTTTTTTTTGCTCCTTCGCACCTTGCTGGTTCCTACCGGCTCCCCTTCTTGCATGCAACAATTACGGCACATTCTTTCAGGATTCTTCAGAAGGACGCTGTTATACTCCTGGTTGATTCCAAATGCCTCTCTACAGTAGCGAGCAGGTTTATACTCCGGCTACATATGTAATCGTAGCCAGCGTGCTGTAACCGCTTTTGCAGAGCACAGCAACTAATAGTAAATTTAACAGACTTAGCTTACACAACTCGCGACGTCATCGCTTATTCACACCTTATAATTCGTACCTACGTTGCAAGGTTTCGCCATGCACAAATCGCAATACTGAATCGTCACCGCGACGGGGTGCGACGACAGAAGACACCGGCAGCCCGAGCGCATAAGGTACTTTACACCTAAAACAGCGTACTCATGTACCTTTAAAAAATAACGAAGTTAAACAGCAGATCAGCATTTGCATGTGCTCGTATTCGACGAAGGCTATATGTCAGCATCGATTATAACGTACGCTTCCCGCAAAGATAGAACCACAAGTGTCTAATAAATCTGTAAATCAATGAAAATGAAAACTATTTGAAAACTTATTATTTACATTGGCAGTATTATTCATAATAAAATATTCTTGCTCACATTGTTCAATAAACTCACGAGTTTGTTGAACGCGATGTTCGTCTAAATTTGTAATCCCATTATAGTTTACCTAATCGGGACGTGCAACCTCTAGTCTTAAGTATTCAACCGGTGACCTATAAGCGGTGAACCATTAAAGCTATTCTGCAAGGGCCAGCGCAGCGCCATTCCTAAATGACGTCAAGCACTGGGTCACATGAGTGTGCATGACTCGCGTTTGTGGAAAAAGAAACGAATGCGAAGTGTATTTGCACAGCTCTTTGATAGTCCTATTCGAAAGCCATTTGTCCTTGGCAATGAGTACATGTTTGATAACGCCAACGCGTTATCAAACGGTTGAACAAATAACAACCGTATTTTTTGTTCGGCCTCTTGTAGATTACGTTCTTCCAGGAAGCCATCGCTGCGCAACTAATATTAAACACGGATGAATGGCGTAAAAACATAGCAGCAGATTTCTGCAATTCCTCCAGAATTATAACCCTATTGCCGGTAAGGCACTTTCATTTAAATACTTGGATTGAAAAGGTCAGGGTCGTTATCACCGTATATGGGCGAACAAGGCTCAGTATGGCCTTTGCACAAAAATGTTATTTCTGTACGTGTCTCAAATCGCAACTACGATTGAAAACTGCTGCTTCTAAGCTCCTCCTACTGAAAGGAATCGCGGCTTCAATGCCTACAGTCTATAAGGTAGATTGTAAGACACTCTTACTCGGGTATTCTAAATGTTCTCTACACTCAGCATTCAACCTCCACTTAAAGAAAATGAGAAGCAGTGCGCCCTCTACACAATCCGTCGTTGTGCGAAAAAAATAAGAAAGATCAATTCTCGAGTTTCACGCGCTGACATCACGAAATGCTCATGAGGCGCGCTGTAGCGGGTGACTACGGGCTGTTTTTAACCACCTCGGGGTCTTTAACGTGCGTCGAAGTCCAGACACACTGAGGTATTTGCATTTCACCCTCATTGAAATGCTGCCACCGAGCTCGAAAAGGTCGCTGGAGCTTCACAGCGTAACAGCTAAACCATTATGCAACCACGGCGGGTCGTCACCGCGCTCTTACAGATCTTATGCAAGGGTACCAATGCACAAGGCTAGAGAAATTTTACCGTCTTCTTCAGTCGAGGGATGGTGCCGATTTCAACACAGAAATGAAGGAACGCCATATGGGTTTTACACTGAAATGGCATATTTCAATACGGCAAATCTTCCTCCAATAGGTGACGTGCATACGCATACAATTTATGCAAGCTCGTCGGAGGGAAATGCATTGTTATCTGTCTACGACAAGGTTCGAAACCTTTCCCATGAAGAGGAAACCGCCGATGGAAGGCGGCATATGGACGAGCAGATAAAAGCCCCTATAGATATGATCCCGGCGCTCGGCAGGTACGCTGACGGAGATCATTGCTTCTCGTCGTTGAAAGAGCCGGTTACTTGAGTTCATGAGGACACGCTGGAATGCAGTTCGTAGACGCTCCGGGATTGTGGGTGCTCTCCGGCGTCCAGTGAACATTCTTTGTACGGAATGAGAGCATGTGTTTTCATACCCAAGTCTTACGTTTGAACCCGTAATTTCATTCAAGGTAATGTTTCTTATTAGATTCTTAACCGTTAACCGTAGCATACCGACCCGTAATAGATAAAGAGTATCAGTGAACACCCTTGCAATTTTTCGATAATATCGTGCGAGTTCGAAGGCGCTACCAAAATCACACCTCGTGCGTCATCAATGGTAGATGAGAAGAGTAACACACATAACGGGCATGTGGTAGCACCAACAAATTAATTTCTAAATGGTATTACATCAGTGCGTGAGCATCTGGTCCTGTCGCAGCTAATACGAGCGCATTTAGCCCATCAATAAATTTCGTTCTGTGCAATCACTTAAGACTGGGTTGTACAGGAATGATTTATACAAAGCGAATTCAATAAATATTTGCCTTAGTGGACACGACTGAATGCAGAGTAATCACCAGACTTGGTCATGCCAAGTCAGGCGCTTACTTTTAGTGGCTTTGCTTCCTTCATTTACACAATAAGGAAAGACATAACTTCCGCCAATAAGGAAGCATATTCCGAGACATAAGTCCGTCGGAATTCCTCGCGCAGATGCTGCCTGTATATTAGCTGTGCTAGCGGCGTTGGTACTAAGCGAACAGCAACAGTAAGCAAGAGCTTGTAACAAGTGATATTCAGGTTTCCAAAAATAAAAAAGCGTCATCTTACCTTGACATGCTCTCGAAATTCAGTCGTTTGTGCACGGTCACAGGATTTGCGTGCACACGTCCTCAACAACCACGGGAAGTGGGAGTAAACGACGCCCACCACATTTCTTGATTCAAACGGCAGTAAAAAAAAATGCGTTTTGGGACACGGTCAAGCCACACGTTTCGAGAGTGCAGTAAACACTGGCTCAAATCTGGACTCGCCTTGTCTCCGCTTGCAAGCGCCGCTTTCTATGGCTTCATATTAATAAAAGCAGTAATCCTCGGCTGCATTTCTTTGATATTTTCAAAAACTTTGAGCAACAGAAACATTGTAAGACTTGTCGTAAGTAGCAACACTGAATTGTTTTCGCGTCGCCTTGAAACGGGGCGACGACAAGTAGTCACCAAACCTGTTTGAAGTAATCAGGCCTTGTTGCATCTATCACTGTCAAGAATATTGGCTCTTCATTCTATATGTTTTGTTTCTTCAGGCATGAGAAGACAGGAAAAGGAAAACTTCTGTTCCTATACATGTATTGTATATTCGCGAAAACAGAAGCTTGTGTTTTCATGCTAGTTCATTACTTTACTGGTTCAGAGCACCGTCGGCAACAATATTTTGCCTGGTATGCAATTGTGACACGAAAAGCGAACGTCATGGAGTCCCAAGCTTTACCTTTTATTCAGCTACATGTTCTCGGCAAGAGGCAACTGGAGTGATTATACAGAAAACGAGAGTGGCAGCAATTTACATGTGCACTCTCTGCAACACTTGAAGGGTAAAGCCCGCGGCACACTTCGTAATGCATTAAGTTATATAATCGGAGTCGAGACTTTCTGCAAAACACAATGACCCACAGTGTAAGAAACACCCAATAAAATTGACGTTCTCAATCGATTCCAAGGTTCCTGTTCCCTCCACTGTAGCTCTATTCACTTCACGCGGTGTTGTACTGCCTCCGAGATCGGCCCACCCTTGACCGATCGACGGTGTCATTCGGTGACGCAGTAACGTTTCAGTAATGCTTTCATTTGGGCCAGTTGGTGCAAATTTGTAACTTGATTCATGGCTGCGGTAAAAACACGGACAACAGAAGAGACGTACACAGGACGGGCGTTTGGTTGTTAATTGTTTGACCATATCATGATCATGCTTCAAAGAAAGATAGCCCCAGGGGGGTGTGTTGCTAATCTGTCACGAAGGGGCGTAACAGAGAGCACGTGATGAGATTCGTGCATATATATAGGTTTACTTTGGCGTTCGTAATAATAAAGTTGGTAGTTTTCGCCCGTCCTGTGCACGTCTCTTCTGTTGTCCGTGTTTTTAGCGCAGCCATGAATCAAGTTACAAGTAACGTTTCGTTTGGGCTAGTTGGTGTATACTTGTAACATAATGCATGGCTGCGCCATCTTCCTTATCCGTGTTTTTTAGAGCAGCCATGCATTATGCTCATTTGATGACGTCATCATGTGACGTCATGCAGAAATTTCATCGTGTTACGTAAGGATGCCTTCATGATGGCGTCGCAAATTTCAGCAATCTGTGACACCATGTTGACGTCACGTGACAACGTACGATGTGACGTCATGGTGCGCTCGGAGAGGGCCACGTGGATTACTGAACAAAGGCTTTGAGATCTTGCGAGACATGACGAGACTGTAAGGTCTCGCAATGAGGAACTTGTGAGGAACGACGAAAGAAAACAGCAGTTGTCCTATCTACTGGTGCAAACAAAGCCACGAGTAGAGGAAATGGGTCATAAAAAAAGCATGCGCGCTGGTTCGCTTTAGATACGCTATAGACAAGCACTATCAGCATGCACGTCATCGTTTATCAAGGTAAAGCGTGCATGGCCAACACACAATTCTTACTCACATGAGTGAGTAACCCGACAGAAAGGTAGCAACCCACCCGTTGCTACCTTTCTGCCGAACTGTCTGCCGCCCGGCACATCCGCACAAAAAAAAAGAAGCAAGAAAGCGATAAACCATGAGCATTGCACTGCGCTGGCTCGGTCTCCATGGTGTTCCACTGTTAAACACAAAATTTCACGTGTCAGATATCTCGTAGTGGTGTCAATAGATCAGAATGCGGAAAATCCAGTTCGCCTAGATTTCTGCGTACTCTAACAGTCTGAACCTGACTACATTGGCCCAAGATAATTCACTACAGTGTCTATCGTGGCTACTGTAATGTCTTGAGACGCAGAACGCCTGAACTATTCAATCAAATAAATTTACCGCTCAAGACTCCGGAATCCATCACGCGTTATTGAGAACGCGTTACATCGTCTTGGTGCCGTTATGGTTGTTTGTACTATGATCTACAAGGAGGAAGCAAGGTTTCGAAGGATGTAGTCGCGTGAGCAGCGTGTTGTTCTCGACGTGATGATTAATTATGTACTGGATATTTCGTAATACAGGATGAGAATAATAAAATCCCCTCTGTTTTTCGAAGTGACCAATCTTACGGCACTCAGAGGAGCCTAAAGTCGTTTTTCTTCTTAGACTTTAGTGCAGATATCCCAAGTGGTCATCGGGATTTCATACAGTATACATAAGCAAGCCAATATAATGTCCGTCGCTTTTGGCAGGTTTAACAAAGTTCGTTCCCCGCTTCCTTCTTAACCTTCGCGTTTCATGTCTGTCATGCAGCGTAAGATCAATGTTGTTGATACTCGATCGCATTCACAATAATCCTTTAGCATCATGGGTTTCGTTCTTGAGTGAAAAGGCAGGTCGCCATTTCAACTCCCGGTCGGCAACATGCTGCAGGGTGCTTAAGAGGACTGCTGTGAGACTGCGGTGCATGTTGAATAAACATTTGCTGTTCATTAACAAAAGCATCTACACTGCATGCTGTGTGGGACACTTTCAATTACTATAATTGTCAAATAAATATGCAAAGCCTTTTCGTTGCATGTGTAAGGCAGGTCGTGATTAGCACTACTTCACTGTTCACGATATTGTGCTGATACACAATTACGAGGTCGCTGGTTCGATTGCAGGCTGCAGCTCGAGCGCCTCGATAGCGCCGAGGAATGCAAGAGCGCTTGTGTCTGGTGCCCTAGGTGCGTGTTAAAGAACCGTAAGCGGTTGAAATAGATCCACAATCCATCGAGGTATCTTTCTGAATCCTCATAGCATTAGGATCCTCAGCTTATTATTGCAGCGAAAGCTGTTGTGAGATCCCAACAAGAGCCGATTTTGGTGCCGTAGTTGCCGCCGTCGCCGCCGCCGGTGACCGTAACAGCCATCGCGCTAAATAATAAAAAAATGAAATCAGAAAAAAAATGCCCATGATAGGATCGCATTTGCATACCCAGGAATTTGGGACATCGCTTTTAGTTCACCTTTTTTCACACCACGTGGCGTACGGACCTTCAACGTTCAAAATTCGCGCGATGACGCTTGCCGTAGTCGCGCGAATCGAGAAAACCACAATACATAAAAAAAAAGCACGACGACGATATCCGCTACAAGCAGCGAGCGCCAACCTAAATCGACGACTGATAACCGCAGCGCATGCAACGAGCGGCCGGTTGGGCTGCTCGACCGTGAATCAGCAGTTCTGTTGCAATGAAAGGACGCTTACATGTGGCTTGGCTGCGCTTGATAAAGACGAACTCTCGAAAGAGCGTGCTGCCCTTCTTCGCATCCCCTGCCTCTTCAATATATTTCGTCCGATTATATTGTTGTTGGCTCCCACGGGTTTCTTAAAAGTTCTAAAGCAAGAACGTCCTTTAGCACTGCTGTTTTTGTAGTGTGAAAAAACCTAACTTCCAGAAAATAATACAAGCTTGTGAGGCGGTGACGGCGATCGCGGGTTTCAAAATGTGTAGGCAGACGCTTGCCGTCCCTAATTTCAGTTGGTCTCAGCTTTTACAAGACGTCTTGCCGTGTTATATTCGCTGCCCACAGACATTTTCTTTAAAGCTCAATTACCAGCAGAGGTAAAGCAACAATACCTTTGCAAGCACAATATTGTTCAATGATCTTCTTAAAAAGAATCATTTTAATAAAGTCACCTTAGTTTCAACAGCGCCCCTAACAAGCCCTCGCGGCTATGCGCCCGTGTGTCTGAGAAAAACAATAAGGCCGCCTCTGACATACAGCATGTAAAACCGTATTGCCCATGCGTAGTTGGGGTGGTTTACGAAATACCCCTCAGCTGTGGTAGGACATACATCGGCCACACTGGTCGATGTTTAAATATCCCATTAATGGAACATGAAGCCTCCCTTAGCAATGTATCTGGTTTACACTTGCCTTCGCACTGCAAGTCCTGCGCATGCGCGCCCCAGTTTTTCGAAACCAGGGTGCTTAGGAAAATTCGAAACCAGGTGGCCAGAGAATTGCTGGAGGCTTTTTGCATAAATAAGAAGGGTGTCCAATGTGTTAGTGTGCCTTCCTTGAATTTATATCGCAACGAATTGCACTTTTTAGACAAGTCTTGATAACTCAAAGTAGGTTGTCATTCTGTTAGCGTGATTCTCAATGTGACTCGCCCATGCGCGTGAAGCTACCTGGAATGCAATGTTCTTTCCAATAAAACAGTTTTTAGTTTGGCACCAGTCCTGTCATTTCTTGTCCTCGTTCCTTTGTGCCTCCAAATTTTTGTCAGACGATGCACCAACTAGCCCAAGAACGCGTTTTAGTCGATAACTAAAGACGCCGGAAATCACCGACTTAATTATGCTCATGACATGCTACCCAGGCCGCGTTTTCCTCTCCGCTAAGGGTTGGTGAAAGAGGGATGAAACAGATTAGACTGATATAAAGTATATCGTGAAACCCGCCTTCTTGTTTGCCTATGCTGATCTGCAACCCTTCAGGGTGGTCTAGTGAGTAAGGTCTAGTGACTGCTGACCCGCAGGTCGCGGGATCGAATACCGGCCGCGGCGGTCATATTTTCGATGGAGACGAAAACGCTAGAGGCCCGTGTACTTAGATTTAGGTGTATGTTAAAGAACCCCAGGTTGTCGAAATTTCCGGAGCCCTCCACTACGGCGTCTCTCATAATCATATCGGGGTTTTGGGACACTAAACCCCAACAATTATTATTATTATATTATGCTGATCCGTAGAATTGCAGGAGGTCGCGGCTTGAAACCCGGTTCTTGCGGCCAGTTTTATTCTGGACAAAATAGCTTGTTTCTATTTTTACATGGTAAAGTTCGTTAAAAAGTCTCTCGTCAGGACACATTTAATATTTTCATTACGAGTTGAAATCTTTTGCTTATGTTAGCAAGTGACGTGGAAGGTTCTCGAAAAGCCATTTTATGTTTATTCTCTGTGTCGTGCCTTTTTTTACCGATAGACAACGCAGGCGTTGTTTCTCAAATAGTGGATTACACTGAAAGTTGTTAAAGGCAAGCTGAGCAACCTTCCACGAATATCTTTTTTTTAGTCAATTAGTTCACTGTTGAGCGTGAAAAAGCGCGCCGAGAGGGGACAGAAAACGAAAAGAAGCACACATACACATCGCTAGTGTGTGTGCAACTCTTACAATAGCGGGGTGTACCCACTATTATAACAGTTGCAAGGCATTGAACTGCCCTGTTACCGTGCTGCCAGAAGGTAAGCGTTGCTGTCAACGCAGGCCTTGTCCGCCTCGGTGGAGCAGTATATATGGTGCTCGGCTGCTAACCGGAAGGTCGCGAGTTCGATCCTGGCCGCGGCGGTCGCATTTTGATGAGTGCGAAATGCTAGGGGCCTGTGTATTGTGCGATGTTAGTGCACGTTAAAGAACACCGAATGGTCAAGTATTCCGGAGCACTCCACTACGGCGTCTCTCATAATCATATCGTGGTTTTGGGACGTTAAATCCCGGATATTATTAACGCAGGCCTTACCTATACCACTGCGATGGTCTGCAAGTCTGCAAGCGGAGTTCTTTCCCTGCATTTCGTTACGTACCGTGGGCAATGTACATACTCTGTTTTTCTTACGTGATGAGCCCCACTTTTTTTCTGTGTTGGTTCGTGGCGCTTCTAGAGTGGCCGCATTGAGCTTCTCGCAATGGGAGCTTAACTGAAGCCACGTGCTGCAGTCAATGACGCTGAAATCAGTGTGTTGCAGTGCGCGACTCACATCTCGCAGAAAGTGTGACCCCCTTCTTAAAGACATGGCCTACTTTTTGGTTATTTTCATACTTAGACACGATATTCGCCTGCTAAGTGACGGACCGAATTTGTCAGAAATCTTATATGATGAAATTCTTCGGTTTCCTCGCACCACTCATTACCATCGTCTCAATCGTACAGTAACGCCAATAAACACTAGAGGGTGCTAAGTAATATCATTAATTAAGAGGGCAGTGTTGTATGGCTTGTGATTTTCAAAGCTCCTAGTGACCCGGTGAGCTTGGAAGCGTGGGCTCGTGCCATGCCAAGGAAAGATCGAAAGCGCACGCCTCGTGACTACGTTTGCGAGAAGAACTTCTCGTAGACTAAGGCCTATCATTCGTATAAAAAAAAAACGCACTGGGCCCCTTATGCATTAGACTAAGACGACTCGAAGGTGAAAGTTTTCTTCTTGCCGTCATTCGATGTGTCTGTTCTGCCCCACCCTCGTGCAAAAGCTTTCTGCAACGTGGTTTTGCACTGCCTCTGTAATTGGCCAACCGATTACAGACCCAGTGCAATGCGACAAGGTCCTGTGATGAAGTCACGTTATGTGACGTCATCATGCCGTCATAATTACGTGATCTTCGGAATGTGTGACGTCATAATAACGTCCCATCGTGATGTCATCACCTGATGATTTTTGTTGACGCCGCCAACGCCGTGGAAGCAATTGGCTGATAAAGTGTGACGCTGCTGAGTAGCGAGGTCGCGTGTTCTATTCCCTGCCACGGCGGTCGTATTCCGGCGGGGACGAAATGCAACAGCACATACTTACTTAGGTCTGCTAGATGCACGTTCTAGACCCCCGGGTGTTTAAACCTATCACAGAATCTCCCACTGCGGCTTGGCGATAATGACAATGGGGTTATGGCACATAAAGACCCTTAAAGTATTATTGTTTACGTAGGCCGCTTGGGGGCAACAAAAATAATGCATGAAAAACAACCTCGTACACACGCGTCATCATTAATGCGGGAGTGTCACGCACAGAGTTCTGCCTAAATTAATATTTTGCATGTCCCATCACAAGCGTCTGCTTATCAATAATTCGGAAGTATCCATGTGAATGCGCACATGGATACTTCGGAATTACGCATGTTCTTGCCGCAGGATAAAAAAAAATCGAGATATAAAGGTCTTGCTTGCTTTATTCGCTAGGCCATCTTCTGGGGCTGCTGTCGCATCCCAAAAGCTACAGCGCAGTGTGTCCGTATTTTGGCGGTGTCTGTATTTTGGCGGTGTAGAAGTAAAGAAATGGCTCCACCAGGTCTCTGTATATATATATATATTTTTGCAGTGAGATTACAAGTTGTGATATCCACAACCCGACTAGACGCTTAATACGAGTGCGGTTTAAACCGATGCACCATGGAGAAAACAATAAAACAGGTTGAATATAAATGCTTCAAGCTTTCATTTCTGGTAATTCAATTTACATAAACCAACACTCTACCAGTTTCACGCCTTAGTAACACTACTACTACTACTACTAATAATAATAATAATAACCAATCAATCAATCAATCAATCAATCAATCAATCAATCAATCAATGATTTATTTAACGTGCCCAGGAACAACCGTAAGGTCTTTGTGCTGGCGCAAGCAAAAAAAAACAATAAAAATAAACAATACAATACAGACAGTTTTCAGAAATAAAAAGAGCAAAAACACGTAGACAAGGAGAAATGAACACAAAAGGGGAGGAGTAAAATAAGACAACACGAGAAATATTGACGGGGCATAAAAAATTAGATTGCATATATACAACTATGTGGAAAGACTGAGGAGGGAAGACTTTGTACATTGTGCCACACTATGTCAAAACAGTGCAAAGCTCGGATAAAAACAATGATTGTGGGCTATGAAAAACGTCAAGATCAAGAAAATTAACATTATAGAGACTTTGTATTCTGTGAACGGTAGAGTGTGGGAAGAAGCAGGCGGGTACATTAAACGGTCTGTTCTCTCTGGTTAACTTACGCGGAATTCGAAAATTTACACAATTGAGAAGTACAGGGCAGGATATGATACCATGGACTAGCTTGTAAAGAAATAAGAGATCAGAGCGATTTCGTCGGCAGTGAAGTGATGGCAGTCATAATAATTCAGCAGTATTTGAACGAGATCCAGAGTCATTTTTAGCGAAGCGATGGTTATATATGCTGAGGAATTTTTTCTGGACTCGTTCAATGGTGTTACCGCTGGATTGAGCAATGCCATTCCATATCACGGACGCATACTCAAGTTGCGGAAGACATATTGCTGTGTACAGTTTGTGTAGGGCCATGGGAGACTGAATTCTCGAGATATTCTACAAACACATCCGAGAGAACGAAGGCCCCGCATAGCAGCACGCTTAACGTGAGAAGAAAAGTTTAACGCGCTGTCAACAACACCAAGATCACTGATCTCATAAACCTTGCATAGGGACACAGAATTGACAGAGTATTGAAATGACACGCTAGATGTTTTGCGAGTGATAGACATGAATTTTGTCTTCGAGGTATTCAGAGAAAGGTTATTACCGTTGCACCATTCGGAAAAAGAGCGCAAGTCTGACTGCAGCAAGCGACAGTCGTTAACTGAATGAATTTCCTTAAAAATCTTGATGTCATCGGCATACATGAGGAAAGAAGAATTACGAATGGCTAAAGAAACATCATTAATGTAAATTAAAAATAGGAGTGGGCCTCATACCGACCCTTGAGGGACCCCACTAATCACTTTATACAAAGAAGACGTTTGGCCATTTACGGCTACATAACAATATCTATTGAGCAGATAGCTCTGCAGGAGATTCACAACTGACAGGTCAACATCAAAGTGCGCAAGTTTAACCATAATCAGTGTGTGGCTGACTACGTCAAAAGCCTTGCTCAGGTCACAGTAAATTACGTCAACCTGTCCTCTCTGAGAAGTAGGTGTGGAGATCTGCGTCATGAAACTAGCAAGATTTGTGGTAGTTGAGCGGCCAGCGAGAAAACCATGTTGATTAGGAATCAATGAGTTTTTCACACTAAAAGACAATATGTTGTGAAGAGCCAGCTCGAAGATCTTTGATGTGGCACATAGTAGAGAAATCGGGCGATAATTAGAAGCATCTGTTTTAGAGCCCGACTTAAATACTGGAAAAACACGAGCAGTTTTCCACATGCTAGGAAATGTGGAAGTGTCCAGGCAGTTATTAAATATCGTAGTCAGTACTGGGACAAATATACTACCATAAGCTTTTAGTATGGCGGAGGGGATGCCATCTGGCCCACATGATAAGGATGGTTTTAAGCGCTTAATGCATTCGCAGATAAGATTTTCATCCAGCGACAAAGCACTGGATGAGCTAACCGCCTTGGGCTGTTGTCTGATATCAGTGCTAGAGTCTGAGGCCTTATAAACGGATGAGAAATGCGTGGCAAAACAGTCAGCGATGGCATGCACTTCTACAAAGTTAGAAATTGGGCTAGTTGGTTGTGCATGTTGGGAGGGAATTGCGCTACAGTTAACTGGGACTTAACAAAGCTAGAGGACGGACGAACGGAATGTCCATTCCGTTCGTCCGTCCTCTAGCTTTGTTAAGTCCCAGTTAACTGTAGCGCAATTCCCTCCCAACATGCACTTCTACCCCATTTGAGTCCAGTAGTCTGAAGGACTCTCCGCTTTTGCTAGACCGTTTACGTACATACTTCCAAAACTCAGCCGGCCTGTCAGAGGCGCTTTTTTCTAAGAATTCAATATACGAACTATGATCCCGTTTATATAGGCGTTAAGAGAGAGTTCGAAGGAAGCTGAACTCTTCCTTCCAGTCGCTGGATGGAGAACATTTAGATTTCCTGTGTGCGTGATCTTTGTGCTTGAGTGCACTGATAAGTTCAAATGAGAACCAGTGGGGATATTTACGTTGTTTAGGTGTATATTGGGGAATAAAGTTACGCATGCTGCTCAGTACAAGCTCCGTAAACCGATCAACCTGGTCATCAACATTTGGTTTGTCAGTAACCTGTGACCACTCAACGGTGGACAAGTGATGATAGAGGCCCGTGTAATCACCTCGCTTGAAGGCAAATCTTGGAGATTTGTTTACGTAACTGCTGAAGCTCGTTGTTTCGGCTGATGCGGATAATCTTACGTTAAGTGGTGGGTGGAATTTGTCCGGACGTACAAGAGAGATGTCGGAGCGGGAAACTTCAAGGGGTTGATCGTCTGACACACACAGGTCTAAGACGTTGCCACTGTAATTGACGACTGAGTTATGTTGCAGTAATAATAATGTTGCAGTATGTTGCAGTAATAATAATAATCAATCATTTATTTATTTAACGTGCCCAGGAACAACCGTGAGGTCTTTGTGCAGGCGCACGCAAAAAAAAAATCAATAAAAATAAACAATACAATACAGACAGTCTTCAGAAATAAAAAGAGCAAAAACACGTAGACAAAGAGAAATGAACACAAAAGGGGAGGAGTAAAATTAGACAATATGAGAAATATTGAAGGGGAATAAAAAATTAGATTGCACATATACAACTATGCGGAAAGACGGAGAAGGGAAGACTTTGTACATTGTGCCATACTATGTCAAAACAGTGCAAAGCTCGGATAAAAACAATGATTGTGGACTATGAAAAACGTCAAGATCAAGAAAGTTAATATTATAAAGACTTTGTATTCTGTGAATGGTAGAGTGTTGGAAGAAGCAGGCGGGTACATGAAACGGTCTGTTCTCTCTGGTTAACTTACGCGGTATTCGAAAATTAACACAATTGAGAAGTACAGGGCAGGATATGATACCGTGGACTATCTTGTAGAGAAATAAGAGATCAGAACGATTTCGTCGGCAGTGAAGTGATGGCAGTGATAATGATTCAGCAGTACTCGAACGAGATCCAGAGTCATTTTTAGCAAAGCGATGGTTATATATGCTGAGGAATTTTTTCTGGACTCGTTCAATGGTGTTACCGCTGGATTGAGCAATGCCATTCCATATCACGGACGCATACTCAAGTTGCGGAAGACATATTGCCGTGTACAATTTGTGTAGGGCCATGGGAGACCTGAATTCTCGAGATATTCTACAAACACATCCGAGAGAACGAAGGCCCCGCATAGCAGCACGCTTAACGTGAGAAGAAAAGTTTAACGCGCTGTCAACAACAAGACCAAGATCACTGATTTCATAAACCTTGCATAACGGCACAGAATTGACAAAGTATTGAAATGACACGCTAGATGTTTTGCGAGTGATAGACATGAATTTTGTCTTTGAGGTATTTAGAGAAAGGTTATTGCCGTTGCACCATTCGGAAAAAGAACACAAATCTGACTGCAGCAAGCGACAGTCGTTAACTGAATGAATTTCCTTAAATATCTTGATGTCATCGGCATACAAGAGGAAAGAAGAATTACGAATGGCAAAAGAAACATCATTAACGTAAATTAAAAATAGGAGTGGGCCTAATACCGACCCTTGAGGGACCCCACTAGTCACTTTATACAAAGAAGAGGTTTGGCCATTTACGGCAACATAACAAGATCTATTGAGCAGATAGCTGTGCAAGAGATTCACAATCGACAAGTCAACGTCAAAGTTCGCAAGTTTAACCATAATCAGTGTGTGGCTGACTACGTCAAAAGCCTTGCTCAGGTCACAGTAGATTACGTCAACCTGTCCTCTCTGAGAAATAGGTGTGGAGATCTGCGTCATGAAACTAGCAAGATTTGTGGTAGTTGAGCGGCCAGCAAGAAAACCATGTTGATTTGGAATCAATGAGTTTTTCACACTAAAAGACAATATTTTGTGAAGAGCCAGTTCGAAGATCTTTGATGTGGCACACAGTAGAGAAATCGGGCGATAATTAGAAACATCTGTCTTAGAGCCCGACTTAAATACTGGGAAAACACGAGCAGTTTTCCACATCGTAGGAAATGTGGAAGTGTCCAGGCAGTTATTAAATATCGTAGTCAGTACTGGGACAAATATAGTACCATATGCTTTTAGTATGGCGGAGGGGATGCCATCTGGGCCACATGATAAGGATGGTTTTAAGCGCTTAATGCATTCGCTGATCAGATTTTCATCCAGCGACAAAGCACTGGATGAGCTAACTGCCTTGGGCTGTTGTCTGATATCAGTGCTGGAGTCTGAGGCCTTATAAACGGATGAGAAATGTGTGGCAAAACAGTCAGCGACGGCATGCACTTCTACCCCATTTGAGTCTAGTAGTCTGAAGGACTCTCCGCTTTTGCTAGACCGTTTACGTACATACTTCCAAAACTCAGCCGGCCTGTCAGAGGCGCTTTTTCTAAGAATTCAATGTACGAACTATGATCCCGTTTATATAGGCGTTTAGAGAGAGTTCGAAAAAAGCTGAACTCTTCCTTCCACTCGCTGGATGGAGAACATTTAGATTTCCTGTGTGCGTGATCTTTATGCTTCAGTGCACTGATAAGTTCAGATGAGAACCAGTGGGGATATTTACGTTGTTTAGGTGTATACTGGGGAATAAAATTAAGCATGCTGCTCAGTACAAGCTCCGTAAACCGATCAATTTGGTCATCAACATTAGGTTTGTCAGTAACCTGTGACCACTCAACGGTGGACAAGTGATGATAGAGGCCCGTGTAATCACCTCGCTTGAACGCAAATCTTGGAGATTTGTTTAAGTAACTGCTGTAGCTCGTTGTTTCGGCTGATGCAGATAATCTTACGTTAAGTGGTGGGTGGAATTTGTCCGGACGTACAAGAGAGATGTTGGAGCGGGAAACTTGAAGGGGTTGATCGTTTGACACACACAGGTCTAAGACGTTGCCACTGGAATTGACGACTGAATTATGTTGCACTAGGGAATTAAACGCCAGAAAGTCCAAAAGCAGGCTGCACTTTTTCTCTGTGAAATGAATAATAATAATAATAATAATAATAATAATAATAATAATAATAATAATAATAATAATAATATAATAATAATAATAATAATAATAATAATAATCAATCAATGATTTATTTAACGTGCCCAGGAACAACCGTAAGGTCTTTATGCTAGCGCACGCAAAAAAAAACAATAAAAATACAATAATACAATAAAATACAAAATACAAAATACAATAAAAAATAATACAATACAGACAGTTTTCAGAAATAAAAAGAGCAAAAACACGTAGACAAAGAGAAATGAACACAAAAGGGGAGGAGTAAAATGAGACAACACGAGAAATATTGACGGGGCATAAAAAATTAGATTGCATATATACAACTATGTGGAAAGACTGAGAAGGGAAGACTTTGTACATTGTGCCACACTATGTCAAAACAGTGCAAAGCTCGGATAAAAACAATGATTGTGGGCTATGAAAAACGTCAAGATAAACGTCAAGGTAATAATAATAATAATAATAATAATAATAATAATAATAATAATAATAATAATAATAATAATAATAATAATAATAATAATAATAATAATAATCATAATAATAATAATAATTGTTGAGCTTTAACGTCCCGAAACCACGATATGATTATGAGGGACGCCGTCGTGGAGGGCTCCAGAATTATTGACCACCTGAGGCTCTTTAACGTGCGCCTAAACCTAAGGTTTATTTCAGTATTTTTAAATATGGTTCGTCGACGCCCTGATTCCGTAGCGCCTGCGTAACTGCTGATACTAGAGCGAATCAAATGCCTTCTCGTAATCTATGAAGGCTATATATAGGGGTTGGTTATATTCCGCGCATTTCTCTATCGCCTGATTGAAAATGTCAATGTGGTCTATGGTCGAGTAGCCTGTACGGAATCCTGCTTGGTCCTTTGGTTGACTGAATTCTAACGTTCTCCTAATTGTATTAGCTACTATCTTTGTACGTAGCTTGTAGACAACGGACAGTAAGCTGATCGGTCTGCAATTTTTCATGTTCTTGACGTCCCCTTTTTTATGGATTAAGATGATCTTAGTATTCTTCCAAGACTCGGGTACCCTCACCGTTAAGAGACATTTTGTATACAGGGTGGCTAGTTTTATAACACAGTCTGTCCACTCTTTCAACAGATCTGATGTTACATGATCCTCACCAGGGGCTTTGTCTCTTTTTCCCTCCAAGGCATTCTTTATTTTCCATGTCGTTACCGGTGGGATGTCCAATTCCTCTGGGCTACTACTACTTCTTACATTATCTTCCTGGTTGCTCCGGCTAGTGTACAGATCTCCGTAAAACTTCTCAGCTATTTAAGCTATCCTACCCTTGTGTTAGTGCCTTTGGCTTCCTTGCCCCTTAGTACATACATCTGGTTTTTGCCTGTGCCCAGTTTTCTCTTCACCGCTTTGAGGCTTCGTCCGTTCTAGAGATGACTAATAGAAACATGGGAAGAAGTTAGTCACGTGCGAGCCGGGCCGTGTCCCCTGCCCCTAGAGCATAAATTACATAAAGCAATACAATTGGGCTTCCTAGATGAAGTTCAGAAGCGGTCTATGCGATCGACACTGTCGACCCGCTCAAAGTGAGGTTATGATATTCAAAGAGTACTTCAGAGAGTATAGTCGGCGTTTACTAAAATGAAGTATTCATTGAAGTATAATGTATACTGAAATAAAGTATAGACAGACCGCGTGTGCGTCGCTTGCACCATATATGCATCAAACGATAAGCGTTTAGCACCCTTCGTTCATACTAACTACAGTTGTTGGATTTTAGAAACGCTGGTTGTGCTTTCGCGTATTGGCTAGCAGGTGAATGTATACCGCAGATATGTATAGTCGTGAGCAAGGTGACCTGCAACTCTGAAATTACCTTTGAAATAGGCCATAGCGGCTAAACGCAGCGAGCAAGCGCAAAGGTGTTCACGACACCAAATGCTCAAACGGAAATGTGTCTGTGGCGATTCAGTGCGTTACATTTACATTAGTACATTACAAGTATTCGTACATCAAACATTAATTCGGTGTTCGGCTCATATTGATGACAACAGAACGTCTTGGCGGCATATATATATATCTATAGGCACGCGGTGACACACATGCCGTTTAAGTGCTACGTCCGATATACAAACATACGCTCGGTAATACCTACACTGACTGCGTTATTCCTTTCACATTTCATGCGTAGAGACACATGGAGATGCGTTCGGATATGGGAATTGTTTTACGATGTAAGAATATTCAACGTGTTCTTTTCGTTTCGCGCTCCCACGGCGACAACGAGCAGCGGGCGACCGAACGGCTGGCTCGCTCGATGTACACACTTTTTCCATAGTGCTTCACGCTCCCGCGGGGCGTTCTGGGATTGCTTGAAAAAGGTTTATTAGCAAGAATCTCCCAATGCATTCACCCTCTGTCTTTAGGCTATCATCTGATGCTTTGCAATCATATCCCTCAATTAATTTTTCCTATATATCTGCACTTAATTGTTACTTGCCTGTAGCTATCAATTTAATTATTTACTCCTTTAAATTGCAGAAGGGTCTCTTGAAGGGCCAGTTGGTATACCTGTTACTGCGTTGAAAACAGCGCGAACACGGGACGGAGGGTAACAAACAACACAAGCGCTGTTGTTATGTTTTCTTATCATTCGGGCCTTTTTCGCTCTGTTTTCAACGCAGTAACATGTAGCAACTGGCCCTTCAACACAGCGCAATTTGTTTCTCTTGTATCAGGCTCTTTCGCACCCAGTGCTTTGTATAACTCATCAATGTACCAGCAATTGTATTGTTTTAAATGCGAAGCATTTCTTAGCGAACACTTGACGCTTTGGGCATATCTATCTGTCTATCCGCCTACGTCTGGGTGCTCTCTTGATCGCCTCCTTAACTTGGTGTAGACCGAAATTGGCAGGGAAGGGTAAGAAGATTTGACGAATATGACTGTCGGGCATTGACGTGAATAACGTGAAAATCCTGTCGCGTACGTCGTCAAACACTTTCCTCCAGACACGTGTGGCACATACCCGTGTACTACAGGCCATGCGCCACAGGTGATAGATAGTTTATATCTACCCATGAACGGCGAAACAGACATTGAAGGAAAGCTATGATTTTTCAAGGGCTCGTTTATCTTTGTTAGACACAATATTAATGAGAACTAACAGACAATAACGCCAAGGAAAGTACAGGGGGTGTTATCTGTAGTATTTAGAATGTAAATGTGAAGAAAGTAAAGTGGACGAAAAGACGACTTGCCGCCGGCAGGGAAGGTCGCAGGTTCGGTCCCTGCCGGCGGCAAGTCATCTTTTCGTCCACTTTACTTTCTTCACATTTACAAACAGACATTGGTAATTTAAATGAGAGAGCGTTAAGAGAAACCGATATCGGCGCCGTTGACCTGACAAATGGAGAGAATAAAGAATAGGAACCCAGCAGAAGTCGAACCCAAGCACAATTCTGCGTGGCAGTCAGGCACTCTACCACAGAGCCACGCCAAGACTACGAACTGGTTTGGAAAAACGGACTATGCAGGCGTAATGTCGGTGCAGCATCCATTGTGGTTTTGGTGCTGGGTATTAATTTTACAAGAAAGCAATAAACACTACATATGCATCCCTACGATAGAGGCGTCATATCGGATTAATTTATGTGGTTTCATTGTTGGCTCCACTTTTATAGCAGTCTAATAAACCTTACATTTGTATTCCTATGATTCAGTAAGCTATATTGAAGCATTTCTTGACCCCGGCGGAACACATTAACGAAAGTTACGTATGATATTCACATGAATACAGCATAAAGTGCACTTAGTTTCGATAATACTGACTTATGTGCTCGTGTGCTCTAACGTGAGGGCTGACGTTACGTCGCACCATAAGTTACCCTTTAAACGCTAGTATTGCCTACGTGCCTGGTAAGCCCACAATGTGCACACAGCTACTACACTTACAAAAGCACGTCGATCCACCTCGTAACGCTTGGCTCAAAGCCATAAAATACAGCATAAAAGTACTCGATGACTGTGAAACCGATTCCCACAATGCGTGAGATCTGCCGAATTTTTTTCCTTAGCCTTTGTCCAGTTTTCGCGCTGTTTTCAAAGCAGTGCTCCTTTAAATCGTGATCTCTCGTAAATGTTTCTTGTGGCACATGTCAGTGATTAATTTCACCTATATTAGACGAATAATTATAATTCGTCTAATATAGGTATTAGACGAATTATAATGATATTTATCGCTGCTAATAATTAACAATATTCTATTTATTTTCCGCCATCGTACTATAACTGCATAGATTCATACTGCCACGAGCGTTCCTTATCACTTTTGCTGTATTCGGTTTTCGCCCACAAAGACTGTCAGCAACGCTCAGCGCAAACCGCGCCTCATTGTTCGAGAAACTTCGCGATTATTGTAGATCGTTTTGTTAAGATTGCGCGCAAGTCGCGAACACTCGAGCTTATTCTAGAGCTTGCGCGAAAGCCAGCAATAACGCTGGAATATTCAACGGCACATGTATAAATACCGACGCGCTTGTCAGTTGATCGAGGGTCGACGCTCTGTTCGCCGCAATCAGTGTATACCGTGTGTATTGCTGTAAATTACGTTCCGTTTCTCAGCCTCAAGTACGGGCAAATAAAAAGTTTCATCTTGGACACGTCGCCTGCGGTTGTCGTCGACGTCACGACTACGTGACAATATACTATCTATCTTAATTATGTCCTACACTGACAGCTTTCACCCCTACATTTAAAATATGTTGAATTCATCGTCGCCATTCATTAGCTTTTAGCCCCGGAGGACGTTTCTAATCTGTAACTAGAAGAATAAAATGTTGAAGTATAATGTAGATCAACATTATAGTAAGTCATTCCTAATGTGAATTCTGGGCTAACCTAATTTTGAAAATTCCCGCAGCTTGCACTCAGTCGCGTAAGGCTGGGCTAGAGGGGAGCTGGTCAACACTTGGCTGGTCCTGGCTTGACCAGCCAAGTGTCGACACGTGCATTCACACGCCGATGCACGACGTGTTCACAGGATCACATTGTAAATCACGAGTATAGACTAGGTGTTGATAGGGTTCGATTGGGTATCGCTTGGCAATCGCAACACCAAGTCGGTCACAACACCAGTAAATCAAAACACCAAATTAATCACAAGTACCAATCACAAGTAAATCACAGCACCAAATGAATCTGCTTAAGCAGATTGATTATAATAATTAGTTTAATAGCATTGTAACGGAAAAACAGCGCGAGAAGACAGGGACGAAAGGGGCATACACACAACGCTCGTGTGTGTACCCCTTCCGTCCCTGTATTCATCCGCTGTTTTTTCGTTACAATGCTACCAAACCAACGAGCCCACCCAACTGCAATAGCTTAATAGGTCTTAGTGGCACATTGGAGAATTGGTCTCGATTAACTTGCATCCCAAGTCAGACTCGCCTTAATTATAACTTAATTAGTTTAATTAACCTTTTTTAGTTTAATTAGTTTAATTAGTCGAGGCTCCGCCTCGACTAACTTGCATTCGAAGTCAATATAAGCCTAATGAACTAATTAGCATAATGAACGCTATTTAGCCCAGTATTATTTAGTCTTAATTAGCATTTGCCGAGCGTGGCATGACTATGCAACAAGAATCTCAACTCGTGCTAATTATGGTTAATTAGCATTTGAGTAATTATGCCTGGCTAATTAGACTTTGCCCTGCTCAACTAGGCTTAATTAGCATTGGCTATGATTCACTTGGCTTAACTAGGCACATTTATGCTGACCACGCCGACATGATGATGATTGTTTGTGTACATTGCGAGTCAGAGGGTCGGATAACAGCTCTGCTGTAAAAATAAATATTTTAATTTTGCTGCAGAGTGCTTAATTGCCAATTAGCAAAACATTCTAAATGTATTTAGCCTCTCCCTCTATGATTTCATTTGATTCATTACAATGATATCGTCCTATTAATTTATTGACCATCTACCCACACTTGATAATTGCCTACAATGATCACAAATAAACGATAAAATATGTTTCCCTTGCATAAAATTTCATTTGTCACCTTTAATCACTCGGTTCCATAGATTTCCCCCAAAATCATCCCTGACTACTAACCGTCGATCACTACCACTGAAGATAATTGCCTGCTATTATCTATCCCTGATTGTAATTTCATACATTGAATACCGTATACATTTCATGTACGTATGCTTCTATACTGAAAGCCTTCTATTGTGAGCTTAAAATTGATGATTTCATCGTTACAAGTGATGACTTATATGGTCAGGGTGCAAATGTGCATAATGTTGCCGAGTAAACCTTAGTCAGTGTGAATACTTGCGGGTACGTCATTGTCAATTGTGTTAATTATCCATAATAATTAGGCTAAAAGACCCCTAATGACGAATTAGCAACTTGAGATTCTTACATCTAATTAAGCTAAAATACTCTTAATCACTAACTAGCAACTTAAGATTCTTATATCTTTCATCCTCTTCGTCTCCCCTCCATGTGATACATCACAACGCGATCCTCCGATTAGTTGATTTTTATTTACCCCTTTCCTATTTAACACTAAGTGTAAGTATTAATAATTCCAGAGTACGATTACCATCTCTTTTATATCTTTTATTAGTAATTAGCTATAACAGTAGCTACTGCTAGTTACAAGCGATAGTCATCTAGTATCAATGGTGTACGTTGCAATACCACCTATACATATATATATGATACATGTCCTTCTGTACTGACCGCTTTCACCAATGAGCTTTAAATAAATTGGTAAATTCATTAGTACCTTTGATTACATATACTCAATAGAGGAAAATTCGCATGCGTATTAATGTCTCTTGTTAATTATTACTTGCTTTGAATTACGAGGAACTATTATCGCTTTTGATCATCTGCTCTAATTAACCTACGATTGATTATCAACGGAGCTAATTATCAACGGAAGAACGCCACAGTATTCATACCCTAGATATCTTGAGCAGCTTCAAGAAAAACAAACTTGTATAAAAACACTGACATTTTCCCGTGTTTTCGGGCCACCGAAAACACTATGAAGCGCATGCACCCCTATAAGGTGGTTTCGCTGCAATGCACCTTTTTACAAAAGTTCCCGTCGAACCTCGGAAACTTCGCCAACATCAGGCAAACTTCGCAGGTACGAAGACTGAATCGTCTAGATTGGATCACTTTAGTGATTTAAGCAGGTGAGGGCGCATTGTTTTTATATAATTTTTTTAATTCTCTCCTATGGAGTTTCACATAGCACATAAAAAATGGTTCTCGAACCCAGGAAGTTTATGGGAATAAAACAAAACTTCTCACACTGTGAGATGATGACTCCCAGATTATATGGACGAAGTGATTTAAGCTTATATTGAGGCGTTGCACTACAATAAATGTTTAAAGGTCGTTTCCCATTCAGTGACGCTTCCACTCAGCAGCCAACGCAACAGATGGCGCTAGTTGTCGATGTCCCGAATTCCTGGACATGAACCCGTCCCCTCTGCGTGGCAGTCGAGTATTTTAACACAGAACCACGCCGGTGCTTGGAATGCGTTCGCAAAAAGACCCTATAGAGGCGTCATGTCAGGCAAGGAATTGAGTTAACACATGTAATATAGCGTGGTAGAAAAGTAAAATAGCATCCCGGCGTCACACAATGCGAATTGCGCAACGAGCGGGTGATTGAAGAGACAGAGGAAATAGAGAATGAAAGGCAGGGAGGTTAACCAGTTTAGGACAACCGGCTTGCTACCCTACACATGGGAACAGGGTGGGGGAGATTTAAAGATGGAGAGAAAAGAGAAAGAGAGAAAGACAGTACATGATACAGCACACACAGTCAGTCACAGTTGGTCACTCTTGCGTGGTACGCGACATTACTGTCACAGCCGTTTGTACAAGTCCGTTTCTTTTAAAAACCTCAGAAGTGCCTTCGTCGTCTTCAGCTGCGATGTCTTCTGTCGACGACATGCAAGAATAATTTCAACAGACATTTGTCTACTCTCAAGGTGCGCTGAATGCTTCCAACCCATTACAAAGGGCTCAGTCATAATTCTTCATCGTCATCAGTCAGAGCACAATGTGCACACAATGCCTTAGAGATGTGTAGCGGGTACCACGCTTCTCCGCATAATAAGGAATAACGGCGTAGTGGGTGCTCCCCTACTTCACAAAAATTATTGTGATTTATGGCGTAGTGTGACCTTGCAAGTGTGCTTATACGTATTAGTTGTCTCAAGAGTGTTTGCAACGGGCACTAGAAAGGCCGCTCTTCGAGTTTCGCTGTCGGCTGCGTGTTCCGCGCCGGCCTGGTCATTTTTCTTTCTTTTTCACTTCCGCAAACCGCGAGTTCCAGCCAGCTGTATGCAGAACTGAGTAGTGCTCTGCATATCCCGAGTGCATATTCCAAGCCCTTGAGTGTCGAAGAGCAGCTAAAGCATCTCTGGATATTGAGACGTCTTCAATCGTTCTCACTGCCGGATTCCTTGTTCTGCTTTTTTTTCGGCCTGTCGGTGCAGCCCTGTCACCATAGATAAATACGCCATTTACTCCTACATACCAATGAAGTTACATGCACCTTGCTTTGCTGCATGAGTATGAAAACCTTAGTTACCTACGACGCAGAAGACAAATAGATGTATGCGCGACAAATGCGCCGACTTGATAGAATTGTCTGCTGTTATCGGTGATGCCTGATGCACTGCGGTTAGCTTGTCGTTCGCTATCTCTAGACACTACTTGAGGACGTCGGGCCCGAGGTCAGGGCAAAAAAGCTTCGAAACACTTGACAACGGGCACGCTTGCTTGCGTGCCTTGAGAACTAGCATTGTATCCCTGGCGCGGCAGTATCCTATAGAGGGAGAGAGAGAGAATTTATTTACAGAAAGGCAGAGAGGTCGGCATAAACGACTGAATATTCTCAATAGACCAATACTGTATAATTAAATAGTTCGATACTGCCCAATGACAGGAAAGAAGTATTAGTGACCCGATGCTACGCCCCGCTTGAATTCTCAAGTCAAACACCCATTTTCCCAATAATCGCAGATCTTAAAAATTCAGCGCAAGATTGCACGATTTCAGCCTGGAATCGGGTGTCTTTCCTGAAAATAACCGCGCGCTGTTGTCGAGCGACATTAGTCTTGATGTTCATTTTAAGACGTCAACGTCAGTTTTTTCATGTATAATTGTAAACGCAAATGTAAAGAAACATATAAATTCCAGAAGGTCAGAATTCTCTCGTGTACAAGAAACGCACGAGCATTTGCTAATCTCGGTCAAAGGATTCCTGCAGTAGCTTCATCGACTGAAACCTGCACAAGTTGAGCCATTTTTCGCGCATTCACCTACATGCAGGTACTCAGACATTGGATTCGTGGCAACTACCGCTTAACCCACGGAGTTGTACGGCATTGGCGAGCCAGTGATTATCATTACCAAAGAACTTCAGCCACCTTTCGCAAACGTTCGAGCTCTCTTGATATGAAGTTAATGTGATGAAAAGGGATTTCTGTCCATAGGCGTTGAAAGAGCACATCGGAATGAGTGCCACGCTTCAGTTGGCATCCATCCAGACAGCTCGTGGCGTCAACCCTTTCTCAGCCATACCAGTTCTTTATGCATGCAGCGTTATCGCAGTGGAGAAGGATGGCGCTCTGCCAAGAAATACGGAGAACTCGCTATATCACGAGCGTTGTTCCGACCTTTTTCCTCGCAGCTGCAGCTTCTTTTCTAACCCATCATCAACTGGAAACATTACTACTTGAGCTAGAAAATTCGGGTATATGGTGTAGGGCGTAATCGAGTCGCAGTAGGCTGCGCCCGTCCTTCTCCAACCTGCCCAAGTTCTGTTCTCTGCGCTGCGGTAAGACTCGCGGGCAAAATATCAGCGTCGTTATCGGCACAGCCGCTACAGAGAATGTCTCGTAGGCCGCGATCGGATACCGGCGAGAGGCGTCACCCAGGATCCCTTATCTCAACGTTGCGTTCGAGGGCTCTTTACGGCGGCCGCGTCCTTTGCACTGGCGATCCTCCATCTCGACCACTTACGCAGCCGCAGCTAAAAGCATCACCCGTAAGCCTGATGGAAATTGTGGCATTACAAACATACAACACCTGGATCATGTAACGAAGAGTCGTTTGAACTGAAAATGCGGACAGTTTCCACTACATTTCAACTGTCTAAGGTAAACACAGCGGCCCGTGCGAATAAATGAGCGAGCTTCATATGACCCTTCATTTATTAGTCCTACGTTAAAACATTGATTGCCTTTCTCTCGCGCCATTGTCAAGCCGATGGGAACACGCTAATTAAGGCCTAGTTAACACAGAATCCCACATCGCACTACACTTCTGTTTTCACCATGGGGAACCTTCTAGAGAGTTAAATCTAAGAATGCCTGGCCCGCTGACTGTCCCGCTGATTTTTGATTATTGTAGTGCAACCCACACGTGCGCGTCAGCGCATTTATTGCTAGTTTCCTTCTTCGCTTTCCTCCTCTCTTTCCCATCTTTATATTTCCCTTTTCCATTCCCCCAGCGCAAGGTATACAACCGGACACGTTTCCGGTTAACTTCCCTGCCTGCTGCCTTTCTGTTTCCTTCCTGAAAGTACCCGGAAGAAATACGTGGTCGGAATTCGACGGTACCTTAGTTCTTCTGCAATTCGAAAATTGAGGGCACCTTTGCGTGCTTTGAGCCAGAGAGTCATGTGCCGATTGAACCAGACGAATGCGCTGCAAACCCTCCCCCCTTCGACCGGCCGAACTTGAATTGCACTGTCAGATTCCTCCAGAGAGCTCGACAGCGACCAGTCGAATGTACCATGTTTAGTAATCTAAAAATGTTGTCGGCTTTAACTCAAGTGACTGATTTCTTTTTCTCTCTCTCTCTCTTTCTCTTTCTCTCTCTTTAGTGGCACGCCATTCGTCCACGTAGTATCATTTTTTTTTTTGAAGTAGACCCACTAAACCACTAGAATGTCCTTCCCTATCTCTTGCAGCAGACCCGTTTTAGAGCGCCTATCACACCAAACATCCTTCCCTCATTATTTACACAAACAATTAAATAACTATCGTGGTATTGCTCCCTTTCATTCGAGATCTTACGCAACAAAGATCCCGCGCACGAGTCGTTAATACGTCAGAGATATCGCCGCATGTTTTTCACTTCGCAAATAGTTCACTTCATTTCACGCATTCGATTATTTGTACATAGCAAGGTGATGAAAATTCCATAACATTTTCAAGAAAAAAAAAAAGAACAAGAATAGTATAGTAGGCAAATCAATAGAAAATCACTGTGACCAGCTGGTGCTTCTTACGCAAGGATTACGAAGGGAATGTGTCGATTTTCTGGTGATTCGGGGCACGTATATTTACCAGATATCAATATACGATAGAAAGCATTATAGATCGGTCGATGTCCGATATTCTTACCCGAGAAAACGCGATATACAACAAGCTCTCTCGTGGAAATCATGCATTGGGCCAGCTTGACAGAGATGCGTTGAAATTCAGAGGGCAAAAGAGTCAGTGCAGATTAAGCAGCAAATTCGAGAGGAATGTGTTAGCATTCGGTTGGGGTATGTAGCACCGGAGGGTTCGAGAATTGCTAGATTATAATAGGAATGACAGACAGTGGTGCCAGTGCTGGCGCAGGCCGCACACTACTATCCTTATGCACAAGACGAGAGTGACGGCAAATCGTCAGCATTGTGCAAGCGGCTAGGCGCATCATCAGGATGGCTTGCAACAGGCACATTTTTAAATGTTCTCTATTTCCCCATACGAGGCACACTACTGTGGCGCAGTGGTTAGTGCATCGGGGTTTGGTACTGAAGGCCCAGAACAGGAAGCCAGCTGTCGGAATTCCTTTACTAATGTTTATTAAAGGGTCCTGCAGCACTCTTCCGAGTAACCACTGAATGGTTTCATTAACGGAGCTTATTGCCTCACGAATCGACCACCGCTATTTTTTTAGAATCCGCCAAGTACGAGCAGAGCTACAGAGATATGTCGCAAGCTTAGCTGGAAGCTAAGCAGGGAGGGACGGCGCAGGGGAGAAAGAAGTTACGTAACGGGTGCGTTGTGACCTTGAGCACTTTTTTATTCTTTTTTTCTTCGAACACTCGGCTTACTTTCAATTGATCGTGAGCGCGCACGCGGGCACGTGGCGGCCTCCCGTGTTATCCTATGGCCGTGAAATTCTGGTATAAGGCGCAGTCACTTGGGTTCATTTGCAGAAAGAATAGGGTACGATTCCTAGGTGAATTTGAGAATTAATTCTAAAGTGCTGCGCTATCATGTTCGGTTCGCTTGTTTTCAGGAGCCTCGAATACCGATCGCCAGCGTTTTCTGACCATGGTTAAAAAGTGTTTCAGGACGCCTTTAAGGCGAAAAACTTGCCTGCCTCATCAAACGCGGAAATTTACCGTCGGCTTCTCGCGGCGTCGGCGTCAAAACGATTGATGCAAAAAATCATCACGCTATACGTCACCATGTCACGTCACTGATCACCAAAATTCGTAACGCTATCATGGCATAACTATGGCGTATCATGGCCGTCATAACGTCATTTAACGGGACGTAACATGACGACTTCATCAAATGACATCGTCGCTTGGTCAAAAGTGGATAGATCACGGAGGCAGTGCAGAACCAGGTGATGTGCCGAAATCTAGTAATACCTCCGACCCTGGAGGCAGTGCAAACAAACGTTAGGTCCAGAAAGCTTTCATAGGGGGGACGGGGCAGGATCAATACATCGAGTGAGAAGAAAAAAAAAGATGGCTTTCGCCTTCGAGTTGTAAAAACTAGGGTCGTAAAAAACTCACAGGGACGCTGTGAGTATTTTATCCACTACCAGCCTTTCCGCCATGCCTCATTCGCAGCTGTGCACACGCTGTTGGCTTCAGATCGACTCAACGGACAGTTTTTTTTTACAAACTGACATACCTAACCTAACGCAATAAGGTATCCGCGTTGTTCTCCAACTTCGTGCCGCATTTCCGGCTCGGCATGCGGCTCGCCTTATATCAGGTTAGGTTATGGTGTACGTGGTGGTTGATGATGGCGATCCATTGGATCAACAGTAATAATAACAATTAATAGTAATAAATAATAATAATAATAATAATAATAATAATAATAATAATAATAATAATAATAATAATAATAATAATAATAATAATAATAAATTTTACTTCCTTCGCGTCCCAGTGAGCGCTCCAACGACACAGCTAGAGCTGAGACGAACTTTATAAAAGGGCATATTCTTGGCCATGTTGGTAATACAAAACAACTTTTCAGCCCACAAAAAAGTTATCACTTCATGGGTTTACCACGTGCCTAATGCTTCATCTCACTGCGCACACATCGTTCAAAGGGAACGTTATGTTGTCCGGACAACTCCACGGAATTACCATGAGTTTGAACTTTTTGTAGAAAAGAATTACTATTACCCAATACGGTACGTTTGCTTCGGAGGTCTCTGCGAGAAACTGAGCGTAGAAAAAAAAGAGAAACACGAAACATTATGCGGACACTATGAGACGTGACGCAGGTGCGAAGGTGGAGCCTAATCATTGATACGAAAACCTTTTTTTTTTATGACGTTGTGAGCTGTGGACACGTAAAACACCGGCCTGATAAGGCTCTCTCGCTGATATCCCGTCGCCATCGAGTGCACGTTCGCACAGCAGCGGGCAGTCGCTCGTTCGAAGTTCCAGCCATGGGGCCACGTTTCAAGCGTGTGCTACTTTGTGCGTTCGTGCTGCTAGCTATCGTGGAAAACTTCAATGGTGCAACTGCCGAAGGTGGTCATGGCAAGAATCCTGGTAGGTTTCTCTCTACAGTCATGTATTTTCCATTACACCTCGAGCCAGTTCACGAACGTGTATATAAATAATGATTTTTATCGATGCAGCGCGTAAAGGCATCATCTTTCTTTAAAACCTAATGAGAGAAAAAGGACGAAGAAGAAAACCGCCGTTTGCAATTACAGCAACTGAGCTAGGCATCCGCTTGTCGAAGCGTTACTACAGTAGGCACTTATCGAAAAAAGGAAAAAAGAAACTCATATACTGCTAGGTACTTGCTTAGACTACTGGTTGCAATTCGACATATTATAAGAAATATCGAGTGGAACATTTATCTCCTGAGGCCTGCAACGTCCCCGCCTATCTTACATTGAAAGTATTTCTCGCACAGGAACAGCTGCCAGCCCCGCCACGGTGGTCTAGTGGTTATGGCGCTCGACTGCTGACCCGAAGGTTGCGGGATTGAATCCCGGCCGCGGCGGCTGCATTTTCGATGGAGGCGAAAATGTTTGAGGCCCGTGTACTTAGATTTAGGTGCACGTTAAAGAACCCCAGGTGGTCTAAATTTCCGGAGCCCTCCACTACGGCGTCTCTCACAATCATATGGTGGTTTTGGGACGTTAAACCCCAGATATTATTATTAGGAACAGCTGCAATTTCTATGCTAATATTTGCCGCAGCCGTTAGAAAAATTATTTATGCTTTGCAGAACAAGCGCGTACCGCTCGATGTAAAACAGCTCAAGTGGAACGTTCTCTCTCTCTCTTTATCTCTCAATCTTTCTTTACAAACTATTAATGCCCGAAACTCAAGACATCACATTGTGCAGCCATTGATTCATGCTACCTCACTGGCTTTCAAATGTGGTCATTTTATACGAGAGCAGACTGACCGAAACCTCTTGAGCTACACCAATATATCTCAATGCGCGTAAATACATCCGGGATGATAGAATAAAACTTATATTGATTGAATTTTAATTTTAAATTGATTCGAACACATGACTATTGCTATCTTATAACCTGTAACTCATTACGCCGAGAAAGTTACACACAATATTATCATTAAATCTGAATCCCCTTGCTTTCAGCAGGCGCAGTCTTTTGTCGCCCGGACACTTTTCGTTACCTCAATCGGCACTATAATTCAGCCAAAATCATTTACGAGCAACACGCTCGCAAACGCAATTTTACCTTCTACGTTTACTTGTGGCCGAATGTTACGGTGATCTGTTAGAAATAATTCACTCTTTCTCATTCTGTAAGTAGCGGTTGTGATCAGAATAATGAGACAATAGTAGTTTAAGCATATCTAGCAGAGGTCCTCTTTCCCCCTCGCAATTCTACAGTTGCATAATGATCAGCCATGAAGTGGATCCAACCTTTAAGAAATTTAACCTGTGGCTCTGACAATTTTGCCTCCACACGTGACTAAATTCCACGTCACTGTTAAAACGCGCTTTCGACGTCGTGGAGTGCTTGCGTAAGCAATTGATTCCTAAAAATGTAATTAAGCTACACACTTTTATCTTTTATCCCTCTTTTTTTTTCAATGCGTCTAAGGCGCGTCATTTGTCTGCAAGGACATCAGGGGATGTATATACCGCAAGTTTTTGGAAGTGTGAAGAAAACGAGTATTCAGTAATCACTTCGGAATATAGCAGCTTAGTCTGAGAGGTATGCACTTCCATTTACATTACACTTAAGTTTGCCTTAATTTGTACAGATGTAATCGAGAGAGAGAGAGAGAACACAACTTTATTGTCAGAATTTATGGAGGCAGGTGATCCGCCAGGCTGAATCGAAAGAGTTGTGGCACAGTGTTATCTCGGTACATTAGAAAATGTTCCAGAAAGAGCCTTTATATAAATTCTTCAAGAACGCGTTGAAGAGGTTTTCAGAAGACTGTACATATATTCGCACATGTTCCCTTTCACAAGCAATTCAGCGATATTATTTGTTCGTCCATTTTAACTAAACTTGATATTAGTCAATGTATTTGTTCTTATATAACAGCGGGCTATATTGTGTGTCATTTGTAAAGCACAACTATAACGCTGCGGTATCATTGAATGCATAAGTTATTGCAAACGCGAAATTAACGCGCAAACTTTAAACCTCGACTACCCGTAATCAGTGAAATGACACATAATGCCACTGCATATGAACAAATTACGTTGTTTATTTCACCTAGAACACCGGTAAAGCCTATTTCATGCCTCGTAGACGCATAGAGATATGTTTTAAGAACTGTATTTTAAAAAGTTGGCAACTAATTCAGAAACATTAAATCTTCTAAGCGAATCCTTCCAAACACTGCCGTTAGATCAACTTAATGTGAATTCATTGCAACTTAAAAGCCTTTGCGGGAGCTTTGGCAAACAAGGTGAATAACAGCGACGCAATGTTTTAGAGCACTTCATTAAGAAAGTTTGGAAAGCCTGTAATTACCGGACGTTCTTTTTAACAGCGTATGAATAACATATGCTCTTACCGCACATGATCCATGTCAGTATGTTCTAAGTCAATCGTTCACTGGCGGTGGGTCCACATGGTTTACTGTGGCGTGCTTGCTAACATAACGTATGATATCCTCGTACCCGATGCTTTTCTGATGTGGATGCGTCCATACCCAAAGCCGGGCACAAGTAAAGACAGATGACGACGATATGTCTCACCATTAACCCTTTGCGGCACGGCGTCCTCGTTTGAGGACGCGAACTTCGGAGGCGCGTCCCATGCCGCGTGTTTCTTCAAATGGCCTGAAACTCAGTGTGCACATTCGTACGCGCTTCCTGATTGGACAACTAGCAGTCATTTAACTACAGTGCCCTGCGTATTGCTGCAGAGGATCACTTTGCTGGAGACACTACCATTTTAGACGATCGTTCGACGTGCCGCGTTCCAGGACCAACGTCAAGAGTATTTTTTTTCTCCGCTCGAAACAAATACAACCAAAAAAGAAGGTGTACATGCTTTTCGGGCCAAATAGTTGATTCTTTTTATGCAAGTACTGAAGCTGACTGATGGCAGAATAATTAGATAATTAGTAACACGCTAATAACGATTAATTACTGAAACTCACAAAAAACAACACATTTCTTCGTTTTCTTTCTTGATATGTAATACTGAGTCTCTTCGAATCATGCCATGCGTTTTTGACGCATTTGCAGACAGTGCATCATAATGCGTGTCTGAAGGGGTTAACTTGATTGTTTTTAGGGGCGAAGCTCCTTAAAGCGGCACCTGTTCGTCCCTCGTAGTAGTGCGTAACCAATCGTAACGCTAGTACCAGATCTTGACCTCCAAGGTGGTGCCGGTGGGAGATTTTTCTGTGCGTTGTTGAACAATAAAAAATTCGCAGCGTGCGCGTTAACTAAAAGCCGAATTCTTCTGTCTCTCATTCCCCATTAGCAGCCATTGGCATGTTCCAGTAGGAAACGTTAGTAGAAGTAGAAGTGTAAGTGTTAGCTAAAAGCCGACTTCTTCTGTCTCTCATTCCCATTAGCAGCCATTGTTTACCTCCAAGGTAGTGCCTGGTGAGATTTCTCCTGTGCGTGATTAAACAATAAAAATTTTGTTCAAAACGCCGTTGATTGATGAAATAAACCAACGAAAGACGCCAGATGTTTTCTAAAAGCAAAACGAAAGAACGCCAGATGTTTCTAAAGCAAAACGAAAAGACGCCAGCTGCTTAACGAAAGACGCCAGATGTTTTCTAAAGCAATGGTTTTCTAAACAATGAAAATTCACAGCGTACATGTAAAATTAAAGTGAGCTGCAAGTCGTCATAACTCTCATCGAACCTTTAGTAAAACGCGCCCGATCTCACGTCGGTGATGATGTACTGGGCAGAATTCACGGAAGATTCACGGTTTACCGATGAACCTCCGCAGCTTCGCCCACTCATCATCATTCACTCCGTGGATATGCTGTGATTTTTTTTTTCTGTAAAGAAGCGCTTCTACTCGGTTACAATTAAGAATAAATACAATGTCCACGCCAAAACTGCGCCGCGCCTGTCACTCGTCTGTGCAAGAGAGTTGCGCTACGTGGTTTGCGTTCTCAACTTATGTACGTTTTCGCTGCTAATGTAAATATCACGCATATTATGAATAAAAAGTTCGTCATCCTGTGTTAACATGTTATGTTTAGCTGAGCGGTGAAGTCGGCATCTGTGCTGAAATTTGCCAGGAAGTTCAAGCTTTCGACGGAAAACTAGGACAAAACTTAGAGGTGATAGGAAAGGCAAAATGTACCAATCATAGTCTAATGAGGACAGCACAATCGCGCTCAACCTCAGAAGAATAATAGCAAAGATCGCCAATAAAAAAATTGGCCGCGTATGTGCGTGCTTCGCTGCAAATGTCGTCTAAAGACGATAGAAGAGGCGCTGCGTGATATATGGATGCCATATGGCAATACGTCGGGAAACATGAGTGCTGTGTTGCGGGCTGGTAGTCCCGGCGCAGCAGCAGGCGGAGACCGGCGGTGACCAACGCCACCGGCAGGGACGCCAGCCAGCCCGAACACGCGGTTTGGCGCGAAGCGCTGAAGCAGAAGAAACGTCCGCACTCTACGAGTACTCTCCACACACTCTTTTATTTACACGTCGCTCGGGTAAAACAGGAATGCCAGAGCGGCGCCCCATGGCATTCGTACAGTGCAATACAGAACCTAAACCGAAACACAACAATGAGCTCGTGCAGAGGGCACGGAGTAAGGCAAGTTTCAGCGCAGTCGCATTTTCAGCGCATCTTAAGAAACTAGGGTCTTTAGAATTACGTATGTATGCATTTTCTATTAAAGGAACACACCACCTAATACTTACCTAGTGATCTTGCGCCTCAGATATGCGTGATATTTACTTTTTGATCGACAACGTTCACAAGTATGAACAGCCGTACCAGTTCAAGATGACTGGCCCTTGGGCAAGTGGTTCAACTTTGGCCGAGTGGCTGAATCGAGTGACGTGCCGACAAACAGAAAGACAGACAGACCAAAATTTCTCCGTTTAAGTATCCCAAGAAAGCCTATCGTCTTTAAAAGAATAGCGCAACCTTGATATAGTCAAAGTAAGGAAACTCCACGCCTGTGCGAAGCCAGCAGCACACTCACAGCGCAAGCTGGACGACCGACTTTCCAAGGCCCGGTTTAAGCACTCTTTGGACATTTACTGCAAGTACAAAGTATAGAGTAAGGTATCCCGTGATCAAAGACGTACAGTGCTCGGCGATTGAGACGCGATCCTCGAAGTTCATGACTGCTTGCATTGAGGTGACGGCAAGGATGAGAGCATTCGTAGCATCCCGTAGACAGCCGTAGAGCATCCCGTAGACAGCCGTTCAGTCTGGGGTTCTTCGTGGCGCCGGCAGAGCGCTGCGCGCCATAGCTTCAAAACACTGCGGCGCGCCCGCTTGCCGAGCATCTAGAAGCGGCTGGAGCTAGCGGGTGCCCGTTACGAAGTATTGCAGCGCTCCGCAGGCACAACCAAGAACTACAGACTGAAAGTCTGTCTGCCGGATGCAGTCAGCATGCGTCACGAACGCTCTCACTTTCACCGTCACTCTCACACCCAGCAGCCACGCGCTCCGAGCGTGCGCGTCGGCACGGGGGCTCTTGCCCCCCTGAAGCAACACCAGCAGTTGCCCAGTACCCAAGCTACGACAGCGCCATCACCGTCTTCCCCCAGCCACGATGCAACACGGGTTTGCACCCTGTTACGACCAGGGGTTAGCGGCATCCCAACGCTTTTATCAGACTGGTGCGACTCGGTTCCGGCGGGTCACATCAATGGTAGCTGGCCATCGCGCCGGAGTGCCCGTTAGACCATCTTTTGCAGAGAGGAAGGCGCGTTCGTACTTGAGAGAACAGAGGTTTATTTAAGGAGGCATGATGAGAGGTATCAAGAGAGAGAGATTTTTACACCAAGTCTCCGGCTTATATACCCCCAGGCCGACAGCCGTGAGGCACTCAAAACCGGTGTCCGTAGCTCCCACCAATACGGCGACTTGCCATCCCGGTGTCCGGCCTCCAGAACGGAGGCAATGAGTCACACAATACACACGCCACGCCCCAACGACCACAAGGCGAGGATGAGAGTCCGAAAGGGTAGAAGGGGGGGGGGGAGTGTCGCTGCCCTCGAGGACGGGAGACAGACGGCTTCCCTGAACTAGCACACTCCCTCATGTTCGCGATAGCGAAAGGAATCCAGAGGTTTGGTTGGAAACTCGAGGTAGGCGCTGTCCCATGCCTACTACACCCGGTAGAAAGAGTTGTCCAAGGCCTCCCCTTTGTTCCAGTGAGAACCCGTCTGCGGCTGCATTCTATGCTTGCCTGCCCCCACGGGCATAAGTTCCCGAAAAATGCCGCGCTCCGCGCCTTCCTTCAAGCGCCGGCCTCAGGGGAAACCTTATGAGTGACAAGCGGTGACTGACATCAGCGCGCATCATGGCGCCGGCCAAGTCACACCCCAAAGCCGATCGTAACGACCCCCAAGAAGTATCCTGCCGAAGCCCATGGCTCCGAGTATCGCGCTTCACTCACCAAGCTTTGTAAAGTACGTTGCGAAGTACCGACTACGCCATAACTCGTCCTCGTTTTGTACGGTGTGGCTTATGCTGAGCTGCTGATAATGATGGTATGATCATAATGATTAATTTTGACTAAGCCCATTGTGATTGTGAGAAAGCTTCGTTCTTCCTCCTTCCTTCAAACTATCCACTCCTTCGTGCGACGCCTGGTGCGATTTTACGCTTCTACGGTGCAAAAATTACGTAGCTGCTAACTGGGCTCCTCGCACGACAAGACGCCTCTATAGCACTTTTTCTAAGCAGTTTCAAAATTTCACTTGCTTCGATGCTTGTTACTTGGTTAATGACGTGAACCCACGGCGGCGGGCGGGCGAAGAAGCCGATGGTTTATGTAAAAGGGAAACTTAAAAAAATAAAAATATCTTTTAAAGGGGCCCTGCAACACCTTTCTTAGTTATATTGGAATAGTCTCATTATTGACGTATGACTCTTCACGAGTCATATGCCGCAAAAATTTTTCGAATCCGTCAAGTCTAAGTGGTGTTACCAAATTATAGAGATCACGTTCCGCAGCTTTCTCCCTCAACTCAACGCCGCGAGCGCGCGGAAAGCTAGGCAGCGAGTCGACGGAGGGAGCGCAGAGGAGCGAGGCTCCGCCCAAGAGCGCCGGCGGTTTTTTTTTTTTTCTTCATTTTTTTCTCTCTGACGTCTGGGCGCAACCACGTGGTCTGTGCCGCCACTTCCGGTCGGCTTGCGTCGTTCTCGTCGAGCGGAGTCGATCGCACTGTGTATCGCGCATGCTTGAAACCTGCGCGTCGGTTTGGTAATGTTGGGTGTGCACCTCGAACGCCGTAGTGTTTTCATCGCTCTGCCAACCATGGAAGCAAACCTGCGCGCTCGTTTGGAACGAATGACAGCTGAGATCGGTTTCGGCCCATACTCCGATACACCGCCTCGTAAGACGGCACTGGCAGACGACCCCGAAGCGCCGCCATTACCGGACGCCAGCATTGTTATCGGAGACATGCTGCACGGCTGCCTCGGTCGGTCGTGAGAACGTGCCGACGATGCAGTTCCCAGCTGACGAGGCAACACTCGAACGGCTGCCACTCTCAACGGCAACCGGCGATGGTCAAAAGCACAGAAATATTCACGTTTTCGGCACTGCGCATGGCGAAGAAAACGGAACCACGCAACTACGAGCAGACGAGCTGTCGGTGAGACCGGAAGTGCTAATATTAATGTTTGTTCGGTGTTTTTAACGCGATAACATAATATAAACATACATATTATCTACTTATTGAACTCAAAATTAAGAACGAAAGTAATAATGAGGGTGTTATTGTGATTATAACATCAGCCAATAGTGGAACTGCCGACAATCGCGTCATATTTTGCGAACTAATACATCATTTGTCGAGAGAAGAGGGAGCGATTTTCAGCTGACTGAGAATTTATTGTAAATTCCAGGCCGTGCGCACCGCTATAATATTTGGCTCGCGTGTTCTCGGGAGCCTCGACTACCGATCGGCAGCGCTTTTTGAGCATGCTCGAAAAGTGTTGCAGGGCCCCTTTAAGGAAAAAGAAAAAAATGTCCGCATGCTTTTGTGGCTCAGTGCTGGAATATTTGACTATTGAGGAGAATACCGGATTAGATCGCTTCTCCAAGTCTTTTTCTTCTTTTGTTTCTGTTTTTTTCTGTGTAATATATATATACACATATATATATATATATATATATATATATATATATATATATATATATATATATATATATATATATATATATATATATATATATATGTGTGTGTGTGTGTGTGTGTGTGTGTGTGTGTGTGTGTGTGTGTGTGTGTGTGTGTGTGTGTAAGCTGTTTATTGAAGACAATGCGCTATGGCTACAGTCAAGGCCAAAAGCACGGGCTCCGAGCGCGAGCGGCGTTCAGAAGAGGACGACACACACTACGAGCCGCTGGAGAGCGCAACCGTTAAACAATGGCATAGCGAGGGTAGCAAAAGACTTCTACAAGGAGAAGATTTTTAACATTGCTACTCCATTACATTGTGATAATTATATCCTACACACAACAAGCTTATTTAGCTATCATCTTGCAATTTTTGTCATACATTACTAACTAAACGCCTCTCATACGAATTCAGTTATTCTAACACATTAATAGAAATATTAGCAGACTTGCACACAACTCTAATCCGCATTTGTCCAATGTTCATTCTAATTTTGATAAAATGACATTGATATTCACACTTATGAGAATATTGAATGGTTAGCCCCACACTATCAAATTTTTACCATCATGTTATGCAACAAAACATGCCCTTATGCTTCGTTACTAATATTACTAAACTTACCAGGCTCATTGAACTGTCTCATATTTGTTATTTGTTCATGTTTATAATTATTACACGACTTCATTGGTTAACCTTATTTCTTTGCTAAGTTTATCATTTATCAAAGAGTACCTGAAGCTTATATAAATACGTTATTCAACATCCACGAAGTCTCCCTGCTTACCTGGTTTTTCCGCAAAAAAAAAAAAAAACAATAGCATGCCGATACGGAAGGAGAGGAGCACGGCAAGCAGATTTGCTCTCTGAAATACTCTTGACAACAATCTTCCCAGTAGTATTTAAATGAACGGATTCGGAAAAATTGGAAATAAGGACTAACTGAATATTGTCTAGCATAAGAGTACATTTGTACGACGCGTAACACCATGTGAACTGCGTACCGGCTGAGTGATGAAAACCTTCCCAGCCATTACAAATGATCCATTCATCATTCATCCACATCAACCAAAGCAACAACAACGTGTGATGCTTCGCAGGCACTCACGCGTAATCTCTACTTCGCTAATGTTTTTTGTAACACGATATTAGTGGGGGAAACGTGCCAAGAAATCGAAGAGAAGTGCAACGTGCAGAATAGCTGTTTCTGCGATGACAAACAAGGAAAACTGGCTGTAAAACGTGTATTACATAGCAAAAAATATTCGGCTTATTGTTGGTAATCTCGTCACTAGCCAATTATATAAAACTGGGAATATCAGTATTCCTGAAGATGCTCAAATAATACATTTACACATCGCAGTGAACTCCACCTGATTTTTAGCTTTTTTGTGATTTCTCTTTATTTATACAACACCACTAGTGCCGAAATCCTGTGACGACATAAAGGACAAGTGCAAAAAGGTGGATGGCTGTTTCTGCAATGACAAACCAAGAAAACTCGTTGTCAAAGGTGAGTATTTTTTCGCAAAAATGTTTGGTAGCGCGTTGCTATTCTCGTCATCACCAGAAGATATAACGAGTATTCCATCTAAAAACAACCAAGATATTTGAGGAAAAAACAAGCAGCACTGGAAGAGCTTTACCAACTGCGTTGTAGCGGTACCTACATACAGTATTCTTTTTCGCCGCTATGTATGAAATATATTTCATTTGACCAATTTGTTAATGACTTTTTAGATCTCTCACATGCCACTCATAATCATGTACGCCGCCGCAAGTAAGCTTGGCATCAAACATTTATTTGATGCTGAAATACACGTTTTTCAAGCAATACCAGAACGCCCCTCGGGCGCGCGGAACACTATGTGAAAAGTGTGTATGCTGAGTGAGCCGGCTGTTCGGTCGCCTGCTGCTCGTTGGTGCCGTGATATCGGTGGGACCACGAAATGGAAAGAACACGTCGCTGCTTCTTCACTATTCTTATATCGTTAATACTGCACACATCCGGACAAATGTGCATGTATCTCTACGCATGAAATGCGAAATGATTAACACAGTGCAGTGTCGGTATTACCGAGCGGATATGTATCGGATATAGCAGTTAAGCAGCAGGCGTATTCTTACATGCTGATAACATGAAGATGTATCAAATATGAGCTGGAACACCGTATTCATTCTGAAAGACAGGGCGCACAGACATGAACACAAAGAAGAAGTCAAGGCACCACAGACGCCGACTTACAACTGAAGGCGCACAACGGAGAAAAAAAAAGGCACGAAAAAGTATCTGCGCATGTCCGTGCAATAGGCGAACCTATCGATCCGGCACGCGTGGGGGTCTACGTGACAGATAACTCACGCATGCTCTATCACTATTACCGATATGACATGCCTCAATCGTTGAGCGCGTATATTCATTCCTATGCTTGTACAAAACTGCGCATTCATCGCACTTCGACGTGCACTTACACTCTCGGCAATGTAAAGAAAGATTTGCAGGTGAGCCTCCAGTTAGCGATCCCTTATGTTCCAATAATCTCTAACACACCGGCCCGTCTGTCCTATGTGGAAGCGGCCGCAGCTGAAAGGAACCTTCTACACCACACTTGTGCGGCAATCAGTGAAATTGTTGGTGTGTTTTGCGAAACAAATGTCGGTCCGCTGTTTGCCTATTACTCGATAATTCTTTCGCTGCACAGCGGCACTAACCTTACCTACCCTGTGAGATACGCAATGAATGTAAGGAATACTTATAAAACACGTTTATTCCTATCGCTTCCTGCGAGACGCATCGTATTGCCAGAGATAGTTTTCCGCTTGAACATTGATGAACACTCATGAGCTTGCCAACTGCACATGGCCGCTATGCCCTAATCTCGTGTTGGTCCCGAGTACGACTACACATATCCAGAGAGCGGTCACCTGTGATGCGGCATGCGAAAACACAACCGGCGTTTGTAAAATATAACATTTGCACTTAGATTTAGGTGCACGTTAAAGAACCCCGGGTGGTCGAAATTTCCGGAGCCCTCCACTACGGCGTCCCTCATAATCATATCGTGGTTTTGGGACGTTAAACCCCAGATATTATCATTATTAAAATATAACATTTGCCGTAAGTGTCAACGAATGGCGACAAACGCGTATCTTTTGTTACCTGCGGTGCGAGCGACGCGCACGCTGTCTAATCAATGTATCGTGCTTTGCTAAATACATAATATATCGGGCAATCTTTAAATATTAGAGCCTGACCATGTGCTCGTCAACAGTGTCGGTGGGCGTCGATTTCGAATGGATCCACGTTCACGAATTGTAATGACCGCTCGAGAAATTCGGTCAAGAAACCGAGTTGTATATTTTTGCTTAATTTAGGCCCTACGGCATGCATTAGCCAAAAAAATAATAATAATGGCGCTTCGCAACCGCTTAGGTGATCCCACAGTGGCCCGCGGTAACACTAGGCAGATGGAAATGGTAGAGAGGCCTTGGCAGCTAAACACAGAAGTTCACGACTGATTTACGCAGTAATATGTTACACCTTGTCGCATTCACTTTACCTTGCAAATGCTGGCACGACGTAAGCGGAACGCCAAAGCGTGGGGCCTCCGCGCTCGGCGCGCCGACTGCTGCGGCGTACACACTTTTCCCATGAGCGCTTGCGCACCTGTCGGTGGTGCTCGTGCACTTGAAAAAGGTCTATTTTCTTAGTAAACGTTCTTCGATAAAAGAGCCAAATCCCACGAAATACGTGAGATATGAAATAGATCAGCGCTCGCACGCCGCTCCTCAATCGCTACCAAGCGAACTGTCACCGATGATAGTGAAATGCAAAATAGCACACCTTTGCTTTGATCTTGCTGCACGTTAAAGAACTCCAGGTGGTCCAAATTTATCCGTTGACCCCACTTCAACGCGCCTCACAAGCACAGCGATGTTTTGGAACCTTGAACATCACCAACAATTATTATTACTAATGGGGAAAAACATTCCAGGCACTCCTATCTACAAAACTAGAGGAGTGTTCCAAATACTAGTCCTAACTGAGCCGTCAAATTATCCCTGTTTAGAAACTTACAAGATTACAAGATTAAAAGACCCCAACCCACCTCCTCACCCTACTGTGACACGTTTGTAAATGTGTCAGAGGCGTCTTCTCATGCCGCGACCATTGAAAACAGTGAAGCCCTGTACCGAGCCATCTTGGCTAATAAACAGACCCAGCCGTGAATCCATCACGGTTCACTTGGAAGCTCATGAGTAGCGGTGCGCGAGAGCGTATCTAATTATTTATTCGCGTGCATTGTCGCACTTTTATTTTTCTCGTGACAAACAACATGATAATCAACAGCACGAGATAATTGCTTGATTCCGTGGTTACTTCAGGCGGCCCACAAATAACAGCTCATATATTAGCGATTAACCTATATTTGAAAACTTCGCCTAACATAGAAAATGATGTATTCATATATAGTGACAGGAAACTAACACTGGTTCCAATTACACACCACTACCGCTAATATGCAGTTGGTATCATTTTTTCAAGAGATCTCGATGTTCTTCAATCATGGTTCAAGGTAGCTAGCCCAACCAGCACAACTCACAATTTCACCATTCCTCCAACTCACCCAAATAATATTTGTTTTGTCCTCGCGATGAAATGGCACTGACATACATTTCTTTCATCCTTTCCAATAACTCCTATAGCAATAAAGGAGAGAGGAACCTGTCCTCAGGAGATAATCCAGGATTGCAAGGAAGAGGAAGGCTGTTTCTGCGACGATAAACAAAGAAAACTCACTCTAACAGGTGTGTATTTCTTTGTTACATTGATTTCGTAGCTCGTTGGTATCCTCGTAATTTAGGGACGCTGGATGAATAAAAATTTTGCGATTCCTGAAAATACCCAAATGATATAAATAATCATCACGATAACCTTTCACTAACACTTACTTTTTTTCATTCTTTCTAGTTATCCGTAACACTACCCTAGACGACGAGCACTGTGAAAACCTACAGGAGGAGTGCAAAGAGGAGAATGGCTGTTTCTGCGACGACACACAAGCAAAGGCCATTAGAACAGGTACGCACTTCTTTGTGAAAAGCATTCGGTAGCTTGTTCATATGCTCCTAATCATGAGAAATTACGTTCATGAGAATTTCATAATTACTGAAAATCCCCGAATAATGTGTTACGGCATTGCCATGAAGTTGAACTTGTAATTATGTCTTTCGTTCTTTCTAGAATATTATAATATAACAATAGATGGAAAGAACTCTGAGGACATCGAGAGCAAGTGCAAAATGGAGGACGGCTGTTTTTTCGACGACAAAAAAACTGAATTCGTAATAACAGGTACGTATTCATTCGGCGCACACTGATTTGCTTCTGAATTATTCTCTGCGAGGCCGCTTTGCTGACTAGCACCGCCTCGTCGAGACGCGCAGTAAGCCATTCGAAAGTATATCAGTATTTAAAACGAGAGAAGGCCAGTGACCTATACGAGTGGTTTTCGCTAGGTTTTCGCGAATGCCTCTCACAATCAGACGGGCATACCTGGCGGAATCACGTGCACAAACAGCACAGGCAGCTTCGACAAGCAAGCATAGCCTTCCTACCAATGCATGTCGGCTGAACAGTGTGTCATTCATTTCATACCAAAGTGAGAATTACGACAGCTTCACTAGTTGATGACGTGTCAACATCGATCCCTCCAAAGCCACCTACTCTCGGCTTGAGCGTAGCGCTGTAGCAGAAATTTTGAGCGACCATTAATTTGATCATTTTTTTTTCTCTAAAGAAGCAACCTCTAGTCGGTTACAGTCTAAAAATACATACAATGTCCACGCCACAACTGCGGCGCGCCTGTCATTTGTTTGTGCAAGAGAGTTGCGCTACGTGGTTTCTGTTCTAAACATAAGTTCGTTTTCGCTGCTAATGTACATACCACGCATATTATGAATAAAAAGTTCATCATCCGTGTTAACATGTTAAGTTAACTGAGCGGTGAAGTCGGAATCTGCGCTGAAATTTGCCAGGAAGTCCAAGCTTTGGATGGAAAACTAGAACAGGACTTAGAAGTGAGAGGATAGGCAAAATGTAGCAATCATAGCCTAATGAGGACAACAATCGCGCTCAACCTCAGAAGAATAATAGCCCAACGTTGATATAGTCAAAGTAATGAAACTGCACGCCTGTGCGGAGCCAGCAGCCCACTCACAGCACAAGCTGGGGGATCGACCTTCCAAGGGCCTGTTTTGAACACTTCTTGGACATTTACTGCAAGTACAAAGTACAGAGTGAGGTATCCCAATATGCAAAGTCGTATTCAATGCTTCGTGATCCCAGGCGTACAGTTCTCGGCGATTCAGACACGATCCTCGAAGTTCGTGGCCCCTGGTATTGAGGTGATGGCAAAGATGAGAGCGTTCGTGACACACGCCGACTCCGTCCGGTAGACAGCCGTTCAGACTGGGGTTCTTGGTGGCGCCGGCACAGCGCTGAGCGCCATGGCTTAAAAACACTGCGCCGCGCCCGCTTGCCGAGCCTCGAGAAGCGGCTTGAGCTGGCGGGCGCACGTTACAAACTATTGCAGCGCTTGTCAGGCGCAACCAGGAACCACAGACTGAAAATCTGTCTGCCGGATGCAATCAGCATGTGTCACGAGCGCTCTCACTTTCACCATCACCTTCACCCCCAGCAGCCACAAGCTCCGAGCATGCGCGTCGGCAGGGGGGCACTTACCCCCTTAAGCAACACCAGCAGTTGCCCAGTACCCATTAAACGACAGCGCCCTCACCCTCTTCCCCGAGCTACGATGCAACACGGGTTTGTACCCCTAAGAAATATCCTGCCGAAGCCCATGGCTCTGAGTATCGCGCTTCACACACCAAGCATTGTATGTTGCAAAGCGCCGACTCCGCCATAACTCGTCCTCTCTTTTTTTTTATTATTGACATAATGTAAAAGGAGTTGTTGGCGCTCAAATAAAGCGTCGACTACTCCTTAGCCCCTCAGTGTAGCTCCAGCATGCAACATAAAAATAGCATACAAACAGCAGTACATGTTAAGTTTTGTACGGTGTGGCTTATGCTGAGTTGCTGGTAATGATCGTATGATCATAATAACGAATTATGACTGAGCCCATTGTGATTGTGGGAGAGCTTTAAACTACCCACTCCTTCGTGTGACGCAAGGCGCGATTTTACGCTTCTACGATGCAATAACTACATAGCTGCTAACTGGACTCCTCGCACGACAAGACGCCTCTATACCGCTTTTTCGAACCAGTTTCAAAATTTCGCTTACTTCGCCGCTTCTTTCTCGGTTAATAAAGCGAACCCAAGGTGGCAGGCTGGCTAAGAAGCCAGTGGTTAATGTGAATGGGAAACATTAAATAAAAATAAAAAGACCATTTAAGAAAAACAAATAAATATCCGAACTATTTTGTGGCTCTGCGCTGGAATATTTGACTATTAAGAAGAATGCCAGATTAAATTCCTTCTGGAACTCTGTTTCTTCTTTTGTTTAATTTTCTTGTTATATATATATATATATATATATATATATATATATATATATATATATATATATATATATGTAGTGCGTGATAAATACAACAGGCGACGGCGTGCAACAACGCCATCAAAATCCGCTTTTGAATTGACCTTATAACAGCTTACGCTCTAAACAAAAGTCTTTAGGATGGCCCTTACGAAAAAAATCGGCAGATCCCACGTACCGTGGGAGTCGATGTTATGCGAAGCATGCGGCGGGTAGGTGACTGTGGCGTAACTTTTTTGCTGAGCGGCACGGTACAAAATGGCGCTAAAGATTTGTATAAATTTTATACGCACACTTATATATGTTGAAGAGCCGCATATGTGTTATATAACCAGTTGTTTACGGTCGGGTAACGCTGCCAATGGCAACGTGGGTATTACCAACACCAGAAGCGGTAACCTGATATGTAGAGTACGTGTCCCGAGAACGCACGCACGTTTCACGAACCCGTGTGCATGTGGGCAAGACGTTCTTGACAGTTCTTGAACAAGGGCATCATCACCGTGATCAGTGAGCACAAGCAGCTGGCCATGACTTGTTATCGGATCCCGTCGTGATCGCGGAGACGAGGGGTTCATGTGCAGTGAAGTATGAGGTATAGTACAGCTGTTGGAAATGGTGGATGCCTAGGTCACTTCGTCGACAAATCGTCTGTCGATAGAGCCGGCGACATGTCGGAACCTGAAGTCACCCTTCGCGTTGGTGAGGTATAGGCCGTCGAGGCTGGTAGGCCTGGATACTGCTACGTAGACCAACATCAGTGGATGGAGTTTGTCGTATTCGTATACTACCTGGGCGTATGTGCCCTACGTAGCCTAGTCTACAAAGCGGCTGTCAATCAATCTGGCATCATCCTCGGTCAGCATGAGGCCATCGCCCAGCCTCGTAAGAAATGAAGAGGACACTGCGTCGTTCTGGTGGACGAAGTGCACTGTACGGTGCGGTTATTAGGATATCATATGTAACTTTCGTTAATGTATTCCTCCGGGGTCGAGCAATGTTTGAATATAGCTTGCTGAATCATAGGGATACAAATGTAATGTTTATTAAACTGCTATAAAGTCGGAGCCAACACAGGAACTACAGATGTTAATCTGATATGACGCCTGTATCGTAGGAGTAGACATCGTAGGAGTATCATGCAGTGTTTATTGCTTTCTTGTAAAATTAGATAGCCAGCACCACAACCACAATTGACGTTGCACTGTTATTACGCCTGCGTAGGCTGTTTTTACAAACCAATTTATGGACCTGGCGTGGCTCAGTGGTAGAATAGCTGATTGCCACGCAGAATGCTTGGGTTCGACTCCTGCTGGGATCCTAATTTTCATTCTTTCCATTCGTTGAGTCAACGCTGCCGATGTTGGTTTTCCGTAACGCTCTAGCATTTAAGTTAACAATGTCTGTTCTCGCCGTTCCTGGGTAGATATAAACTGTCAATCACCTGTGGCGCATACCCGTACACCGCGGCCCGTGGTAAACGGGTATGTGCCACACGTGTCTAGTGGAAAGGGTTTGACGACGTACGCGACAAGATTTTAACGTTATTCATGTCATGACCGGGCAGTCATATTCGTGAAATCCTGTTACCCTCCCATGCAAATTTTGGTCTACACCAAGTTAAGGAGGTGATCATGAGAGCACCCAGACGTAGGCGGCTAGATAGATAGATAGATAGATAGATAGATAGATAGATAGATAGATAGATACGTAGATAGAAACGCTCAAAGTGCCAGAGGTTCGCTAAGAAATGCTTCGCATTTAAAATGCGATACTTTAAGACAAGAAGAACATAACAACATAGAAAAGATGAACGAAACTGCAACTAGACCAATTTTCTAAGCACCAATTGACATTTGAAGCAAAGCAGCAAGGAAAGATTGTAAGCATATTTCTCAGACCACGGAGGGCGTAATAAAGAGGTTACAAGGGACAAATGTGATTAACTCATGATTTAAAATAGAATTTACTGAGCTAAGTGAGCTTGTCAGCAAAAAATTTTGACGTCAAGGAAATACAGGCATCAGTAAAAAAAGGAGGCAGCATTGACCAAACTAAAAGAAAACCTTTAAGAAGCGCCACAATTCACACACAGCATAAGAGGACAATATTATTAGCCACATCAGCGGCATATCGAAGGTGGCTGAAGACTTCTACAAGGAGAAGTTTTTTAACATTCCTACTCCACTACATTGCGATAACAACATTCTACACACACAAGCTTATTTAGCTATCATTTTGCAATTTTTTCATACATTACTCACTAAACGCCTCTCATACGAATTCAGCTATTCTAATTAACTCGTTAATAGAAGTATTAGCAGACTTGCACAGAACTCTATATCTCATTTGTCCAATGTTCATTCTACGTTTGATGAAATGACGTTGACATTCACACTTATGACAATATAGAATGGTTAGTTGCACACTATCAAATCTTTACCATGATGTCATGCAATAAAATATGCCCTAAGCTTCGTTACTAATATCACTAAGCTTACCAGGTTCATTTAACTGTCTCAGATTTCTTTATTTTTCATGTTTATAATTATTACACGACTAAATTGGTAAACTTTATTCCTTTGCTATGTTTATCATTTGGATTCGTACATTTCCGCCGTTTTTCTCTATGCACTGCAATATGGGCTGTTCATAAGTGTACTTCATTTCTCTAGAACTTCTTCGGTGTATTTTGACCGGTTGTGTTTTTTTAAACTCATGTTCCATATGTTTATTTTTTCATATGCCTCCAAGAGTACCCTTACTAAGCCATGGTCCCACTGCAGTTTTTCACTATGGGACCCTCGACTGTATATTCCCACCAGCTAACTCAATGTATTCAAACAAGACTAGCACTCAAAAAAACTATCCATTTAGCACATCAGTAACCCCATCTTCGAGTGAATTGAATGTCGAACAATGCGAGTGAAACTCCATATATAACTTCAGATCAGGTTACAAAGGACAGACGAGATGTACCGCGCCGAAAAGCGGCCACAGAAAACAGCACAAGCGTCAACTTGATCAGATATGGAGCAGGTTATATTTCAAAAACTTGCGACCTCCTACACTCAATGACTCATAAAGAGAGAGAGAAAGATAAAAGGAAGACAGGGAGGTTAACCTGAGAATGTCTCCCGTTTGCTACCCTGTACTTGAGAAAGAGAAAAGGGGGTGTAAAAGAATGAAGGAGAAGACCAGGAGCCGCCACTAGGCCAGCTGGACAACCGCCTACTCAGAGAGGACAAAATCCTTAGGCACTGGCCTACCCGGTCATCAACGCGAGCCGCTCTGTGGGCGTTGTTACGGTTTCTTCGAGAAACCGGACTGCATGACAAATTATCACTGTTCATAGATGATGCAGGCGTGTAGTATGCGGACGGTGCTATCGTCAAAGTTTACAAACTTTGAATGTACCAGCCAGCTTAGAAAATGTCAGGATTATAACCGTACAAAACAAGGCAAATTAAAAATACAAAACTATCTAGAACCATCAGCTTATATTCGGTATTATACAAAACATTTACTCATCTCAAATAGGATAACAGAAACACCTGACTTCCACTAAGCTAGAGAGAGAGCCGCCTTTAGGATGGGGTAATCTGGACTGCACTATAGCGGCATTATCAATCACGTAATTGGTAAATCACTAAAGTACAACTAACCTTTTCTTAGAATAACAGAGAGCTGAGCTAGTTGGTAAGCATTCATTCTAAAAAAACACACAGGGCGTGCAAACACGGACACAAGAAAGAAGTCAGGACACCACAAACGCCCACTAACAACTGAGGAGACGGACAACGGCGGAAAACAAAGAAGGCACGAAAACTTATCTGCGCATGCCCATGCAACAGGCGAACCTATCAATCCGGCACGCGTTGTGGTCTACGTGGAAGATAACTGTTAAGGCATTTGATTTCATCTATATGCAAGTTAACCGACGGTTGGCTCACGCCGGATATATAGGTTCGCCTGTTGCATGGGCATACGCAGATATGTTGTCGTGCCTACGTTCTTTTCCGCCCTTGTGCGTCTATTGAGTTGTTAGTCAACGTTTGTAGGGTCCTGACCTTTCTTGTATCCCTGTTTGCACGCCCTGTGTGTTTTTTTAGAATGAACCTTTTCTACCAGACAACGAAAGAGCATTCGACTCCGTGAGCGATATCAACAGTTTTGAAACAATTCCACAAGCAAAGAGTACCTGAGCATACAGGGCGTTTCACTTCATGCAGAACACCGGCCTAACGGCGCATATTTAACACAAATATACACAACAAATATTATGCCTTAGGGCAAGTCTATGTCGCAAAAAAAAAGTATTAAAAAATTAAACATAGGTGCTACACATCTCCAATTAGTGCAGTATTGTTCTGAGCCATATAGAGCACGTCAGCATATTTTTTTCCAATCTACCAAGCTCGGTAATTAACAAAGATTGCTTAATGAACTTTTTTAATAGTAACTCTAGAGAAAAGTTTTCACTACAAATGTTGTAGCGCTTGTTCAGAAACATCGAATCTATGCTAAGGTAACTCCCCTGCTTAATTTGTTTCCGGCCTTTCTTTAAAGCGCGCGAATTTTAAAAAATAGCACGTGACTGCCGCCTAACGCGCGGCGCTTTTAATGCCCTCAAATGTAAGTTGAACGAAGTATCAAAGGCTGCTCCGCGCACGGAGGTCGATTGAGCAGGCTGCCGGTGACTGCGATGGACGGTAAATGATGATAGAGGCGTACCACCCAAAAACGATCTACGAAAGAGCAGCCGTCACGTGTGAGTGCACCTTTTATCTCAGTTCTGCACCACGCTTTCATCCTCGCCCCTTCCAATGTGTTTCTTCTGTGGTGCGAAAAAAAGAAAAAAAATGCCTACCCTACATAAAATTCTACCTACGGTCTCATGTAGCATTTGCTCCGTGGCTGCCGCTTACTTGTTGAAGAATTTTTATTTCTTGTTGAAACGGTATGCTCATTTTGTCGCCTAACGTCTATCGCAGTCACCGATAAACCGTTACACCGATCTTCGTGCACAAAGCAGCCTTTGATAATTCGTTCAACTTACATTTGAGGGCACTAAAAGCACCGCGCGTTAGGCGGCAGTCACGTGCTATTTTTTAAAATTCGCGCGCTTTAAAGAAAGGCCGGAAACAAATTAATCAGGGGAGTTACCTTAGCATAGATTCGATGTTTCTGAACAAGCGCTACAACTTTTGTAGTGAAAACTTTTCTCTAGAGTTACTATTGAAAAAGTTCATTAAGCAATCTTTCTTAATTACCGAGCTTGGCGGATTGAAAAAAAATATTCTGACGTGCTCTATATGGCTCAGAACAATATTGCGCGAATTGCAGACGCGTAGCGCCTATGCTTAATTTTTGATTACTTGGTGCTTTTTAGCTGAAACACCCTGCATATAAATACGTTATCCAACATCTATTCTCCCTGCTTACCCGAGTTTCCGAAAAAAAAGAAAAAGAAAAGAATAGCATGGCGATACGAAAAGAGAGCAGCACGGCAAGCAGATTTTATCTCCCAAATGCTATTGGCATCAATCTTACAAGAAGTATTCAAATGAACGGATTGGAAAAATTGGAAATAAGGACCAATGGAAACAACAGCCTGCCAATTGCGGATTACCTAGTGCCCTTCACACAAATGAAGCCGACGAATTGCATGAGACTGTTGAAGATCTAAACCAAGAAAGCGTCAAAGCAGGGCTACATACGTATATGCTGAAGGCAAAGGTAACGCTCAATAGCCTGCCAACAACCTGTGATGAATGCACAAATCTACGAAAAAGTTTGCGACTAATTCCCAAAAACAGAGCGTACCCATGAAAAAGTCATAGTTTCGCCGCAAGGGCGAAGCAATGAATGCGATAGCAAGAAATCGAAATGTCATACGAAAAACCAGAAGCAGCTCGATACTTGCAGCGTGCCGCTGAAGCACGAAGAAAGACGCCCTAAATGAACGCACAGGCCTGCACAGGGCAAGCGTGAACTAACAACTGTCGCAGTTGTTACGCCTATGTGCTTAAGGAGGACGCTGCAAGTTTCGACAATGGACAATCAGACGCTTGCTTGCTTGCTTGCTTGCTTGCTTGCTTGACCCTTAATTCTTGGCTCTGACCCACTACAAGGGATTGGCCATGGAACCTGCGGTTAATATAAGTGGGGAAATTTAGAATTCATACTCTTAGATATTTCTTATTCTTTTAAACTGCGGCGCGTGGAGTGACCCTCTGCGTCTCCTACCACAGGGGGCGTCTGATGCAAGGTGTGCCCGGTGTTCTTTGTCTTTTTTTTCGTTCCACATCCCGAGTGGGTACAGCAAATTGCCACTTTGTCGTGCGTATTCGAAATGAAAGAAAATTAGGAGCGCTGCTTCTGCAAGTGTCGACAATGGAGAATCAGACGCTCTTAGATATTTCTTTTTCTTTTATACTGCGGCGCGTGGAGTGAGCTTCTGCGTCGCCAGCCACACGAGTGCGTCTGATGCAAGGTGTTCCCGGTGTTCTGTTTTTTTTCCTTCCGTATCACCAGTGGGTACAGAAAAGGGCCACTTTGTCGTGTGCGACTCAAGGGCAGTTTTCAAAGTGAAAGAAAATTAGGAGCGTTGCGTGATAGATTACACGCTCACGCTCGTCCGAGATTTGCTTACCACCAGCGGTACATGGTGCATATAAATAGCTCGCCGTTATTTCGCCGGCGCACACATGGCGTGTGGCTGAGTTGTCCAACGCAGCGCGCTGGGGAGCGAGGGATTGCTTGTTCGAATCCGCGGTCCGGTACTTCAGAATTTTATTCTTCTGCTATATTTTTCTTTGTGCCTTTTATATATATATACATATACATATCCGGGACATGACGGCGTCGACAGACGGCGACGGCGACGGCAAAAATTAGCCGAGAGTGTCCATATAATTGCTATCGCAATAAAAGAAATTCACCGACAAATAACGATTGCCTGGAATGCATCAGGCAGGCATTCCCAAATAATGACCGTTAATTTTCCCGTGACCCTAAAAAATATGCAATCATTCCGTACTACCAGTTCCAATAAATGGGGCAGAAACTTGGAGGATAAAATAAAACCTCTAAAAATCTTAAAAGACCACGCAGATTGCAATCACAATGGAAATTATAGGCTTAAAAGCATGTGATCGAAACACAGCAGAACAACCCTACTGAAACGTTCCGTAAGCCATTCCAATAATTCCATATGTTTTCATACAGAATCCATATGTTCTCCGTATATGTTCCATGTATTTTCCATTTCCGTAAAGTTCTTACGGAAACATACGGAATTATTGGAATGGCATACGGAACGTGTCAGTAGGGAAGTTAGAGAATTAAACAGAAGTAGCCGATATTCTACTTCTTATTAAACGAAATAAGTGTGTCTCTACAGGCCAAGTAACGCCTATACGAAAGACAACCGGTGGTCAGTTCGGCCAAAGGAATGCATAGCAAGGGATCTGAAATGCAGCCTAACACGGCATGCGATTTAAATGGAGTGAGAAAATTAACAAGTTCACAGCGAGCAAGCGAACTCAACGGTCACGAAATGGAGTACATTGGCGAGTATTCGTATAACACTTCGTCCCTAATACGGCAATCTATACGTAAAAATATACTGATCATGAGGGATGATGATAATTTTTTTTTAATATGCGTTGCGTAGCTCGATGGTGTTTCCGTACCCAACGGAAGATACATATCGCGGAATCATTCGTGATCTTCCCCAAATAATATATCTAGGCACCACCCCAAGGTTACAGCGACAATTATTAAAGCTAAGGCCTGTGGGGTCCGCCGTCTACTCCAAGGAATGGGCGCTCAGCGGGAATAACTAAAAAACATTTATTAGTAGCAAGAAGGCAATAAATAAAACGTTACAGCGGCAAGGGCAAACATAAAACAAACAAGACCAAGCTCGATGCAAAACTTCCGCGCCGGGCCAGCTAACCCTGGCCCCGGCGGACAGCACGCCGCGCACACGCGCACACTTGACGACAGTTCGCCGGCAACTCCCGTTTGGCCGCTCGCCGTGCTTGGTTATAAAGAATGACTACATCCGGGAGCATGCGCAGTGGTCCCCGTTGTCGCTTGGTATCAGCGATGGTGTGGAGGAGGGGGAGGTTTATCAGCAGTCCCCACAGGCCTTAAGTGTCTCATCAGACGCTGAGCTTGAAAAATTCGGCGCGCGGTACAGAAACTCACGACACCTCTTAAGCATGCCCTTGAAGCACGGAGTTCGATCCGTCATCCAACCGAGGCATTCTTCGCGGCAGTCAAATGTTCTAGCACAGATCAACAGCACTGCTTGAAACCGCTTTGAGGAACCACCCTTTAGGGACGTCGTTTGTGGTGGGGAGCCACATTAACAGATGTAATATTGCGTAGCATACGAGTAGAATTGTATGACGCGTAACACTATGTGCACTGCGTACCGGCTGAATGATGAAAACCTTCCCAGCCATTACAAATGATTCATTCATCATTCATCCGCATCAACCAGAGCAACAACAACGTGTGATACTTGGCAGGAACTTACGCGTAATGTCTACTTCGCTAATGTCAGTACACCATTGAAAAAGTCACGCAAATACAAGACTCCTCGCATGAGGCGCTCAAAGGGCTCATTTCATTTAAATTTCACAAATTAAATGGTCATGCAAGTTGTGTTTCACTTGGCTTACATGAGTGGAGCCAGGTTTTTGCCATCCTGTGTAACAACAGTCCAACATCTAATTTTTTTATTTTCCTTGTCGTTTTTTTATAACACGATATTAGTGGGGAAAACGTGCCAAGAAATCGAAGAGAAGTGCAACGTACAGAATGGCTGTTTCTGCGATGTCAAACAAGGAAAACTGGCTGTAAAACGTAAGTATTACATAGCGAAAAATATTCGGCTTATTTTTGGCAAACTCGTCACTAGCCAATTATATAAAACTGGAAATATCAGTATTCCTGAAGATGCTCAAATAATACATTTACACATCGCAGTGAACTCCACATGATTTTTAGCTTTTTCGTGATTTCTCTTTATTTATACAACACCACTAGTGGCGAAATCCTGTGAGGACATAAAGGACAAGTGCAAGAAGGTGGATGGCTGTTTCTGCAATGACAAACCAAGAAAACTCGTTGTCAAAGGTGAGTATTTTTTAGAGGCGAAGCTCCTTAAAGCGGCACCCGTTCGTCCCTCGTAGTCGTAGTGCGTAACCAGTCGTAACGCTAGTACCAGATCTTGACCTCCAAGGTGGTGCCGGTGGGAGATTTTTCCTGTGCGTTGTTGAACAATAAAAAATTCGCAGCGTGCGCGTTAACTAAAAGCCGAATTCTTCTGCATCTCATTCCCCATTAGCAGCCATTGGCATGTTCCAGTAGGAAACGTTAGTAGAAGTAGAAGTGTAAGTGTTAGCTAAAAGCCGACTTCTGTCTCTCATTCCCATTAGCAGCCATTTACCTCCAAGGTAGTGCCTGGTGAGATTTCTCCTGTGCGTGAATAAACAATAAAAATTTTGTTCAAAACGCCGTTGATTGATGAAATAAACCAACGAAAGACGCCAGATGTTTTCTAAAAGCAAAACGAAAGAACGCCAGATGTTTCTAAAGCAAAACGAAACGACGCCAGCTGCTTAACGAAAGACGCCAAATGTTTTCTAAAGCCATGGTTTTCTAAACAATAAAAAGTCACAGCGTACACGCAAAATTAAAGTGAGCTGCAAGTCGTCATAACTCTCATCGCACCTTTAGTATAAACGCGCCCGATCTCACGTCGGTGATGATGTACTGGGCAGAATTCACGGAAGATTCACGGTTTACCGATGAACCTCCGCAGCTTCGCCCACTCATCATCATTCACTCCGTGGATATGCTGTGACTTTTTTCGCAAAAATGTTTGGTAGCGCGTTGCTATTCTCGTCATCACCAAAAGATATACCGAGTATTCCAGCTAAAAGGAACGAAGATATTTAAGGAAAAAAACGAGGAGCACTGGAAAAGCTTTACCAACTGCGTTATAGCGGTACCTACATACAGTATTCTTTTTCACCGCTATGTATGAAATATATTTCATTTGACCAATTTGTTAATGGCTTTTTAGATCTCTCACATGCCACTCATAATCCTGTACGCCGCCGCAAGTAAGCTTGGCATCAAACATTTATTTGATGCTGAAATACACGTTTTTCAAGCAATACCAGAACGCCCCTCGGGCGCGCGGAACACCATGTGAAAAGTGTGTAGGCTGAGTGAGCCGGCTGTTCGGTCGCCTGCTGCTCGTTGGTGCCGTGATATCGGTGGGACCACGAAACGAAAAGAACACGTCGCTGCTTCTTCACTATTCTTATATCGTTAATACTGCACACATCCGGACAAATGTGCATGTATCTCTGCGTATGAAATGCGAAATGATTAACACAGTGCAGTGTCGGTATTACCGAGCGGATATGCATCCGATATAGCAGTTGAGCAGCAGGCGTATTCTCACATGCTAATAACATGAAGATGAATCAAATATGAGTTGGAACACCGTATTCATTCTGAAAGACAGGGCGCACAGACACGGACACAAGGAAGAAGTCAAGGCACCACAGACGCCGACTTACAACTGAAGGCGCACAACGGAGAAAAAAAAAGGCACGAAAAAGTATCTGCGCATGTCCGTGCAATAGGCGAACCTATCGATCCGGCACGCGTGGGGGTCTACGTGACAGATAACTCACGCATGCTCTATCACTATTAGCGATATGACATGCCTCAATCGTTGAGCGCGTATATTCATTCCTATGCTTGTACAAAACTGCGCATTCATCGTACTTCGACGTGCACTTACACTCTCGGCAATGTAAAGAAAGATTTGCAGGTGAGCCTCCAGTTAGCGATCCCTTATGTTCCAATAATCTCTAACACACCGGCCCGTCTGTCCTATGTGGAAGCGGCCGCAGCTAAAACGAACCTTCTACACCACAGTTGTACGGCAATCAGTGAATTTGTTGGTGTGTTTTACGAAACAAATGTCGGTCCGCTCTTTGCCTATCACTCGATAATTCTTTCTCTGCACAGAGGCACTAACCTTACCTACCCTGTGAGATACGCAATGAATGTAAGGAATACTTATAGGACACGTTTATTCTAATACTTTTCTGCGAGACGCATCGTATTACCAGAGATAACTTTCCGCTTGAGCATTTATGAATACTCTGGCGCTTGTCAACTGCACTTAGCCGCTATGGCGTTAAAAAGTTAATCTCGCATTGCTCCCGAGAACCACTACTCGTATCCACATGGTCACATGTAATGCAGCACGCGGAAACACAACAGGCTTTTGTAAAGTATAACATTTGTCGTAAGTGCCAACGAATGTTGGTTAAAGATGTATCTTTTGTTACCTGCGGTGCGAGGAACGCGCACTCTATCTAATCAGTGTATCTTGCTTTGCTAAATGCATACTCTCTCGCGCAATCTTTAAATATTAGAGTCTGAGCATGTGCTCGTCAACAGTGTCGGTGGGCGTTGATTTCGAATGGATCCACGATTCACGAATTGTAATGACCGCTCGCGGAATTCGTCCAGAAAACCGAGTTGTAAATTTTTGTTTAATTTATGCCGTACAGTATGCTTGCGCCAATAATAATAATAATAATAATAATAATAATAATAATAATAATAATAATAATAATAATAATAATAATAATAATAATAATAATAATAATAATAACAATAATAATAATAATAATAATAATAATAATAATAATGACGTTTCGCAACCGCTCAGGTGGTCCAACAGTGGCACGCGGGCACACTAGGCAGATGGAAATCGTATAGAGGCCGTCGTAGCTAAACACAGAAGAAGTTCACGACTGATTTACGCAGTAATATCTTACACCTTGTCATATTCACTTGATCTGACAAATGCTGGCATGACGTAAGCGGAAAGCTAAAGCGTGAGTCCCGCGCGCTCGGCTCGGCGACTGCTGCGGCGTACACACTTTTCCCATGAGCGCTTGCGCGCCTGTTGGTGGCGCTCGTGGGCTTGAAAAAGCTCTATTTGCTTGGTAAACGTTTTTCGAGAAAAGAGCCAAATCCCACGAAATACGCGAGATATGAAATAGATCAGCGCTCGCACGCCGCTGCTCAATCGCTTCCAAGCGAACTGTCATGAATAAACGGCTGCATTCATTTATAGCCGCCTTGTAGAGCTGCGCTATCTGGGCTCACTCAACAGCTTCCGCGATCTACACTGTGGTGAGATAAGCGAGAGCTTCTGCTGATGCAACAGTGTTGTCTCACCAGGCACTCAGCTTGGCTGAGTGCCACATTCGACGTCGGATGGGTAAACTGCATCATTCATAGCCGACAACAGCATGCGCTGGTCGTATGCGCTGCATGCTCTGAACGCCAAAACGCATGGAAGGGGCGCATGCGCTCGCGCAAAGTTGCAGTCTCTATTCAGAACAGGAACCCGCAGTGATAGGTTAGTAAGTGTGGTGTCACGCTGCTAAGTTCCAGGGTGCGGGTTCGACTCCACGCCACGGCGGCGAATTTCGATGATAGTGAAATGCAAAATAGCACCCCTTTGCTTTGATTTTGCTGCACGTTAAAGAACTCCAGGTGGTCCAAATTTATCCGTTGTCCCCCACTTCAACGCGCCTCATAATCACAGCGAGGTTTTGGAACCTTGAACATCACCAACAATTATTATTTCTAATGGGGAAAAACATTCCAGGCACTCCTATCTACAAAACTAGAGGAGCGTTCCAAATACTAGTCCGAACTGAGCCGTCAAATTATCCCTGTTTAGAAACATACAAGATTACAAGATTAAAAGACCCCAACCCACCTCCTCACCCTACTGCGACACGTTTGTAAATGTGCCAGAGGAGTCTTCTCATGCCGCGACCATTCAAAACAGTGAAGCCCTGTACCGAGCCATCTTGGCTAATAAACAGACCCAGCCGTGAATCCATCACGGTTCACTTGGAAGCTCGTGAGTAGCGGTGCGCGAGAGCGTATCTAATTATTTATTCGCGTGCATTGTCACACTTTTATTTTTTCTCGTAAGAAGCAACATGATAATTAACAGCACGACATAATTGCTTCATTCCGTGGTTACTTCAGGCGGCCCACAAATAACAACTCATATATTAGCGATTGACCTATATTTGAAAACTTCGCCTAACAAAGAAAATGATGTATTCATATATAGTGACAGGAAACTAAACACTGGCTCCAATTACACACCACTACCGCTAATATGCAGTTGGTACGATTTTTTTCAGGAGATCTCGATGTTCTTCAAATTGTTCAACGTAGCTAGCCCAACCAGCCCAACTCACAATTTCACCATTCCTCCAACTCATCCAAATAATATTTGTTTAGTCCTCGCGATGAAATGGCACTGACATACATTTCTTTCATCCTTTCCAATAACTCCTATAGCAACAAAGGATAGAGGAACCTGTCCTGAGGAGATAAACCAGGATTGCAAGGAAGAGGAAGGCTGTTTCTGCGACGATAAACAAAGAAAACTCACTCTAACAGGTCTGTATTTCTTTGTTACATCGATTTCGTAGCTCGTTGGTATCCTCGTAATTTAGGGACGCTGGATGAATAAAAATTTTGCGATTCCTGAAAATACCCAAATGATATAAATAATCATCACGATAACCTTTCACTAACACGTACTTTTTTTCATTCTTTCTAGTTATCCGTAACACTACCCTAGACGACGAGCACTGTGAAAACCTACAGGAGGAGTGCAAAGAGGAGAATGGCTGTTTCTGCGACGACACACAAGCAAAGGCCATTAGAACAGGTACGCACTTCTTTGTGAAAAGCATTCGGTAGCTTGTTCATATGCTCCTAATCATGAGAAATTACGTTCATGAGAATTTCATAATTACTGAAAATCCCCGAATAATATGTTACGGCATTGCCATGAAGTTGAACTTGTAATTATGTCTTTCGTTCTTTCTAGAATATTATAATATAACAATAGATGGAAAGAACTCTGAGGACATCGAGAGCAAGTGCAAAATGGAGGACGGCTGTTTTTTCGACGACAAAAAAACAGAATTCGTAATAACAGGTACGTATTCCTTCGGCGCACACTGATTTGCTTCTGAATTATTCTCTGCGAGGCCGCTTTGCTGACTAGCACCGCCTCGTCCAGACGCGCAGTAAGCCATTCGAAAGTATATCAGTATTTAAAACGAGAGAAGGCCAGTGACCTATACGAGTGGTTTTCGCTAGATTTTCGCGAATGCCTCTCACAATCAGACGGGCATACCTGGCGGAATCACGTGCACAAACAGCACAGGCAGCTTCGACAAGCAAGCATAGCCTTCCTACCAATGCATGTCGGCTGAACAGTGTGTCATTCATTTCATACCAAAGTGAGAATTCCGACAGCTTCACTAGTTGATGACGTGTCAACATCGATCCCTCCAAAGCCACCTACTCTCGGCTTGAGCGTAGCGCTGTAGCAGAAATTTTGAGCGACCATTAATTTGATCATTTTTTTTTCTCTAAAGAAGCAACCTCTAGTCGGTTACAGTCTAAAAATACATACAATGTCCACGCCAAAACTGCGGCGCGCCTGTCATTTGTTTGTGCAAGAGAGTTGCGCTACGTGGTTTCTGTTCTAAACATAAGTTCGTTTTCGCTGCTAATGTACATACCACGCATATTATGAATAAAAAGTTCGTCATCCTGTGTTAACATGTTAAGTTTAGCTGAGCGGTGAAGTCGGAATCTGTGCTGAAATTTGCCAAGGATTTTAAGCTTTCAATGAAAAACTAGGTCAGAACATAGAAGTGATAGGAAAGGCAAAATGTAGCAATCATAGCCTAATGAGGACAAGAATGGCGCTCCACCTCAGAAGAATAATAGCAAAGAACGCCAGTAAAAAAGAATAGCCCAACCTTGATATAGTCAACGTAATGAAACTCCACGCCTGTGCGAAGCCAGCAGCACACTCGGCTGGAGGACCAACTTTCCAGGGGCCTGTTTTAAACACTCTTTTGACATTTACTGCAAGTAAAAAGTATAGAGCAAGGTATCCCAATATGCAAACTCGTATTTAATGCTTCGTGATCCCAGACGTATAGTGCTCGGCAATTGAGACGCGATCCTCGAAGTTCGTCGCTGTTGGTATTGAGGTGACGGCAAGGATGACAGCGTTGGTGACACACGCCGACTCCATCCGATAGACAGCCGTTCAGTCTGGGGTTCTTGGGGGCGCCGGCAGAGCGCTGCGCGCCATCGCCTCAAAACACTGCGCCACGCCCTCTTGCCGAGCCTCGAGAAGCGGCTGGAGCTAGCGGGCGCAGGTTATTATTTCACCGCTCCGCAGGCGCAACCAAGAACCACAGATTGAAAGTCTGTCTGCCGAATGCAGTAAACATGTTTCAGTAACGCTCTCACTTTCACCGTCACCTTCACCCTCAGCAGCCACGCGCTCCGAGCATGCGCTTCGGCAGGGGGGCACTTACCCCCTTGAGCAACACCAGCAGTTGCCCAGTACCCTAGCCACGACAGCGCCCTCACCCTCTTCCCCGAGCTACGATGCAACACGGGTTTGTACCCCTAAGAAATATCCTGCCGAAGCCCATGGTTCTGAGTATCGCGCTTCACACACCAAGCATTGTATGTTGCAAAGCGCCGACTCCGCCATAACTCGTCCTCTCTTTTTTTTTTATTATTGACATAATGTAAAAGGAGTTGTTGGCGCTCAAATAAAGCGTCGACTACTCCTTAGCCTCTCAGTGTAGCTCCAGCATGCAACATAAAAATAGCATACAAACAGCAGTACACGTTAAGTTTCCAAGCTACGCCAGCGCCCTCACCCTCTTCCCCCAGCCATGATGCAACAAAGGATTGCACCTCCCAAAAATATCTTGCTGAAACCCATGGATTTGAGTATCGCGCTTCAATCACCGAGCATTGTACAGTACGTTGCAAAGTACCGACTACGCCATAACTCGTCCTTATTTTGTACGGCGTGGCTTATGCTGAGTTGCTGATAATAATGGTATGATCATAATGATGAATTATGACTGAGCCCATTGCAACTGAGCCCATTACAACTAGACCCATACCCAACTGCAACTAGACCCATATTCGAAGCGTCAATTGACGTTTGAAGTAAAGCACCAAGGAAAGGAGTAAGCATATTTCTCAGGCAATGAAGGATATAATAAAGACGTTACAAGGAACAAATGTGATTAACTAATAATTTAAAATAGAATTGACTGAGCTAAGTGAGCCTATCATCAAGAAACATCAAGGTCAAGGAAACACAGGCATCACTAAAAATTGAAAAGGAAGATCTTCAGGAAGTGCCGCAATTAACGCACAGTATAAGAGGACAATATTGTTAGCGACATCAGTGGCATAGCGAGGGTAGCAGAAGACTTCTACAAGTCAGTCAGTCAAGAACTTTATTCATCGGTCCTGAGGATTTTAGGCCGCCGGGGAATCCAGGGGGGACACCCTAGCAGCCGCTACCGTAGGCGACGCCTGAGTCGGGGCGGGAACGTGATGGCGTTCCGCCAGTTCATGGCCATTACATTGTGATAAAAACACTCTACACACAACAAGCATATTTAGCTATCATATTGCAATTATTTCATACAATACTCACTAGACGCCTCTTATACGAATTCAGCTATTCTATTAACTCGTTGATAAAAATATTAGCATACTTGCACACAACTCTAATTCTCATTTGTCCAATGCTCATTCTAATTTTGCTGAAATGATATTGACATTTATGGCAATATAGAACGGTTAGCCCCACACTATCAAATATTTACTGTGATGTTATGCAGTAAAACATGGCGCTAAGCTTCGTCACTAATATTACTAAGTTTACCACGCTCATTGAACAGTCTCAGATTTCTTGATTTTTCATGTTTATAATTATTACACGACTAAATCGGTTAACTTTCTTCCTTTGCTAAGTTTATCATTTGTATTCGGATATTTTCGCTGTTTTTCTGTGTGCTGCAACATGGGCTCTTGATAAGTACACTTCATTGTTCTAGAACTTCTTCGGTATGATTTTTTTCAAACTCATGTTGCATGTTTTTCATGCGCCTTCAAGGGTAACATTAATAACCCAAGTTCCCACTGGAGTTTTTGACTATGGGACCCTCGACTGTATATTCCCTCCATCTAACTCAATGTATTCAAAAAACACTAGCACACAAAAAACTATACATTTAGGACATCAGTAACTCATCTTCGAGTGAATTCAATGTCGAACAATAGTGAAACTCCATATATAACTTCAGATAAGGTTACAAAGGACGCAAGACATATACCGCGCGGAAAAGCGGCCAGAGAAAACAGCACAAGCGTCAACTTGATCAAATATGGAGAAGGTTATATTTCAAAACCTTGCGACGTCCTACACTCAATGCCTAATAAAGAGATAAAGAAAGATAAAAGGAAGACAGGGATGTTAACCTGAGAAAGCCTCCCGTTTACTACCCTGTACTTGGGAAGGGAAAATTGGAATGTAAAAGAATGAAGGAGAAGACAAGGAGCCGCCGCTAGGCCAGCTGGACAACAGCCTACTCAGAGAGGACAAAATCCTAAGGCACTGGCCTACCCGGTCATCTACCCGAGCCGCTCTGTGGGCGTTGTCGTGGTTTCTTCGAGAAACCGGAGAATCACAAATTTACACTGTTCACAGACAATCCAGGCGTGTAGTACATGGACGGTGCTATCGTCAATGCCTACAGCTTTACAATGTTCCAGCCAGCTGAGATAATGTCAAGATTATATCCGTACACAATAAGGCAAATATAAAATACAAAAATATCTAGAACCATCAGCTCATACTTGTTATTAAATGCGAAGCATTTCTTAGCGAACTTCTGCGACTCTGAGCGTATCTATCTATCTATCTATCTAGCCGCCTACGACTTCGTGCTCTCCTGGCCGTTTCGTTAATCGGATGTATACCAAAGTTGGTATGGGATAACATGACCGTATTACGAACATAAATGACAGGTCATAACATGAAAATCATGATATGCATGTCATGAACAGCATGATTTACATTCCACGGCCTTGGGGTTCTTACGGCCGGTCCCTTAATTTCATATACACCAAAACTAGTATGGCGTGACAAGAGTTAATGACGAACATAATGACAGGTCCTAAAGTGCAAATCATGACACGCATGTCATGTGCAGCATGATTTAAAAGACATGGCCTCGGGGCGCTTACGACCGTTTAAATGAATGGATGTTTACGAAAACTGGTATACCGAGACATTTTTGTATGACGAACATAACTGACACGTGGTAACATGAAAATTATGACATGCATGTCATCTACAAGATGATTTACATGCCACGCTCATGGCGCACTCGCGGCCGTTTCGCTAGATCGATATACACTAAAACTGGTATTGCGCGATGTGACTGTATAAAGAACATGAATAACAGGTGGTAACATGAAAGCCATGACATGCATGTCATGTGTGTCATGCTTTATATGCCACGCTCATCGTGCATTCGCGGCCGTTTCGCTAGCTTGACATACACCAAAATAGATATTGTGCGACGCGACTGTATGACGAATGTAAACGAGAGTTGGTAACATGAAAATTATCACACGCAAGTCATGCACGACATGGTCTGCTCATGGTGCATTCGCGGCCGTATTGCTAGTTTGATGTACACAAAAATTGGTATTGCGCGACGCGACTGTATCACGAACGTAAATGAGAGGTGGTAACATGAAAATCATGATATGCAAGTCATGTACGACATGAACTGCTCATGGTGCGCTCGCGGCCGTTTCGCTAGACTGATATGCACCAAAATTGGTATTGCGCGATGTTACTGTATGAAGAACATGAATAACAGTTGGTAACATGAAAACCATGATATGCTTGTCGTGTATGTCATGATTTACATGCCACGCTCATGGTGCATTCGCGGCCGTTTCGCTAGCTTGATATACACCAAAATTGGTATTGCGTGACGTGACTGCATGACGAACGTAAACGAGAGGTTGTAACATTAAAATATTGACACGCAAGTCATGTACGACACGATTTGCTCATGGTGCATTCGCGGCCGTTTCGCTAGCATCATATACACCAAAATTGGTATTGCGCGGCCGACTGTATGACAAACACAAATGCCAGGTGGAAACGTGGAAATCATGATATGCATCTCATTTACGGCATGATTTACATGCCACACTCATCGTCCGATCGCGGCTGTTTCGCTAGATTGATATACACCAAAATTTGTATTGCGCGACGCGACTGTATGACGAATATAAGTCACAGGTGGTAATATGAAAACCATGATATAAATGTCATGTATGGCATGATTTACATGCCATACTCATGGTGCACTCGCAGCCATTTGGCTCGTTTGATATACACCAAAATTGGTATTGCGCGATGTGACTGTATGACGAACATAAATGACAGGTTCTAACATGCGAATCATGTTATGCATGTCATGTACGGGTGTGATTTACAGGATACTGTCATGGTGCGCTTCCAGCCGTTTTGTTAAATGGATATATACGACAACTGGTATGGCATGACACGAGTGCGTGATGAACATAACGACAGGTCATGCATTGTACATACCGAATATACGTCTCATTAGCATGGCATAAATCAGATTGTGGATGCATGCGTGCATGGCAAACATGCGATATACGGTGAACTAGATGCCATGGCATGAATGATTTCATTTGGTTCAAAGTCAAACAAGGCGATGTATGCAGCTCTTTGCTGGCTGCTTCGCATTGCATCGATTCCCACAGTGCGTGGGATCTGCCGGATTTTTATACAAAACGGTTATTCATATCAAATACGATAAGAGAAACACTTGACATCAACTAAGCTAGAGAAATAGACGCCTTAGGATAGGTTACTCTGCAGTGCCTACTAGCGCCATGAGCAATCTCGTAATTGGTGATTGCTGTTTCTGCGATGACAAACAAGGAAAACTGGCTGTAAAACGTAAGTATCGCATAGCGAAACATATTCGACATATCGTTGGTAATCTAGTCGTAACCCAGTTCTATAAAACTGGGAATATCAGTATTCCAGAAAATGCTCAAATTCTATATTTACTCATCCCGGTGAACTTAACCCGATCTTTAGTTTTTTTTGTATTTCTTTTTATTTATACAACACCACTAGTGGCAAAATCCTGTGAAGACATAAAGGATGAGTGCAAAAAGGAGGATGGCTGTTTCTGCGATGACAAACAACGAAAACTGGCTGTAAAACGTAAGTATTGCACAGCAAAACATATTCGGCATATCGTTGGTAACCTCGTCGCTAGCCAGTTATATAAAAATTCGGAATATCAGTATTCATGACAGTTCACAATTTATACATTTACTCGTCGCGGTGAACTTAACCTGATCATTAGTTTTTCGGAATTTCTCCTTATTTATACAACACCACTAGGGGCAAAATCCTGTGAAGACATAAAGGACGAGTGCAAAAAGGAGGATGGCTGTTTCTGCGATGACAAACAAGGAAAAGTGGCTGTAAAACGTGAGTATGCATAGCGAAACGCATTCGTCATATCGTTGGTAATCTCGTCGTTAGCCAATTATATAAAACTGGGAATATCAGTATTCCTGAAAATGCTCAAATTATACATTTACTCATCGCGGTGAACTTAACCTGATCTTTAGTTTTTCGGTATTTCTCCTTATTTATACAACACCACTAGTGGCAAAATCCTGTGAAGACATAAAGGACGAGTGCAAAAAGGAGGATGGCTGTTTCTGCGATGACAAACAAGGAAAAGTGGCTGTAAAACGTGAGTATGCATAGCGATACGCATTCGTCATATCGTTGGTAATCTCGTCGTTAGCCAATTATATAAAACTGGGAATATCAGTGTTCATGAGAGTGTAGAAATTATACATTTACTCATCGCGGTGAACTTAACCTGATCTTTAGTTTTTCGGTATTTCTCCTTATTTATACAACACCACTAGAGGCAAAATCCTGTGAAGACATAAAGGACGAGTGCAAAAAGGAGGATGGCTGTTTCTGCGATGACAAACAAGGAAAAGTGGCTGTAAAACGTGAGTATACATAGCGAAACACATTCGTCATATCGCTGGTAATCTCGTCGTTAGCCAATTATATAAAACTGGGAATATCAGTATTCCTGAAAATGCTCAAATTATACATATACTCATCGCGGTGAACTTAACCTGATCTTTAGTTTTTCGGTATTTCTCCTTATTTATACAACACCACTAGTGGCAAAATCCTGTGAAGACATAAAGGACGAGTGCAAAAAAGAGGACGGCTGTTTCTGCGATGACAAACAAGGAAAACTGGCTGTAAAATGTTAGCATTGCACAGCGAAATATATTCGGCATATCGTTGGTAACCTCGTCGCTAGCCAGTTATATAAAACTGGGAATATCAGTATTCATGAGAGTGTAGAAATTATACATTTACTCATCGCGGTGAACTTAACCTGATCTTTAGTTTTTCGGCATTTCTCCTTATTTATACAACACCACTAGTGGCAAAATCCTGTGAAGACATAAAGGACGAGTGCAAAAAGGAGGATGGCTGTTTCTGCGATGACAAACAAGGAAAAGTGGCTGTAAAACGTGAGTATGCATAGCGATACGCATTCGCCATATCGTTGGTAATCTCGTCGTTAGCCAATTATATAAATCCGGGAATATCAGTATTCATGAGAGCGTAGAAATTATACATTTACTCATCGCGGTGAACTTAACCTGATCTTTAGTTTTTCGGTATTTCTCCTTATTTATACAACACCACTAGTGGCAAAATCCTGTGAAGACATAAAGGACGAGTGCAAAAAGGAGGATGGCTGTTTCTGCGATGACAAACAAGGAAAAGTGGCTGTAAAACGTGAGTATACATAGCGAAACGCATTCGTCATATCGCTGGTAATCTCGTCGTTAGCCAATTATATAAAACTGGGAATATCAGTATTCCTGAAAATGCTCAAATTATACATTTACTCATCGCGGTGAACTTAACCTGATCTTTAGTTTTTCGGTATTTCTCCTTATTTATACAACACCACTAGTGGCAACATCCTGTGAAGACATAAAGGACGAGTGCAAAAAGGAGGATGGCTGTTTCTGCAATGACAAACAAGGAAAAGTGGCTGTAAAACGTGAGTATGCATAGCTATACGCATTCGTCATATCGTTGGTAATCTCGTCGTTAGCCAATTATATAAAACTGGGAATATCAGTATTCATGAGAGTGTAGAAATTATACATTTACTCATCGCGGTGAACTTAACCTGATCTTTAGTTTTTCGGCATTTCTCCTTATTTATACAACACCACTAGTGGCAAAATCCTGTGAAGACATAAAGGACGAGTGTAAAAAGGAGGATGGCTGTTTCTGCGATGACAAACAAGGAAAAGTGGCTGTAAAACGTGAGTATGCATAGCGATACGCATTCGCCATATCGTTGGTAATCTCGTCGTTAGCCAATTATATAAATCCGGGAATATCAGTATTCATGAGAGCGTAGAAATTATACATTTACTCATCGCGGTCAACTTAACCTGATCTTTAGTTTTTCGGTATTTCTCCTTATTTATACAACACCACTAGTGGCAAAATCCTGTGAAGACATAAAGGACGAGTGCAAAAAGGAGGATGGCTGTTTCTGCGATGACAAACAAGGAAAAGTGGCTGTAAAACGTGAGTATACATAGCGAAACGCATTCGTAGTATCGCTGGTAATCTCGTCGTTAGCCAATTATATAAAACTGGGAATATCAGTATTCCTGAAAATGCTCAAATTATACATTTACTCATCGCGGTGAACTTAACCTGATCTTTAGTTTTTCGGTATTTCTCCTTATTTATACAACACCACTAGTGGCAACATCCTGTGAAGACATAAAGGACGAGTGCAAAAAGGAGGATGGCTGTTTCTGCAATGACAAACAAGGAAAAGTGGCTGTAAAACGTGAGTATGCATAGCGATACGCATTCGTCATATCGTTGGTAATCTCGTCGTTAGCCAATTATATAAAACTGGGAATATCAGTATTCATGAGAGTGTAGAAATTATACATTTACTCATCGCGGTGAACTTAACCTGATCTTTAGTTTTTCGGTATTTCTCCTTATTTATACAACACCACTAGAGGCAAAATCCTGTGAAGACATAAAGGACGAGTGCAAAAAGGAGGATGGCTGTTTCTGCGATGACAAACAAGGAAAAGTGGCTGTAAAACGTGACTATACATAGCGAAACGCATTCGTCATATCGTTGGTAATCTCGTCGTTAGCCAATTATATAAAACTGGGAATATCAGTATTCATGAGAGTGTAGAAATTATACATTTACTCATCGCGGTGAACATAACCTGATCTTTAGTTTTTCGGTATTTCTCCTTATTTATACAACACCACTAGTGGCAAAATCCTGTGAAGACATAAAGGACGAGTGCAAAAAAGAGGATGGCTGTTTCTGCGATGACAAACAAGGAAAACTGGCTGTAAAATGTTAGTATTGCACAGCGAAATATATTCGGCATATCATTGGTAACCTCGTCGCTAGCCAGTTATATAAAACTGGGAATATCAGTATTCATGAGAGTGTAGAAATTATACATTTACTCATCGCGGTGAACTTAACCTGATATTTAGTTTTTCGGCATTTCTCCTTATTTATACAACACCACTAGTGGCAAAATCCTGTGAAGACATAAAGGACGAGTGCAAAAAGGAGGATGGCTGTTTCTGCGATGACAAACAAGGAAAAGTGGCTGTAAAACGTGAGTATGCATAGCGATACGCATTCGCCATATCGTTGGTAATCTCGTCGTTAGCCAATTATATAAATCCGGGAATATCAGTATTCATGAGAGCGTAGAAATTATACATTTACTCATCGCGGTGAACTTAACCTGATCTTTAGTTTTTCGGTATTTCTCCTTATTTATACAACACCACTAGTGGCAAAATCCTGTGAAGACACAAAGGACGAGTGCAAAAAGGAGGATGGCTGTTTCTGCGATGACAAACAAGGAAAAGTGGCTGTAAAACGTGAGTATAAGTAGCGAAACGCATTCGTCATATCGCTGGTAATCTCGTCGTTAGCCAATTATATAAAACTGGGAATATCAGTATTCCTGAAAATGCTCAAATTATACATTTACTCATCGCGGTGAACTTAACCTGATCTTTAGTTTTTCGGTATTTCTCCTTATTTATACAACACCACTAGTGGCAACATCCTGTGAAGACATAAAGGACGAGTGCAAAAAGGAGGATGGCTGTTTCTGCGATGACAAACAAGGAAAAGTGGCTGTAAAACGTGAGTATACATAGCGAAACGCATTCGTCATATCGTTGGTAATCTCGTCGTTAGCCAATTATATAAAACTGGGAATATCAGTATTCATGAGAGTGTAGAAATTATACATTTACTGATCGCGGTGAACTTAACCTGATCTTTAGTTTTTCGGTATCTCTCCTTATTTATACAACACCACTAGTGGCAAAATCCTGTGAAGACATAAAGGACGAGTGCAAAAAGGAGGATGGCTGTTTCTGCGATGACAAACAAGGAAAAGTGGCTGTAAAACGTGAGTATGCATAGCGATACGCATTCGTCATATCGTTGGTAATCTCGTCGTTAGCCAATTATATAAAAATGGGAATATCAGTATCCATGAGAGTGTAGAAATTATACATTTACTCATCGCGGTGAACTTAACCTGATCTTTAGTTTTTCGGTATTTCTCCTTATTTATACAACACCACTAGTGGCAAAATCCTGTGAAGACATAAAGGACGAGTGCAAAAAGGAGGATGGCTGTTTCTGCGATGACAAACAAGGAAAAGTGGCTGTAAAACGTGAGTATGCATAGCGAAACGCATTCGTCATATTGTTGGTAATCTCGTCGTTAGCCAATTATATAAAACTGGGAATATCAGTATTCCTGAAAATGCTCAAATTATACATTTACTCATCGCGGTGAACTTAACCTGATCTTTAGTTTTTCGGCATTTCTCCTTATTTATACAACACCACTAGTGGCAAAATCCTGTGAAGACATAAAGGACGAGTGCAAAAAGGAGGATGGCTGTTTCTGCGATGACAAACAAGGAAAAGTGGCTGTAAAACGTGAGTATGCATAGCGATACGCATTCGTCATATCGTTGGTAATCTCGTCGTTAGCCAATTATATAAAACTGGCAATATCAGTATTCATGAGAGTGCAGAAATTATACATTTACTCATCGCGGTGAACTTAACTTGATCTTTAGTTTTTCGGTATTTCTCCTTATTTATACAACACCACTAGTGGCAACATCCTGTGAAGACATAAAGGACAAGTGCAATAAGGAGGATGGCTGTTTCTGCGATGACAAACAAGGAAAACTGGCCGTAAAACGTAAGTATTGCATAGCGAAACATATTCGGCATATCGTTGGTAACCTCGTCGCTAGACAGTTATATAAAACTGGGAATATCAGTATTCATGACAGTGCACAAATTATACATTTACTCATCGCCGTGAACTTAACCTGATCTTTAGTTTTTCGGTATTTCTGCTTATTTATACAACACCACTAGTGGCTAAATCCTATGAAGACATAAAGGACGAGTGCAAAAAAGAGGATGGCTGTTTCTGCGATGACAAACAAGGAAAACTGGCTGTAAAATGTTAGTATTGCACAGCGAAATATATTCGGCATATCGTTGGTAACCTCGTCGCTATCCAGTTATATAAAACTGGGAATATCAGTATTCATGAGAGTGTAGAAATCATACATTTACTCATCGCGGTGAACTTAACCTGATCTTTAGTTTTTCGGTATTTCTCCTTATTTATACAACACCACTAGTGGCAAAATCCTGTGAAGACATAAAGGACGAGTGCAAAAAGGAGGATGGCTGTTTCTGCGATGACAAACAAGGAAAAGTGGCTGTAAAACGTGAGTATGCATAGCGAAACGCATTCGTCATATCGTTGGTAATCTCGTCGTTAGCCAATTATATAAAATGACAATATCAGTATTCCTGAAAATGCTCAAATCATACATTTACTCATCGCGGTGAACTTAACCTGATCTTTAGTTTCTCGGTATTTCTCCTTATTTATACAACACCACTAGTGGCAACATCCTGTGAAGACATAAAGGACAAGTGCAAAAAGGAGGATGGCTGTTTCTGCGATGACAAACGAGGAAAACTGGCTGTAAAACGCAAGTATTCCACAGCGAAACATATTCGGCATCTCGTTGATAACCTCGTCGCTAGCCAGTTATATAAAACTGGAAATATCAGTATTCATGAGAGTGAAGAAATAAAACATTTACTCATCGCGGTGAACTTAACCTGATCTTTAGTTTTTCGGTATTTCTCCTTATTTATACAACACCACTAGTGGCAAAATCCTGTGAAGACATAAAGGACGAGTGTAAAAAGGAGGATGGCTGTTTCTGCGATGACAAACAAGGAAAACTGGCTGTAAAACGTAACTATTGCACAGCGAAACATATTCGGCATATCGTTGGTAACCTCGTCGCTAGCCAGTTATATAAAACTGGAAATATCAGTATTCATGAGAGTGAAGAAATACATTTACTCATCGCGGTGAACTTAACCTGATCTTTAGTTTTTCGGTATTTCTCCTTATTTATACAACATCACTAGTGGCAACATCCTGTGAAGACATAAAGGACGAGTGCAAAAAGGAGGATGGCTGTTTCTGCGATGACAAACAAGGAAAAGTGGCTGTAAAACGTGAGTATTCATAGCGAAACGCATTCTTCATATCGTTGGTAATCTCGTCGTTAGCCAATTATATAAAACTGGGAACATCAGTATTCATGAGGGTGTAGAAATTATACATGTACTCATCGCGGTGAACTTAACCTGATCTTTAGTTTTTCGGTATTTCTCCTTATTTATACAACACCACTAGTGGCAAAATCCTGTGAAGACATAAAGGACGAGTGCAAAAAGGAGGATGGCTGTTTCTGCGATGACAAACAAGGAAAAGTGGCTGTAAAACGTGAGTATGCATAGCGATACGCATTCGTCATATCGTTGGTAATCTCGTCGTTAGCCAATTATATAAATCTGGGAATATCAGTATTCCTGAAAGTGCGCAAACTATACATTTACTCATCGCGGTGAACTTAACCTGATCTTTAGTTTTTCGGTATTTCTCCTTATTTATACAACACCACTAGTGGCAACATCCTGTGAAGACATAAAAGATAAGTGCAAAAAGGAGGATGGCTGTTTCTGCGATGACAAACAAGGAAAACTGGCTGTAAAACGTGAGTATACATAGCGAAACGCATTTGTCACATCGTTGGTAATCTCGTCGTTAGCCAATTATATAAAACTGGGAATATCAGTATTCCTGAAAGTGCGCTAATTATACATTTACTCATCGCGGTGAACTTAACCTGATCTTTAGTTTTTCGGTATTTCTCCTTATTTATACAACACCACTAGTGGCGACATCCTGTGAAGACATAAAGGATAAGTGCAAAAAGGAGGACGGCTGTTTCTGCGATGACAAACAAGGAAAACTGGCTGTAAAACGTAAGTATTGCACAGCGAAACATATTCGGCATATCGTTGATAACCTCGTCGCTAGCCAGTTATATAACACTGGAAATATCAGTATTCATGAGAGTGTAGAAATTATACATTTACTCATCGCGGTGAACTTAACCTGATCTTTAGTTTTTCGGTATTTCTCCTTATTTATACAACACCACTAGTGGCAAAATCCTGTGAAGACATAAAGGACGAGTGCAAAAAGGAGGATGGCTGTTTCTGCGATGACAAACAAGGAAAAGTGGCTGTAAAACGTGAGTATACATAGCGAAACGCATTCGTCACATCGTTGGTAATCTCGTCGTTAGCCAATTATATAAAACTGGGAATATCAGTATTCCTGAAAATGCTCAAATTATACATTTACTCATCGCGGTGAACTTAACCTGATCTTTAGTTTTTCGGTATTTCTCCTTACTTATACAACACCACTAGTGGCAACATCCTGTGAAGACATAAAGGACAAGTGCAAAAAGGAGGATGGCTGTTTCTGCGATGACAAACAAGGAAAACTGGCTGTAAAACGTAAGTATTGCATAGCGAAACATATTCGGCATATCGTTGGTAACCTCGTCGCTAGACAGTTATATAAAGCTGGGAATATCAGTATTCATGACAGTGCACAAATTATACATTTACTCATCGCGGTGAACTTAACCTGATCTTTAGTTTTTCGGTATTTCTCCTTATTTATACAACACTAGTGGCAAAATCCTGTGAAGACATAAAGGACGAGTGTAAAAAGGAGGATGGCTGTTTCTGCGATGACAAAAAAGGAAAATTGGTTGTAAAACGTGAGTATGCATAGCGAAACGCATTCGTCATATCGCTGGTAATCTCGTCGTTAGCCAATTATATAAAACTGGGAATATCAGTATTCCTGAAGATGCTCAAATTATACATTTACCCATCGCGGTGAACTTAACCTGATCTTTAGTTTTTCGGTATTTCTCCTTATTTACACAACACCACTAGTGGCAACATCCTGTGAAGACATAAAGGACGAGTGCAAAAAGGAGGATGGCTGTTTCTGCGATGACAAACAAGGAAAAGTGGCTGTAAAACGTGAGTATACATAGCGAAACGCATTCGTCATATCGTTGGTAATCTCGTCGTTAGCCAATTATATAAAACTGGGAATATCAGTATTCATGAGAGTGTAGAAATTACACATTTACTCATCGCGGTGAACTTAACCTGATCTTTAGTTTTTCGGTATTTCTCCTTATTTATACAACACCACTAGTGGCAAAATCCTGTGAAGACATAAAGGACGAGTGCAAAAAGGAGGATGGTTGTTTCTGCGATGACAAACAAGGAAAAGTGACTGTAAAACGTGAGTATGCATAGCGATACGCATTCGTCATATCGTTGGTAATCTCGTCGTTAGCCAATTATATAAAACTGGGAATATCAGTATTCATGAGAGTGTAGAAATTATACATTTACTCATCGCGGTGAACTTAACCTGATCTTTAATTTTTCGGTATTTCTCCTTATTTATACAACACCATTAGTGGCAAAATCCTGTGAAGACATAAAAGACGAGTGCAAAAAGGAGGATGGCTGTTTCTGCGATGACAAACAAGGAAAAGTGGCTGTAAAACGTGAGTATACATAGCGAAACGCATTCGTCATATCGTTGGTAATCTCGTCGTTAGCCAATTATATAAAACTGGGAATATCAGTATTCCTGAAAGTGCTCACATTATACATTTACTCATCGCGGTGAACTTAACCTGATCTTTAGTTTTTCGGTATTTCTCCTTATTTATACAACACCACTAGTGGCAACATCCTGTGAAGACATAAAGGACAAGTGCAAAAAGGAGGATGGCTGTTTCTGCGATGACAAACAAGGAAAACTGGCTGTAAAACGTAAGTATTGCACAGCAAAACATATTCGTCACATCGTTGGTAATCTAGTCGTTAGCCAATTATATAAAACTGGGAATATCAGTATTCCTGAAAATGCCCAAATTCTACATTTACTCATCGCGGTGAACTTAACCTGATCTTTAGTTTTTCGGTATTTCTCCTTATTTATACAACACCACTAGTGGCAACATCCTGTGAAGACATAAAGGACGAGTGCAAAAAGGAGGATGGCTGTTTCTGCGATGACAAACAAGGAAAAGTGGCTGTAAAACGTGAGTATACATAGCGAAACGCATTCGTCATATCGTTGGTAATCTCGTCGTTAGCCAATTATATAAAACTGGGAATATCAGTATTCATGAGAGTGTAGAAATTATACATTTACTCATCGCGGTGAACTTAACCTGATCTTTAGTTTTTCGGTATTTCTCCTTATTTATACAACACCACTAGTGGCAAAATCCTGTGAAGACATAAAGGACGAGTGTAAAAAGGAGGATGGCTGTTTCTGCGATGACAAACACGGAAAACTGGCTGTAAAATGTAAGTATTGCACAGCGAAACATATTCGGCATATCGTTGGTAACCTCGTCGTTAGCCAATTATATAAAACTGGGAATATCAGTATTCCTGAAAGACGCCAGATGTTTAACGAAAGACGCCAGATGTTTTCCAAAGCAATGGTTTTCTAAACAATGAAAATTCACAGCGTACATGTAAAATTAAAGTGATCTGCAAGTCGTCATAACTCATCGAACCTTTAGTATAAACGCGCCCGATCTCACGTCGGTGATGATGTACTGGGCAGAATTCACGGAAGATTCACGGTTTACCGATGAACCTCCGCAGCTTCGCCCACTCATCATCATTCACTCCGTGGATATGCTGTGAAGTTTTTGTGTGTATGTGTGTGTTTGCGGTGCGAGGAGGAGAGCCCAGCGGAGTCGGGAGAGTGCCTGCGAACCATTTGAGCTGCGTGGTCAATTCCTATTTTGGTGCATCAGTCGGTCAACACTGCACAAAAACGTGCTGCTGTCGACGCTGCAGCCGCCGTCGTATGTTCGTACACTGCAACGTCGCGTCTGCTGTACGTTTTTCTGACGTGACGCTGACGCGACGGGAGGATTGACGGCTGTGTGAACGAGCACTTACGCGTGCCCCATTCGGAGCGTTTTCAACAGAAGTTCAATTTTGTCAATGCCTTAACACACCGCGAGGTGGCGAACTTTGCCCAAGCGTCGTAAAAGCGTCGGCCTCGCTCAGCATCACGCTAATACAAAGCAAAAAAAATTCGGCAGATCCCACGTACCGTGGGAATCGATGTTATGCGAAGCATGCGCGAGATGGTGACTGTGGCGTAATTTTTTCATATTGAGCGAAACATTACGGAATGATGCCAGAGAAATATGGAAGTGGTATACGCACGCTCATCTGTTGAGTCGCATATGTATCATATAACCAGTTGTTTACAGTTGCCTAACGATGGCAAGAGCAACATGGGTGTTACCAACACCAGATGCGGTAAGCTGATATGTAGTGCTTAAATTCTTCAATACTGGACAGCGGTAATCCGAACATGACAAAGAAGGAACACAGATGCACAGGACAGGCGTTATTTGAAACTAAGCTTCATTCAGGAAAGCTTCCCTGGATGAATGCACGCCCGAGTGGCACGCGCAGGCGCACTGCTCGTACGTTACAGTCGCAGTTACAGTTGTTACGCTTATATTTTTTCCTTTATGGACGGAGAACGCACGCACGTTTCACGAACCCGTGTGTATGTGTATAGAAGGGGTTCTTGACAGTTCTTGAACAAGGTCATCATCACCGTGATCAGTCAGCACCAGCAGCTAGACGGGACTTGTTAATCGGATCCGTTCGTGATCGCGGTTACGAGGGATCTAAATGTACTGGAGTGCGAGGTATAGTGTAGCTGGTGGAGATCCTGGATGCCTCTTACGATGAAATTATCTGTGATGCCTCCTGTCGTGGACGTAGCAGCGAGGTCTATTGATGCCTTCTCCACATCCAATCCGTGTTTCACGCAGTACAAAGACCAGGCGTTGTTGGGTCTTGATAAATCATTGTTGAAGTCACCGGTAATGATGAGAGGCCTAGTTCTCTCCGCATATTTGTTGTAGGAAGCATTGACGCCGGTTTTTGCGTAATTCATATGGTGCACGTTGCGGACCACGTGGACGAGTGGATGGTAGTTGAGCGTCTTCTGGGGGTGTTCTGTCTTCAGTTTCCTCACTTTTCTTGCTTGCGCCGCGGTGGTGTAGCGGTTAAGGTGCTCGGCTGCTGACCCGAATGTCGCGGGTTCGATCCCGGCCGCGGCAGTCGCAATTCGATGGAGGCAAAATGCTGAATGCCCGTGTTCGGTGCGATCTCGGTACACGTTAAAGAATACCCGATGGTCAAAATTTGCCGAGCCCTTCGCTACGGCGTCTCTAATACCATATCGCCGTTTTCGAACATAAAACCCCAACAATTATTATTATTATCACTTTCCTTGCATGTCAATGTGTCTGTTCGCCGTTACTGTGTTGGCTGAGACTCTGTATCACCTGTGGCACGTACCCACATAATATTAACTCTGGTTTACGGGTATGTGCCACACGTGACTGAGAGAAAGGGTTTCATGACGTACGCGACATGTATTTTGCGTTATTCGTGTCACGACCAGTGAATCGTGTTCGTCATACACTGATCTCCTGCTATGCCAATTTTGGTATATTACAAGTTATGGAGACGACCAGGAGAGCGCCCAGACGTAGGCGGCTAGATAGATAGATAGATAGATAGATAGATAGATAGATAGATAGATAGATAGATAGATAGATAGATAGATAGATAGATAGATAGATAGATAGATAGATAGATAGATAGATAGATAGATAGATAGATAGATAGATAGATAGATAGATAGATAGATAGAAACGGCCAAAGTGCCTGAGGTTCGCTAAGAAATGCTTCGCATTTAATAGCTCTGCGAAGCGCGCCTGCCTCACCTGGCTGTAACACCGCGTTCCATGCTCACGCACCTGCCCCGAGAAAAATCGCGGCCGGGCTACCGGGGCGGCACGACGCGTTTTGCGTTTCCCTCTATTCCGACCGTGGTGTTCAATCACGAGATGGCCACCAATTTCTGCGTCCAATATGCGACGCTCTTCTGGCTATCAGACCTAGTTCTCTGATTACGCTTTCACAGCTAACTACTACAGGTACCACAAGGGTTTGTTTTATCATTCAGCAGGCACGTTAGTCATCGGGATGGAGATGCACCACCAATCACCAAAGTGGGTGCATACACGTTAAATGGCGCCATTAGCTGCCAGACATCAATATACATTGTGCAAACTTTCTTATATCAATGTGCAGTAAGCATTCAGTTACTTCTGTAAGGGCACGCTTTACTTACGTGTTATTCCGATTCCTATGACGGAGGGATCAATCGTGTTTTTGCCAATTTCTTATTTATTTTACAGCGAAAGCTGTTATGAGATCATTTCACCGGCCGTTTTTGGCGCCGTAGTTGTCCGCCGCCGCCGCCGCCGCCGCCGCCGCCGGTGTCCGTAACCAGTATCGCTGGAAATAAGAAAAAAAAACTAAATAAGAAAAAAATTCCAGGATAGAACGAGGTTCGAACCTGGGCCCTCTGCGTGGGAGCCCAGTATTCAACCTCTGAGCAATGCCGGTGCTTGAAACTGCTTCGCTAAAAGGTCCTATACAGGCTTCATGTCGGGAAGGAACCCCATTAGCATAATAATAATATCTGGGGTTTAACGTCCCAAAACCACGACATGGTTATGAGAGACGCCGTAGTGGAGGGCTCCGGAAATTTCGACCACCTGGGGTTCTTTAACGTGCACCTAAATCTAAGTACACGGGCCTCAGACATTTTCGCCTTCATCGAAAATGCAGCCGCCGCGGCCGGGAATCGATCCCGCGACCTTCGGGTCAGCAGTCGAGCGCCATAACCACTAGACCACCGTGGCGGGGCAACCACATTAGCATATGCAATATATATAGCGTGGTAGAAGAGTAAAATAAGCACCAAGCGTCGCACAACGCGAATTCTGTAACCAGGCGTCACACAATGCGAATTGCGCAACGAGTAGGTTGTTGAATGCTTCCAACCCATTACAAAGGACCCTGCCATAATTCTTCATCGTCATCAGGCACAGCATCAACAAAGTGCGCATAATGCCTTACATGGGTTTAGCAGGTACCAACGCTCTCCGTAGAATGACGAAAAATGGCAGAGTGCCTGCTGCCCTACTTCTCAAAAATTACAATTATTTATAATGTAGTGGGTTCCTCGCAAGTGCACTTGGATTGGTTGCCAAGGAAGCCCATAAGCGCATGATCCACTTCCTCTGGGTCTCAGTAAAGTTACAATGATTTATAGCGTAGTGGGTTCCTCGCAAGGGCACTTGTATTGGTTACCAAGGAAGCCCATAAGCGCATGATCCATTTCCTCGGGGTCTCAGTAAAGTTCTTCGCTCCCCCCCCCGTCTCTTTCCCACGTCAACGTATGTTATACAGCATGACGGGAGAGGGAAATAGCGACCGGTCGTCCCCCAATGCAAATTACATAACTGGTGGGCCGTTTAAAGATTCCAACCCATTACAAAGGGCTGAGCCATAATTCTTCATCGTCATCAGTCGTCGCGTGAACAAAGTGCACATAATGCCTTACAGACGTGTAGCTGGTGCCTCGCTTCTCCGCAGAATGACGAATAATGGCTTAGTAGGTGCTTCCAAACTTCACAAAAATTGTGATTTATGGCGTAGTGGGTACCTTTCCAGTGTACTTGTATTGTAGCCCCCAGAGAGCTTAACGGGCCCTAGAAACGCCGCTCTTGCAGCTTTCGCTGTGACTGTGCTGCGGTTTTAGCGCAGGCCTGGCGTTTTTTTTTTTTTAGATCTCTAACATGCCACTCATAATGCCCTGGGTCGCCGCAAGTAAGCTCCGCATTAAATATTTATTTGATGCTGAAATACACGTTTTTCATGCAATCCCAGAACTCCTCGCGGTCGCCCGGAGCACTATGGTAAAAGTGTGTACGCTGAGCGAGCCGGCTGTTCGGTCGCCTGCTGTTCTTTGGCGTCGTGATATCGGTGGGACCACGAAACGAAAATCACACGTCACTACTTCTTGACTATTCTTATAGCGTAAATACTGCACACATCCGGACACATCTGCATGTATCTATACGCATGAAATGCGAAATCATTAACACAGTGCAGTGTCGGTATTACCGAGCGGATATGCATCGGATGTAGCAGTTAAGCAGCATGCGTATTATCGCGTGCTGATATCATAAAGATGTATCATATATGAGCTCGAAAACCGAATTCATACTGAAAGGCAGGGCATACAAACACGGACACAAGGAAGAAGTCAAGACGCCACAAACGCCGACTAACAACTGAAGGCGCACACCGGCGACAAAAAAGGAACGAAAACGTATCTGCGCATGTCCGTGCGATAGGCGAACTGATCAATCCGGCACGCTTGAGGGTCTGCGTGACAGACAACTTGGAAGAATTGACTGTTAGGCGAGTTGGTAACTCATGATGAAAGAAAATAGCGCGAAAAAACGTAAGACAAGACGAAGAAGGCTACAGCACAAGCGCATTTATTTTCTGTCATCATGACATATACCTCACGCATGCGTTATCACTATTATCGATATGACATGCCCAATCATTCACCGCGTTTATGCATTCCTGTTCCGCTTCAAAACTGCGCATTCATCGAACTTGGACGTGCCCTTACATTCTCGGCAATGTAAAGAAAGATTAGGAGGTGAGCCTCCGATTAGCGATCCATTAGGTTCGAATAATCTATGTGGAAGCGGCCGCAGCTTCATGTTCGAATCGTATGTGTGGGAGCGGCCGCTGCAGAAAGGAACCTTATCCAACACACTTGTAGGGCAATCAGTGAATTTGTTGGTGCGTTTTACGAAACAAATCTCGGTCCGCTTCTTGTGTATTACTCGCTCATACTTTGTTTGCACAGTGGTACAATTCTTACCTACTCTGTGAGATACGCATTGAATGTAAGGAATACTTATACGATTCGTCTTTTGCCAGCGCTTTCTGCGAGACGCATCGTATTGCCATATATATTTTTGCGCTTGAGCTTTTATGAACCCTCTTGTGCTTGCCAACTGCACTTTACCGCTATGGGCTTAAAAAGGTAATCTCGTATTGGTCCCGAGTACGACTATACGTATTCACAGTGTGGTCACATGTGATGTAGCACGCGGAAACACAACCGGCCTTTGTAAAATATAACATCTGCCGTAAATGTCAACGAATGGTGATAAAAGGGTATATTTTGCTACCTGTGGTACGAGCGACGTGCACGCTGTCTAATCAATGTATCTTGCTTTAAAAGAGTGGTAAGTTGGGCTAGTTGGTAATGATCCATACTTAATGTAACTGCGCAAAAAACGGACGGAAACACGAAGGGCGAGAAAAGGACAAACAAGCGCAGACTATCAACTGAAGTTTTATTGCACGAACGAGGCAATATAAAGGGCAGAAAAATGCGAGAGAGGGCAAAAAAAGAAGGAGACAAAAGGCACGAGGGACCAAATCAACAAAAAACATTGGCCACATCAGGCAAGGCACGCCCGTCATACAAAACCAAGATAACTTAACTCTTTATCATGTATGACGACAGATGGAACGCTAACGCAGGACTCAGAATTCTTATGAATATGCGCAGCCTCAATTAGTTCCCGCGCTCTTTGGTTCTTATGCCGGAACAACACAGAGGTATCACCAAAGAGCGGAGTGCAGCCGCATTTCTTACAGTGGGCTGCTAGATGAAGACCGGAGTGGCCTTTCAGAGAATTAAAATGTTCTCGAAGTCTAACATTAAGGCAGCGACCTGTTTGTCCCACGTAAACACGTTTGCATGTCAAGGGTATGGAATAAACAATGATGAACTTGCCTTCATAGGTTTAAGTGGCATGTCTGTTGATTCCTTCACAGAACTTTTGTTCTTTTACCTGGGGTCTTTATTTGTTTCTTTCCATGGTGAGGTGTACCTGCAAAAGAAAGGTGTCTCTATTGGGTCTAGGGTGGCACCGGTTCTATCTGATATTTTTCTTAGTAGAGTTGACCGGGAGCTCCAACAGGTTTTACAGGCATCCATAATCAGAGTTTTTCGTTACGTCGACGACTACATTGTTTTTTCCGTAAGGGCACTGAAGATATCTCGGCAGGCATCCTAAGGAGTTTTGAGCAGTGTGGTCTTGGCCTGAAGTTTACTTCGGAATACTTAAAGGACCAATGTATCCAATTTTTGGATCTGCAGCTGCAGTTCTCGTCTAAGCATGTGTGTTGGTGCTACGCCCCTAGGTCTGTGAAACCTCTGCTAAACTATAAATCAGGTCACACAAAACTGGTAAAAAATGCCATTGCACTCTCATGTTTTACCTCTGCACTGAAGAAAACCTGCACGCATTTGGTTGAAAGCAGTTTTTCTGCGCAGGTGAAAAAACTGCGACAGGCAGGCTTTCCACGGGACGTATTAATAAAGGTCTGCGAAAAGTTGATTAAGAAAATAAAGAGAGGTCCTGGTGATGGTTGTGACTTGGTTGAGAAGGCGCAGCATAAGAAATTTGCTGTTCTGCCATATGTTCACGGTTTTACCCACCGCCTAAAAAAGGTTGCGTCAAGATATGACGTCCAAGTTGTTATATCTGCCAGGAACAAGTTGTCCACTTTATGCGCCAAAGTAGACAGACGAATCGCAAATCACCAAAATGTTCGGCAAGGTACATGTAATGTTAGTCATGTTAATAATTATGTATCTTGTATCACTGGTGTCGTTTATTCCATACCCTTGACATGCAAACGTGTTTACGTAGGACAAACAGGTCGCTGCCTTAATGTTAGACTTCGAGAACATTTTAATTCTCTGAAAGGCCACTCCGGTCTTCATCTAGCAGCCCACTGTAAGAAATGCGGCTGCACTCCGCTCTTTGGTGATACCTCTGTGTTGTTCCGGCATAAGAACCAAAGAGCGCGGGAACTAATTGAGGCTGCGCATATTCATAAGAATTCTGAGTCCTGCGTTAGCGTTCCATCTGTCGTCATACATGATAAAGAGTTAAGTTATCTTGGTTTTGTATGACGGGCGTGCCTTGCCTGATGTGGCCAATGTTTTTTGTTGATTTGGTCCCTCGTGCCTTTTGTCTCCTTCTTTTTTTGCCCTCTCTCGCATTTTTCTGCCCTTTATATTGCCTCGTTCGTGCAATAAAACTTCAGTTGATAGTCTGCGCTTGTTTGTCCTTTTCTCGCCCTTCGTGTTTCCGTCCGTTTTTTGCGCAGTTACATTAAGTATGTATCTTGCTTTGCTAAATGCATACTCTCTCGCGCAATCTTTAAATATTAGAGCCTAACCATGTGCTCGTCAACAGTGTCGGTGGGCGCTGATTTCGAATGAATCCACGATTCACGAATTGTAATGACCACTCACGGAATTCGTCAGGGAAACACAGTTGTACATTTTTGTTTAATTTATGCCGTGGGGCAGGCTTGCGCCAAAAAAAATAATAATAATAATGACGTTTCGCAACCGCTCAGGTAGTCCGACAGTGGCACGCGGGAACACTAGGAAGATGGAAATAGTAGAGAGGCCGTCGTAGCTAAAGAAAGAAGTTCACGACTGATTTACGCAGTAATATGTTACACCTTGTCACATTCACTTGATCTCACAAATGTTGACACGACGTAACCGGAAAGTTAAAGCATGAGGCCCGCGCGCTCGGCGCGGCGACTGCTACAGCGTGCACCCTATTCCCATAAGCGCTTACGCACCCGTTGGTGGCGCTCGTGTGCTTGAAAAAGGTCTATTTGCTTGGTAAACGTTCTTCAAGAAAAGAGTCAAATCCCACGAAAAACGCGAGATATGAAATAGATCAGAGCTCGCACGCCGCTGCTCAAGCGCTTCCAAGCGAACTGTCATCAATAAACGGCTGCATTCAGCCGACAACAGCATACGCTGGCCGTATGCGCTGCATGCTCTGGACTCCAAAACGCATGGAAAGGGCATTCGTTGATATCCTGCCTTAAGTTAGCCCTCACCAAGTCGTGTGAGCACAAAATTATACATTTACTCATCACGGTGAACTTAACCTGATCTTTAGTTTTTCGGTATTTCTCCTTATTTAAATAACACCACTAGTGGCAAAATCCTGTGAAGACATAAAGGACGAGTGCAAAAAGGAGTATGGCTGTTTCTGCGATGACAAACAAGGAAAAGTGGCTGTAAAACGTGAGTGTGCATAGCGAAACGCATTCGTCATATTGTTGGTAATCTCGTCGTTAGCCAATTATATAAAACTGGGCATATCAGTATTCATGAGAGTGTAGAAATTATACATTTACTGATCGCGGTGAACTTAACCTGATCATTAGTATTTCGGTATTTCTCCTTATTTATACAACACCACTAGTGGCAAATTCCTGTGAAGACATAAAGCACGAGTGCAAAAAGGAGGATGGCTGTTTCTGCGATGACAAACAAGGAAAAGTGGCTGTAAAACGTGAGTATGCATAGCGAAACGCATTCGTCATACCGTTGGTAATCTCGTCGTTAGCCAATTATATAAAACTGGGAATATCAGTATTCCTGAAAATGCTCAAATTATACATTTACTCATCGCGGTGAACTTAAACAGATCTTTAGTTTTTCGGTATTTTTCCTTATTTATACAACACCACTAGTGGCAAAATCCTGTGAAGACATAAAGGACGAGTGCAAAAAGGAGGATGGCTGTTTCTGCGATGATAAACGAGGCAAACTGGCCGTAAAACGTAAGTATTCCAGAGCGCAACATATTCGGCATATCGTTGCTAACCTCGTCGCTAGCCAGTTATATAAAACTGGGAATGTCAGTATTCATGACAGTGCACAAATTATACATTTACTCATCGCGGTGAACTTAACCTGATCTTTAGTTTTTCGGTATTTCTCCTTATTTATACAACACCACTAGTGGCTAAATCCTGTGAAGACATAAAGGACGAGTGCAAAAAGGAGGATGGCTGTTTCTGCGATGACAAACAAGGAAAACTGGCTGTAAAACGTATGTGTTGCATAGCGAAGCATATTCGGCATATCGTTGGTAATCTCGTCGTTAGCCAAATATATAAAACTGGGAATATCAGCATTCCTGAAAATGTTCAAATTATACGTTTACTCATCAAGGTGAACTTAACCTGATCTTTAGTTTTTCAGTATTCCTCCTTATTTATACAACACCACTAGTGGCAAAATCTTGTGAAGGCATAAAGGACGAGAGCAAAAAGGAGGATGGCTGTTTCTGCGATGACAAACAAGGAAAACTGCCTCTAAAACCTAAGTTTTGCACAGCGAAACATAGTCGGCATATCGTTGGTAACCTCGTCGCTAGCCAGTTATATAAAACTGGGAATATCAGTATTCATGACCGTGCACAAATTATACATTTACTCATCACGGTGAACTTAACCTGATCTTTAGTTTTCCGGTATTTTTCCTTATTTATACAACACCACTAGTGGCAAAATCCTGTGAAGACATAAAGGACGAGTGCAAAAAGGAGGACGGCTGTTTCTGCGATGACAAACAAGGAAAAGTGGCTGTAAAACGTGAGTATGCATAGCGAAACGTATTCGTCATATCGTTGGTAATCTCGTCGTTAGCCAATTATATAAAACTGGGAATATCAGTATTCCTGAAAATGCTCAAATTATACATTTACTCGGCGCGGTGAACATAATCTGATCTTTAGTTTTTCGGGATTTCTCCTTATTTATACAACACCACTAGGGGCAAAATCCTGTGAAGACATAAAGGACGAGTGCAAAAAGGAGGATGGCTGTTTCTGCGATGACAAACAAGGAAAACTGGCTGTAAAACGTAAGTATTGCACAGCGAAACATATTCGGCATATCGTTGGTATCCTCGTCGCTAGCCAGTTATATAAAACTGGGAATATCAGTATTCATGACCGTGCACAAATTATACATTTACTCGTCGCGGTGAACTAGACCTGATCTTTAGTTTTTTGGAATTTCTCCTTATTTATACAACACCACTAGTGGCAAAATCCTGTGAAGACATAAAGGACGAGTGCAAAAAGGAGGATGGCTGTTTCTGCGATGACAAACAAGGAAAAGTTGCTGTAAAACGTAAGTATTGCACAGCGAAACATATTCGGCATATCGTTGGTAACCTCGTCCCTAGCCAGTTATATAAAACTGGGAATATCAGTATTCATGACAGTGCACAAATTATACATTTACTCGTCGCGGTGAACTTAATCTGATCTTTAGTTTTTCGGGATTTCTCCTTATTTATACAACACCACTAGGGGCAAACTCCTGTGAAGACATAAAGGACGAGTGCAAAAAGGAGGATGGCTGTTTCTGCGATGACAAACAAGGAAAACTGGCTGTAAAACGTAAGTATTGCACAGCGAAACGTATTCGGCATATCGTTGGTATCCTCGTCGCTAGCCAGTTATATAAAACTGGGAATATCAGTATTCATGACAGTGCGCAAATTATACATTTACTCATCACGGTGAACTTAACCTGATTTTTAGTTTTTCGGTATTTTTCCTTATTTATACAACACCATTAGTGGCAAAATCCTGTGAAGACATAAAGGACGAGTGCAAAAAGGAGGATGGCTGTTTCTGCGATGACAAACAAGGAAAACTGGCTGTAAAACGTAAGTATTGCACAGCGAAACATATTCGGCATATCGTTGATAACCTCGTCGCTAGCCAGTTATATAAAAATTGGGAATATCAGTATTCCTGACAGTGCACAAATTATACATTTACTCGTCGCGGTGAACTTAACCTGATCTGTAGTTTTTCGGTATTTCTCCTTATTTATGCAACACCACTAGGGGCAAAATCCTGTGAAGACATAAAGGACAAGTGCAAAAAAGAGGATGGCTGTTTCTGCGATGACAAACAAGGAAAACTGGCTGTAAAACGTAAGTTTTGCACAGCGAAACATAGTCGGCATATCGTTGGTAACGTCGTCGCTAGCCAGTTATATAAAACTGGGAATATCAGTATTCATGACCGTGAACAAATTATACATTTACTCATCACAGTGAACTTAACCTGATCTTTAGTTTTCCGGTATTTTTCCTTATTTATACAACACCACTAGTGGCAAAATCCTGTGAAGACATAAAGGACGAATGCAAAAAGGAGGACGGCTGTTTCTGCGATGACAAAGAAGGAAAAGTGGCTGTAAAACGTGAGTATGCATAGCGAAACGTATTCGTCATATCGTTGGTAATCTCGTCGTTAGCCAGTTATATAAAACTGGGAATATCAGTATTCATGACAGTGCACAAATTATACATTTACTCATCGCGGTGAACTTAACCTGATCTTTAGTTCTTCGGTATTTCTCCTTATTTATACAACACCACTAGTGGCTAAATCCTGTGAAGACATAAAGGACGAGTGCAAAAAGGAGGATGGCTGTTTCTGCGATGACAAACAAGGAAAACTGGCTGTAAAACGTAAGCATTGCACAGCGAAACATATTCGGCATATCGTTGGTAACCTCGTCGCTAGCCAGTTATATAAAACAGGGACTATCAGTAGTCCTGACAGTGCACAAATTACACATTTACTCATCGCGGTGAACTTAACCTGATCTTTAGTTTTTCGGTATTTCTCCTTATTTATACAACACCACTAGTGGCTAAATCCTGTGAAGACATAAAGGACGAGTGCAAAAAGGAGGATGGCCGTTTCTGCGATGACAAACAAGGAAAACTGGCTGTAAAACATAAGTATTGCACAGCGAAACATATTCGGCATATCGTTGGTAACCTCGTCGCTAGCCACTCATACAAAACTGGGAATATCAGTATTCATGACAGTGCACAAATTATACATTTGCTCATCGCGGTGAACTTAACCTGATCATTAGTTTTTCGGTATTCCTCCTTATTTATACAACACCACTAGGGGCAAAATCCTGTGAAGACATAAAGGACGAGTGCAAAAAGGAGGATGGCTGTTTCTGCGATGACAAACGAGGAAAACTGGCTGTAAAACGTAAATATTGCACAGCGAAACATATTCGGCATATCGTTGGTAACCTCGTCGCTAGCCAGTTATATAAAACTGGGAATATCAGTAGTCCTGACAGTGCACAAATTACACATTTACTCATCGCGGTGAACTTGACCTGATCTTTAGTTTTTTCGGTATTTCTCTTTATTTATACAACACCACAAGTGGCAAAATCCTGTGAAGACATAAAGGACGAGTGCAAAAAGGAGGATGGCTGTTTCTGCGATGACAAACAAGGAAAACTCGTTGTCGAAGGTGAGCACTATTTCGCAAAAATGTTTGGTAGCGCGTTGGTATTCTCGTCATCAGCAGAAGATATAACAGAGTATTCCAGCTTACTCTAACCAAGATATTTAAGGAACAAACAAGGAGCACTGGAAGAGCTTCCCCAACTGCGTTATAAGCGGTACCTGTGTGCCTAAATAGAGTTTTTCCCCCGCTATGTATGAAATATTTTTAACACGAAAGTGTTTTATGCCGGAGTCCACCAAGACTTCAGTGACGTATTTCCGTCACGGAAATGACGTCGAAAAAATATACACAATCAGATGGCAAAGAAGAAAAAGGTACTGTCAACGGGCATCGAACCTACGACCGCTCAGTCCGCAACAGGATATCCCGGGCATGCTATCTACTGCGCCACGGTCACAGACTGGAGGCTTTACGAACGCGCCTTTTAGATGTGAAGCATCTTATAGCGGAGTTCAATCCGGTGGTGGTGGTGTGCGGCGTGACCACCCTTACTGCGCATGCTCAAACCTTCTCCACTTCCCCTCTCCACTCCCCCTCTCCACATCACCTCTCCCCTTTCCTTTCCCTTTCCCATCCCCATCTCCCTTTTCCTTTCCCATCCCCCTCTCCCTTTCCACCTCCACTCCTCATCTCCCCTCCCCTTTCTCTCCCCTCCCCCTTTCTCCTCCCCTCCCCCTTTCCCCTTCCCTTTCCATTCTCCCTTTTCCCCCTCACCAATCCACCTCTGAAACGCGGGCTCTACATGCCGAAACACTGCTTCGCATCGCCTCATGGTCCCCTTTAGCGGGAGATGGTGTGATTTTTATATCTACCACTCTACCGGTCGGCTATGTGGTGTTGACCTACGCGAGTGGTAAGGTAAAGTAATTCGTCATTGCTATGGCCTCCGCGACTAGCACCTGCAACGCGTTAGGGCTCGTTCACACAGCCGTCAAACGCTCCGTCACGTCACCGTCACGGCACAGATTTCCGTCAGGGGAGAGGATTTCCGAGACGTTTTCTCCTGTAAAAACAGTTGACGCCGACGTAGAGCAGTGCTCTACGTTTCCGTCGCCGGCATGGGGACCCGCCCCTAGAAAACGGACAAATCAGAAGTTTGCGTTTGGAGTTCCGAGTTCTGAGAAGAGCCACACGTCTAGCATACGGCCCCCGGGTCCGTGGCCTTGGAACACTGAACGCGCGCCTGACTGAATGGGCCATAAAACGGGGGGACAAGTGGTTGTTTTAGCGGCGAAGCTCCTTAAGGCGGCACCCGTTCGTCCCTCGTAGTCGTAGTCGTAGTCGTAGTAGTCGTAGTGCGTAACCAGTCTTACGCTTTGACCTCCAAGGTGGTGCCGGTGGGAGATTTTTCCTGTGCGTTGTTGAACAATAAAAAATTCGCAGCGTGCGCGTTAACTAAAAGCCGAATTCTTCTGTCTCTCATTCCCCATTAGCAGCCATTGGCATGTTCCAGTAGGAAACGTTAGTAGAAGTAGAAGTGTAAGTGTTAGCTAAAAGCCGACTTCTTCTGTCTCTCATTCCCATTAGCAGCCATTGTTTACCTCCAAGGTAGTGCCTGGTGAGATTTCTCCTGTGCGTGATTAAACAATAAAAATTTTGTTCAAAACGCCGTTGATTGATGAAATAAACCAACGAAAGACGCCAGATGTTTTGTAAAAGCAAAACGAAAGAACGCCAGATGTTTCTAAAGCAAAACAAAAAGACGCCAGATGTTTAACGAAAGACGCCAGATGTTTTCTAAAGCAATGGTTTTCTAAACAATGAAAATTCACAGCGTACATGTAAAATTAAAGTGAGCTGCAAGTCGTCATAACTCATCGAACCTTTAGTATAAACGCGCCCGATCTCACGTCGGTGATGATGTACTGGGCAGAATTCACGGAAGATTCACGGTTTACCGATGAACCTCCGCAGCTTCGCCCACTCATCATCATTCACTCCGTGGATATGCTGTGAAGTTTTTTAAGTGCGAATGCACTTTATAAGCGACCCTGAATCCGCCGTCCCATAGCAACGGCGCGAGGAGCGGAGAGGAGCGCCTGTAGCAACGGCGTAGCGACGTCACGCCCCACGTGACTGCGCGCGCTCCGCCCTCCGCTCCGTGGCTGCGCGCGCCCCGCGCATTGCCTGTGGTGATGAAGGCCGGCGGCAAGACGCCGAACGAAAGCGTGCGAAGCGAGCCGAGCACCCCGAAGCCGATCTGGCGCGGGGACGCGCGATGCGTGAGCGAGCGCGGGCCCTCGAATTCGATCGGCCGGACGCGCGCTTCAAGCGAGACTTCCTGGACCGCAGCTTCGGATATTGGCCTCGAGGAGTTACGGAGTCGCCCTCTATCGGACGCACCTCGATTGCGTGCTAGGCAGGATGCCGCCGGCGCGCTCCTCATAGGTTTTGCTGTCGGCGCTCTAGAAAAACACCTCGCGGAAGCCCTCCAGGGCATTTCTGTAAGTACTTTCGAAAGGAACTGTGTTCTTTACTGTCAAGATAATCATTTTCGACGAACTGAAAGCACAAGATAGTCTACAGTCGCTGTCTCTTTGCAGAAAACCGAGCACCCGCTTCACGCTGTCACCGCGTTGGAGGCCCCTGAACCAGCTTCTTACGTGAAAGGTAGTCACTCGCTGAGTGCAAACTATGTGAAATATCTCGTTAGAGTAGACTCTTGTATAACCAAAAGGAGCATAACAGAAAGAAGCCTCAAGCCAGCGATCGCACGGGTTCGCGACGACTGACGGTGCCTCTGCATGTATGAGCGTCTGCATGTATGTTCGTACTGATGGTTTCGCTTTTGCTACGAGCGCGTTCTGGCACCGCGCTGTGAACTTTAGGCCGCAAAACATGAGAATTTGTGAGTAAACAAACAAGTATGCTGTTGCGCGGACGCTATCAGAACAGTTCAAAAACAATTTCCTTACAACTGCGGCTTCGGTGCGCATGGCAACTTTGTGATCTGCCGTCCCGACGATTCAGTGTTTTTTTTTTCTTTTTCGGTCTAAATTCGGGTACGTTTCAATGTCATTTGACAAGTTGTCTCGTACTGCGTATTGATCGGCCTTCTCAACGGGCAAATGCCGCTGCTTCTGTTTCTTTATTCAGCGCATTCGTTTCGTTTGGTGCTCACACAAAACGTGAGCGCATGCGACGCCTTTTTTTAATGCCCCTTAATTATCGTTCCGTTTGCATTCCAGTGAACTTGCCGCTCTCTGTCATCAACAAATTCATAGACCAAAGCTTCACCACTTCTGGTGGAAGGAGAACCAGTCTACGAGATCGAGCATGTAGTAGCATGAGACGCCAAGGAAAAGAAAGAAAATACAGTAACGCGGGAGAATCAGTACATCGACTGACAAGAAGATGGCTTTCGCCTTCTAGTCATCTTTAACGAATGCATAAGGGACCCTGTGCGTTTTTTATTTCAACGTATCTAAACAATGACTTGTGCATCTGCAGCCGATTTTGTGGACGCTGAGCACGGGGCCGACGATCAAGAGGTCGCACTGGAGGGTTTTGAGATGGCATCGCACGTGGTAAAATGTAGCGCTTTTACCATCCTGTGGCAGATAAGCATCATTTGCCGGCGGGAAGCGCGCGCGAGCCATCGCCTCAGTGCGCGCTGTCTGCTACTCACCGAACATCGCAGGCCCGACGCAGTAACAAAAGTCTTCGTCGCGGAAGTGCTTGTTGCACACAAGACTCGTAGCGGATGGCTACTTGCCGGTTCTTAGCTTTACAACCCATGCTTCACGATGTTTCTTGTCCCGCGGTTACCAGTGCAGGCTGACACTGGTCTCCTTTGCGTAAGCGCGGCGCTGCAGCACCGAGCGGTAGAGCCCCATGTTCGTCGCCTTCGGAGGCAGCCACTCTATTAAAATGGTTTCAATTGAGTTGAAAATGAGAGAAAACTTCCGAATTTGAACAGACCGGAGCGCATGTGGGACTTGAAACTCGTTTTCAAAGCACGCGGCAGTGCGCCACAAGCAGCCGACGCGGCCGCGGAGACCACGTGATCCTGCCAAGTACGTCACGCCGACGGTGGCGCCGGCGTTTCCAGTGGTGGGCCTCGAGGCCAATAACTGCGCGATGTGCGATCGTCTGTGGTTCGACAACAACCTGAGCCCCATCTCGGGCGTGCGCAACGCCGCCAACAAGTTGAACGCGTTGCGGGTTCTTTGGAACGAGTTCGAAAGACAGATCATCATCATCAGTAAAAGTGCTTTGCACTTAAAAACGGCCAGACCTCCGTGGGTCGGCTGGCGCGTGCTCTCTCGCTGCCGTCTCCTTCGCTCGGCTCTGCAGTTTAGTCGCGCGCGCCCCCTCATAACATCACCCCGTGCTTCGCACTTCCTCATACTCCCCTTAGGGGAAATGCGGGCTTTTTTTGTGTGTATGTGTGTGTTTGCGGTGCGAGGAGGAGAGCCCAGCGGAGTCGGGAGAGCGCCTGCGAACCATTTGAGCTGCGTGGTCAATTCCTATTTTGGTGCATCAGTCGGTCAACACTGCACAAAAACGTGCTGCTGTCGACGCTGCAGCCGCCGTCGCATGTTCGTACGCTGCTACGTCGCGTCTGCTGTACGTTTTTCTGACGTGACGCTGACGCGACGGGAGGATTGACAGCTGTGTGAACGAGCACTTACGCGTCCGCCCCATTCGGATCGTTTTCAACAGAAGTTCATTTTTGTCAATGCCTTAACACACCGCGAGGTGGCGAACTTTGCCCAAGCGTCGTAAAAGCGTCGGCCTCGCTCAGCATCACGCTAATACAAAGCAAAAAAAATTCGGCAGATCCCACGTACCCTGGGAATCGATGTTATGCGAAGCATGCGCGAGATGGTGACTGTGGCGTAATTTTTCATATTGAGCGAAACATTACGGAATGATGCTAGAGAAATATGGAAGTGGTATACGCACGCTCATCTGTTGAGGAGTCGCATATGTATCATATAACCAGTTGTTTACAGTTGCCTAACGATGGCAAGAGCAACATGGGTGTTACCAACACCAGATGCGGCAAGCTGATATGTAGTGCTTATATTCTTCAATACTGGACAGCGGTAATCCGAACATGACAAAGAAGGAACACAGATGCACAGGACAGGCGTTATTTGCAACTAAGCTTCATTCAGGAAAGCTTCCCTGGATGAATACACGCCCGAGTGGCACGCGCAGGCGCACTGCTCGTACGTTACAGTCGCAGTTACAGTTGTTACGCTTATATTTTTTTCTTTATGGACGGAGAACGCACGCACGTTTCACGAACCCGTGTGTATGTGTATAGAAGGGGTTCTTGACAGTTCTTGAACAAGGTCATCATCACCGTGATCAGTCAGCACCAGCAGCTGGACGGGACTTGTTAATCGGATCCGTTCGTGATCGCGGTTACGAGGGGTCTAAATGTACTGGAGTGCGAGGTATAGTGTAGCTGGTGGAGATCCTGGATGCCTCTTACGATGAAATTATCTCTGATGCCTCCTGTCGTGGACGTAGCAGCGAGGTCTATTGATGCCTTCTCCACATCCAATCCGTGTTTCACGCAGTACAAAGACCAAGCGTTGTTGGGTCTTGATAAATCAATGTTGAAGTCACCAGTAATGATGAGAGGCCTAGTTCTCTCCGCATATTTGTTGTAGGAAGCATTGACGCCGGTTTTTGCGTAATTCACATGGTGCACGTTGCGGACCACGTGGACGAGTGGATGGTAGTTGAGCGTCTTCTGGGGGTGTTCTGTCTTCAGTTTCCTCACTTTTCTTGCTTGCGCCGCGGTGGTGTAGCGGTTAAGGTGCTCGGCTGCTGACCCGAATGTCGCGGGTTCGATCCCGGCCGCGGCAGTCGCAATTCGATGGAGGCAAAATGCTGAATGCCCGTGTTCGGTGCGATCTCGGTACACGTTAAAGAATACCCGATGGTCAAAATTTGCCGAGCCCTTCGCTACGGCGTCTCTAATACCATATCGCCGTTTTCGAACATAAAACCCCAACAATTATTATTATTATCACTTTCCTTGCATGTCAATGTGTCTGTTCGCCGTTACTGTGTTGGCTGAGACTCTGTATCACCTGTGGCACATACCCACATAATATTAACTCTGGTTTACGGGTATGTGCCACACGTGACTGAGAGAAAGGGTTTCATGACGTACGCGACATGTATTTTGCGTTATTCGTGTCACGACCAGTGAATCGTGTTCGTCATACACTGATCTCCTGCTATGCCAATTTTGGTATATTACAAGTTATGGAGACGACCAGGAGAGCGCCCAGACGTAGGCGGCTAGATAGATAGATAGATAGATAGATAGATAGATAGATAGATAGATAGATAGATAGATAGATAGATAGATAGATAGATAGATAGATAGATAGATAGATAGATAGATAGATAGATAGATAGATAGATAGATAGAAACGGCCAAAGTGCCGGAGGTTCGCTAAGAAATGCTTCGCATTTAATAGCTCTGCGAAGCGCGCCTGCCTCACCTGGCTGTAACACCGCGTTCCATGCTCACGCACCTGCCCCGAGAAAAATCGCGGCCGGGCTACCGGGGCGGCACGACGCGCTTTGCGTTTCCCTCTATTCCGGCCGTGGTGTTCAATCACATTTTAACATGCCACGAGATGGCCACCAATTTCTGCGTCCAATATGCGACGCTCTTCTGGCTATCAGACCTAGTTCTCTGATTACGCTTTCACAGCTAACTACTACAGGTACCACAAGGGTTTGTTTTATCATTCAGCAGGCACGTTAGTCATCGGGATGGAGATGTACCACCAATCACCAAAGTGGGTGCATACACGTTAAATGGCGCCATTAGCTGCCAGACATCAATATACATTGTGCAAACTTTCTTATATCAATGTGCAGTAAGCATTCAGTTACTTCTGTAAGGGCACGCTTTACTTACGTGTTATTCCGATTCCTATGACGGAGGGATCAATCGTGTTTTTGCCAATTTCTTATTTATTTTACAGCGAAAGCTGTTATGAGATCATTTCACCGGCCGTTTTTGGCGCCGTAGTTGTCCGCCGCCGCCGCCGCCGGTGTCCGTAACCAGTATCGCTCGAAATAAGAAAAAAAACTAAATAAGAAAAAAATTCCAGGATAGAACGAGGTTCGAACCTGGGCTCTCTGCGTGGGAGCCCAGTATTCAACCTCTGAGCAATGCCGGTGCTTGAAACTGCTTCGCTAAAAGGTCCTATACAGGCTTCATGTCAGGAAGGAACCACATTAGCATAATAATAATATCTGGGGTTTAACGTCCCAAAACCACGATATGATTATGAGAGACGCCGTAGTGGAGGGCTCCGGAAATTTCGACCACCTGGGGTTCTTTAACGTGCACCTAAATCTAAGTACACAGGCGTCAGACATTTTCGCCTTCATCGAAAATGCAGCCGCCGCGGCCGGGAATCGATCCCGCGACCTTCGGGTCAGCAGTCGAGCGCCATAACCACTAGACCACCGTGGCGGGGCAACCACATTAGCATATGCAATATATATAGCGTGGTAGAAGAGTAAAATAAGCACCAAGCGTCGCACAACGCGAATTCTGTAACCAGGCGTCACACAATGCGAATTGCGCAACGAGTAGGTTGTTGAATACTTCCAACCCATTACAAAGGACCCTGCCGTAATTCTTCATCGTCATCAGGCACAGCATCAACAAAGTGGGCATAATGCCTTACATGGGTTTAGCAGGTACCAACGCTCTCCGTAGAATGACGAAAAATGGCAGAGTGCCTGCTGCCCTACTTCTCAAAAATTACAATTATTTATAATGTAGTGGGTTCCTCGCAAGTGCACTTGGATTGGTTGCCAAGGAAGCCCATAAGCGCATGATCCACTTCCTCTGGGTCTCAGTAAAGTTACAATGATTTATAGCGTAGTGGGTTCCTCGCAAGGGCACTTGTATTGGTTACCAAGGAAGCCCATAAGCGCATGATCCATTTCCTCGGGGTCTCAGTAAAGTTCTTCGCTCCCCCCCCCGTCTCTTTCCCACGTCAACGTATGTTATACAGCATGACGGGAGAGGGAAATAGCGACCGGTCGTCACCCAATGCAAATTACATAACTGGTGGTCCGTTTAAGGATTCCAACCCATTACAAAGGGCTGAGCCATAATTCTTCATCGTCATCAGTCGTCGCGTGAACAAAGTGCACATAATGCCTTACAGACGTGTAGCTGGTGCCTCGCTTCTCCGCAGAATGACGAATAATGGCTTAGTAGGTGCTTCCAAACTTCACAAAAATTGTGATTTATGGCGTAGTGGGTACCTTTCCAGTGTAACCCCGCCACGGTGGTCTAGTGGTTATGGCGCTCGACTGCTGACCCGAAGGTCGCGGGATCGAATCCCGGCCGCGGCGGCTGCATTTTCGATGGAGGCGAAAATGTTTGAGGCCCGTGTACTTAGATTTAGGTGCACGTTAAAGAACCCCAGGTGGTCAAAATTTCCGGAGCCCTCCACTACGGCGTCTCTCATAATCATATCGTGGTTTTGGGACGTTAAACCCCAGATATTATTATTACCTTTCCAGTGTACTCGTATTGTAGCCCCAAGAGAGCTTAACGGGCTCTAGAAACGCCGCTCTTCCAGCTTTCGCTGTGACTGTGCTGCGGTTTCAGCGCAGGCCTGGCGTTTTTTTTTTAGATCTCTAACATGCCACTCATAATGCCCTGGGTCGCCGCAAGTAAGCTCAGCATTAAATATTTATTTGATGCTGAAATACACGTTTTTCAAGCAATCCCAGAACTCCTCGCGGTCGCCCGGAGCACTATGGTAAAAGTGTGTACGCTGAGCGAGCCGGCTGTTCGGTCGCCTGCTGTTCTTTGGCGTCGTGATATCGGTGGGACCACGAAACGAAAATCACACGTCACTACTTCTTGACTATTCTTATAGCGTAAATACTGCACACATCCGGACACATCTGCATGTATCTATACGCATGAAATGCGAAATCATTAACACAGTGCAGTGTCGGTATTACCGAGCGGATATGCATCGGATGTAGCAGTTAAGCAGCATGCGTATTATCGCGTGCTGATATCATAAAAATGTATCATATATGAGCTCGAAAACCGAATTCATACTGAAAGGCAGGGCATACAAACACGGACACAAGGAAGAAGTCAAGACGCCACAAACGCCGACTAACAACTGAAGGCGCACACCGGCGACAAAAAAAAAGGAACGAAAACGTATCTGCGCATGTCCGTGCAATAGGCGAACTAATCAATCCGGCACGCTTGGGGGTCTGCGTGACAGACAACTTGGAAGAATTGACTGTTAGGCGAGTTGGTAACTCATGATGAAAGAAAATAGCGCGAAAAAACGTAAGACAAGACGAAGAAGGCTACAGCACAAGCGCATTTATTTTCTGTCATCATGACATATACCTCACGCATGCGTTATCACTATTATCGATATGACATGCCCAATCATTCACCGCGTTTATGCATTCCTCTTCCGCTTCAAAACTGCGCATTCATCGAACTTGGACGTGCCCTTACATTCTCGGCAATGTAAAGAAAGATTAGGAGGTGAGCCTCCGATTAGCGATCCATTAGGTTCGAATAATCTATGTGGAAGCGGCCGCAGCTTCATGTTCGAATCGTATGTGTGGGAGCGGCCGCAGCAGAAAGGAACCTTATCCAACACACTTGTATGGCAATCAGTGAATTTGTTGGTGTGTTTTACGAAACAAATCTCGGTTCGCTTCATGTGTATTACTCGCTCATACTTTGTTTGCACAGTGGTACAATTCTTACCTACTCTGTGAGATACGCATTGAATGTAAGGAATACTTATACGATTCGTCTTTTGCCAGCGCTTTCTGCGAGACGCATCGTATTGCCATATATATTTTTGCGCTTGAGCTTTTATGAACCCTCTTGTGCTTGCCAACTGCACTTTACCGCTATGGCCTTAAAAAGGTAATCTCGTATTGGTCCCGAGTACGACTATACGTATTCACAGTGTGGTCACATGTGATGTAGCACGCGGAAACACAACCGGCCTTTGTAAAATATAACATTTGCCGTAAATGTCAACGAATGGTGATAAAAGGGTATATTTTGCTACCTGTGGTACGAGCGACGTGCACGCTGTCTAATCAATGTATCTTGCTTTGCTAAATGCATACTCTCTCGCGCAATCTTTAAATATTAGAGCCTGACCATGTGCTCGTCAACAGTGTCGGTGGGCGCTGATTTCGAATGAATCCACGATTCACGAATTGTAATGACCACTCACGGAATTCGTCAGGGAAACACAGTTGTACATTTTTGTTTAATTTATGCCGTGGGGCAGGCTTGCGCCAAAAAAAAATAATAATAATGACGTTTCGCAACCGCTCAGGTAGTCCGACAGTGGCACGCGGGAACACTAGGAAGATGGAAATCGTAGAGAGGCCGTCGTAGCTAAAGAAAGAAGTTCACGACTGATTTTCGCAGTAATATGTTACACCTTGTCACATTCACTTGATCTCACAAATGTTGACACGACGTAACCGGAAAGTTAAAGCGTGAGGCCCGCGCGCTCGGCGCGGCGACTGCTACAGCGTGCACCCTATTCCCATAAGCGCTTACGCACCCGTTGGTGGCGCTCGTGTGCTTGAAAAAGGTCTATTTGCTTGGTAAACGTTCTTCAAGAAAAGAGTCAAATCCCACGAAAAACGCGAGATATGAAATAGATCAGAGCTCGCACGCCGCTGCTCAAGCGCTTCCAAGCGAACTGTCATGAATAAACGGCTGCATTCAGCCGACAACAGCATACGCTGGCCGTATGCGCTGCATGCTCTGGACTCCAAAACGCATGGAAAGGGCATTCGTTGATATCCTGCCTTAAGTTAGCCCTCACCAAGTCGTGTGAGCACAAAATGAGTGATAGCTTTAATGCACAGGTTACACGTCTTTTAGATGTAGGGTATCCTCGTGATGCAGTGGCCACGGTCGCTGAACGTTTAAAGAAGTCTATTGTGTTAAGTCCGAGCATGGTTGCAGAAAGCGATAGGAAGAAACGTGTCGTAGGTATACCGTAAATTCATCGCGTATCTCACAGGCTAAAGAAAGTAGGAACTAGATACGGCGTTAATGTTGTTTTCACGGCTGCCAATAAACTAGGTAAGATTTGTGCCGCTGTGCAGAGGAAGAATGAGCGAGTAAAAGACAAGAAGCGGACCGATATTTGTTTCGTAAAACACACCAACAAATTCACTGATTGCCGTACGAGTGTGGTGTATAAGGTCCCTTTCAGCTGCGGCAGCTTCTACGTAGGACAGACGGGCCGATGCCACAACCAGAGATTGTTGGAGCATAAGAGATCGCTAACAGTAGGCTCACCTTCTAATCTATCTTTACATTGTCGAGATTGTAAGTGCACGCCAAAATTCAATGAATGCGTAATGTTTCACCGGCATAGAAATGAAGAAACGCGCCTGATGATTGAAGCATGGCATATCGAGAATGGTGGTAGCGCATGCGTGAGCCAACCGTCGATTAACTTGCATAAAGATGAAATCAAATGCCTTAACAGTTATCTTCCACGTAGGCCGCCACGCGTGCCGAATTGATAGGTTCGCCTGTTGCATGGGTATGCGCACATAAGTTTTCGTGCCTTCGTTCTTTTCAGCCGTTGTGCGTCTCTTCAGTTGTTAGTCGGCGTTTGTGGTGTCCTGACTTCTCTCTTGTGTCCATATTTGCACGCCCTGTCTTTTTAGAATGAATGCTTGAGGCCCCTGTACTAAGATTTAGGTGCACGTTAAAGAACCCCAGGTGGTCATATTTTCCAGAGATTTTCACTATGGCGTCTATCATAATAACATCTTGGTATTGGGACGTTAAACCCCAAAAGCAATTATTATTATTATATATTTTTCAAAGGGTGCTAGGGTGTAAGTTTGCTTAAACTCTCCATTTCACTTTTGCCATAAAGGTGTAGTTTTACTTTATACTTCACGGATTTATACCCTCGAAACTTGATGCATAAAGGGTGTAAGTCCGTGAAGTATGCCCATGAGAAGGGTGTAATCCTGCTGTGACGCCCTTTCCTTGGGATGTATTGGTGTGAGTTATAGACACCAAAAAACACCTACATGCGTGTAATATGGTTTACAGTGTAGCTGATAGGTGTGATCACACTTAATTGACTAAACTATCTAAAATTAGGAATTCTGCAATTTTTTACGTTGCTTATATAATGCATTTACACGCTACGTCTAACTTGCATTTACCTTTTCTTATTTTTTGCTTGTTATTCCATACACTCAAAGAAAAAACGAGTATTTGGGGAGTATTTCTGCCACACAACAATAATCGTCATCCGCCTCGGGTGCATTCCTCGCCATTCCTCGCGTTATCACCACGGTCCCGGCACTTGCCGGTCACGAACGGCACGCGCGTTATCAGCGTGACATAGCATTCTTGATAGGAAAGAAGCTAGAGCCGGGCTTTCAAGAATGGAAACGCGAGCAAGCCAGATGACGATTGTTGTTGTGTGGCAGAAACACTCCCCAAATACTCGATTTTTTCTTACAGTGTAAAGACAGACTAGGGAAACTCGCTGTGTTTTGTATGTATTTCATCGTAAAATATTGTCACGTGGTCGTGACGTCGACGAACGCAGCATTCGGCGTGTTCAAGACGAAACTCTTTATGTAGGCGACTTGTAACCTGGAAACGAAAACTCAAACAAGCAATACACGCTGTACACTGACAACGGCGGAAAGAGCGTCGGCCGTCGATAATCTGATCTGCGGTAAGGCGCGTCGGCATTTATACATGCGGCATCGAGCATTCGAGCCTTATCGCTGGTTGCTGCGTTAGTTGCAGAAAAAACGCAACTGTTAGTGTTTGCCCGCTCAAGCCTATCAGAAGATTCTGAAATAATCTGGAAGGTTCCCAGACATTCGGGTGCGTTTTGAGGAAGGCAGTGGTTATGCGTGTAACGGAAAGAAGAGCGGGGGGCATTGCCCCCCTCCGAAAAAGCATCGTACCGATGCTTGTAACATAAATGGAAAAGGAAAAAGCCCATACAAAAATCAAGCACAGTACCATAATAATGCAAAAAGTAGAGTCCTGAGGTTCGCTAACAACATGGATAACTTCAGGTCGTGCGCGGCGCAGCTGTGGGTGCGTAACGCCGTCAGGGATGTCCTCGTTGTCTAGAGCGCCGAGACGCCGACGCACCGAAGAAGTTTTCCGCGGTGTCCACGTTGGCGTATCGGCGTCCCGACTCAAGCACCGTCGCCGGGCAGATGTTCTACTTGGCGTCGTCGAAGGTTGTAAAGGCGGCTGTCGGTTTTTTCCTGGCTGTTGGTGCGCAGACGGGCGAGTTGTCCGGCTTCTTGGGTGCGCTGAAGGTAGACAGTTACGTGGAGGTTTTTTTCGTTGGTGACGTTGAGCAGTATTGCGTCGAGCATCGTTGCCGGGTTCCTTCCGTAGACCAACTTGTATGACGTCAACTGCGTCGTTTCTTGCACGGCCGTGTTGTATGCGAAGGTCATGTAATGTTATGATCGGATTTCATGGCTTGGTGCCGCTGGATCGTGGAAATGATTTGGCAGCATCTGCCCTGCTTTCTGCACCGTCAACGTTCCCCGAAACGCATCTCATGCGGCGACAACAGGGCCGTCGTGCACTGAACCCTTCCAAGCTGTCAGTTCCCCTCGCCAATCGCCTTGGACACACCCGGCCGAGTTTGACAGTTTCATGGCCTGGATGTGAGCTGTTTGCCGTCAAGGCTGCTCGGAAGAGGCGGTCACCTGTGCACTGCTTTGTCCAACGTTCTGCGAGATGCACCGGACAATTAGCCGAGTGCCTGAGATCCCTCATCAGAAACCTTTCTCACACTTCGTGGTGCCTTTAAGGCTTAGTGACTCGGCCAGCATCTTGCTGTCAGCAGAGCCCGCGCCGCTATCGAGGAGAGTTTTCAGGAACTTGCGCCGCCGCGATCCCTTCACTATGTGTATGGTGCCCTATTGTGTCTTCCGTTCACCTACCGGGCGCCGTCCGTCGAGCCAGGCGCGCCGCTTCCCTCTTTTCGGGTGGGAAGGAGGCGGTGCCTGACCTTTCCCCTTTGGAGGCGGAAATGAAGACAAGTTGATTGGACTGTCCTGGACTCAATGGTTTTCGCCAACAGGGAATCTGAGGAAGACCCATGCTTTATAACACGAGCGTCGAGACGCTCCGAAAACACTCCAACAAATCCTCATGTAAATAAACATTCGTGTTATCAGCTCCGGCTCCCGAGCTCTACCTCTTCCTGAGGCCTGGCTGGGTCCGGTCCTATAGGCAGACCCCCGACCACATCAGTATGAAAGAATGGCGTCCCACGTCTTGTGTTCGACGTCCATGAACATGGCCACCAGTCGGCGATGGTCTTATTTAGACTCTCGGTAAGGCCGTTGGTCTGTGGGTGGTTTCTCTGGCTGTATCGGAAGATCGCCTGAGTCCGGTGGGCAGTGAAGGTCGTACCTCTGTCGGTAATGAGAACCTCTGGGGCTCCATGACGAAGGACGATGTTCTCGACGAAGTTCTTGGCTACCTCAGCGGCAGTGCCTTTGGGCAGGGCCCTTGTCTCGGCGTAGCGTGTGAGGTAGTCGGTAGCTACGATGATCCATTTGTTTCCGGAAGTCGACGTCGGGAACGGCCCCAGTAATTCCATCCTGATTTGCTGGAACGGCCGGCGAGGGGGCTCGACAGGCGGCAAAACTCCGGCTGGCCTAGTCGGCGGTCTTCCGTCTCTGACAATCTCGGCAAGTCTTTACGTAACGAGCGACGTCGGTGGCAAGGCGCGGCTAGTAGTACTTTTCCTCCATTCTTGCAAGCGTGCGGCAAAAACCCAGGTGTCCTGCCGTGGGGTCGTCGTGCAGGGCCTGGAAAACTTCCGGTCACAATGCAGAAGGCACCACTAGAAGGTACTTGGCTCGAAGTAGTGAGTTCTTTTGGAGAACGCCGCTGCGTAAGAAAAACGACTCCAGTGCTCGCTTGAACACTTTCGGAACGACGGTGGTCTTGCCCTTGAGGTATTCCATAAGGCCTCTGTGTTCCGGGTCAGATCGCTGTTGTTCAGCGAAGTCAGCGGCACTTATGGTTCCCAAGAAGCAGTAATCATCCTCGTCGTCTTGCGGCGGCCGGTGCACGGAGGCACGAGACAGGCAGTCGGCGTCAGAGTGTTTTCTACCAGGCTTGTACACGACGGTAATGTCGAATTCTTGAAGTCTCAAGCTCCATCGTGCGAGAGGACCTGAAGGGTCCTTCAAGTTAGCTAGCCAACACAGGGCATGATGGTCGTTCATAACTTTGAAAGGCCTGCCGTAAAGGTAGGAGCGAAACTTTGATGTGGCCCAGATTATGGCAAGGTACTCCTTTTTTGTTGTAGAATAGCTGGCTTCCGCCTTTGATAGCGACCGGCTAGCACAGCTGATTACCCTTTCCACTCCGTCAGTCCTCTGCACAAGAACAGCGCCTATTCCTACACTGTTTGTGTCGGTGTGTACTTCTGTTTGGGCGTATTCGTCGAAATGCGCGAGTAACGGAGGCGTCTGCAGGTGTCGTTTTAGTTCTTGAAATGCATCCTCCTACGGCGTTTCCAACTTCAACTCGACGTCGGTCCTGGTAAGGTGAGTAAGTGGCTCGGCGATGCGGGCAAAGTTTTTGACGAACCACCTGTAATAGGCGCACAGGCCTAGAAAGCGACGCACGGCCTTCTTGTCGGTAGCTGGCAGAAAAGAAGCGATGTCGACTGTCTTCTGCGGGTCAGGGCGTACTCCCAACTTGCTTATCACGTGTCCCAAGAACAAAAGCTCCTCGTACGCAAAGCTACACTTCTCTGGCTTCAGGGTGAGTCCGGAGCTATTGTTTGCTTGAAGTACAGCTTCAAGCCACCGTAGGTGTTCATCAAAGTTTGAGCCAAACACAACGACGTCGTCCAAGTACACGAGGCAAGTCTGCCACTTCAAGCCGGCCAGCACTGTATCCATGACACGTTGGAAAGACGCAGGTGCTGAGCAAAGACCAAACGGCATGACCTTGAACTCGAACAGGCCGTCTGGTGTTATGAAGGCAGTCTTTTCTTGGTATCTCTCGTCGACTTCGATTTGCCAGTAGCCGGTCTTGAGGTCCATCGATGAAAAGTACTTGGCGTTGTGGAGTCGATCTAGGGTGTCGTCTATTCGTGGGAGAGGGTATACGTCCTTCTTCGTGACCTTGTTCAGCCGACGATAGCCGAGGCAAAAACGTAGGGTTCCATCTTTCTTCCTCACTAACACCACAGGGGACGCCCATGGACTCTTGGACGGCTGGATGATGTTGTCGTGTAGCATTTCGTCGACCTGTTTCTTCGTCGACACTGACTCAGGTTCATTACCGCGCATGAAACGGCTTAAGAGGCACGACATGGACGACTTCGGGTCGTGCAAGGCGTTGCTGGGAGTTCGTAATGCCGTCTGGGATGACCTCGTAGTCAAGAGCCCGAGTCGTCGAAGCACCTTGTATGGACTGAAGAATCGCCGAAGAAGGTTTTCACTGAGTCCACGTCGGTGTATCGGCGTCCAGACTCAAACATGGTCGCCGGGTTGATATTCCACAAAGCGTCGTCGAAGATTGTAGCGGCGGCTGTCGGTCATCTGCTGATTGTTGATGCCTTGGCGGGCGAGTTGTCGGGCTTCATCGGCGTTCTGAAGGTAAAAAGTGACGTCGAGGTTTTCTTCGTCCTGGATGTTGGGTAAATGGCGTCGAGCGTCGTTGCCGGGCTCCTTCCCTAGACTAACTTTTAGGGCGTCATCTGCGTCGTTTCTTGCAGGGCCGTGTTGTATGCGAAGGTCACGTACGGAAGGATGGCATCCCAGGTCTTGTGTTCGACGTCGACGTACATGGCCAGCATGTCAGGGATTGTCTTCTTTAGATGCTCAGCCAGGCCATTTGTCTGTGGGTAGTAGGCGGTGACTTGTCTGGCTGTATCTCAGAATCGCCTGAGTTAGGTCCGCAGTAAAGGCGGTACCTCTGTCTGTCATGAGGACCTCTGAGGCGCCATGACGTAGGACGATGTTCTCAACGAGGAACTCCGCTACTTTGGCGGCACTACCTTTGGGCAGGGCCCTTGTCACGGCGTAGCGGGAGAGGTAGTCGGTAGCTACAAAGATCCATTTGTTTCCGGAAGTCGACGTCGGGAACGGCCCCAGTAAGTCCATCCAGATTTCCTGGAACGGCCGGCAAGGTGGCTCCATCAGCTGATGTCCGGCTGGCCTTGTCGGTGGTGTCTTCCGTCTCTGACAATCTCGGCAAGTCTTTACGTATTCGGTGACGTTGGCAGTGAGGCGAGGTCAGTAGTACTTTTCTTGTATTCTCGCGAGCCTGCGGGAAACACCGAGGTGTCCAGCCATCGGGTTGTCGTGTAAAGCTTCCCGAACCTCTGGACGTAATGCTGAAGTTATTACGAGGAGGTAGTTGTCCCGGAGTGGCGAGAAGCTTTTCTTTAGGAGTACGCCACCATTCCGCAAAAAAACGACGCCAGTCCTCGCTTGAATACCTTTGGAACAACAGTGGCTTTGCCCTCGAGGTATTCCACAAGACCCTTGAGTTCCGGGTCGGCTCGCTGTCGTTCAGCGAAGTCGTCGGCACATATTGTTCCCAAGAAGCAGTCATCATCCTCGTCGTCCTGCGGCGGTGGGTCGACGAGGGCACGAGACAGGCAGTCGGCGTCGGAGTGTTTTCTTCCGGACTTGTAAACGACGGTAATCTTGAATTCTTGAAGCCGTAGGCTCCAACATGCTAGGCGACCTCAATGGTCCTTCAAGTTAGCTCGCCAACACAATGCGTGGTGGTCGCTCACAACATTGAAATGCCGGCCGTAGAGGTAGGAGCGAAACTTGGATGTAACCCAGATGATCGCAAGGCGCTCCTTTTCTTTTGTGAAATAGTTGGCTTCCGCCTTGGATAACGACCGGCTAGCATAACTCATAACCCTTTCCAGTCCGTCAGTCCTCTGCACAAGGACGGCGCCGAGTGCTGTGCTACTTGCGTCGATGTGAATTTTCGTATCGCCGTATTATTCGACATGCGCAAGCATCAGAGGCATCCGGAGGGGTCGTTTCACTTCTTGAAATTCTTCGATTTTCGCCGTTTCCCACTTGAATTCCACGGCGGTCTTCGTGAGGTGCGTTAGCGGCTCAGTGATCCGTGAAAATTCATTGACGAAGCGCCTTTAATAGGCGCACAAGCCGATAAATTCATGGGTGGCGGAAAGGAACGATCCCAGCTGTTTTCCGCGGATTTGGGCGAACACCATCATTGCTAATGACGTGGGCCAAGAATAAGAGTTCCGCGTAAGCGAAGCGGCACTTTTCTGGCTTCAAGGTGAGTCTGGGCTCTGGTGGGTTTGAGTGCTTTAAGTACAGCTTCAAGGCGCCGGAGGTGTTCGTCTAATTTTGAGGAAAACACAACGACGTTGTCCAAGTACCTGAGTTAAGTCTGCCACTTAAAGCCAGCCAGTACTGTACCCATATCGATGTTTTCAATGATGAAGTCGCACAGGGGGTTATTCACGCACAGGGCGGTAACTCTCCCACTGAAATAAGGGGTCTCAACCTCAATCTTGGCTTTAGGAAGCATTCGAAACCAATTATCAATCAAGCGAACCGGGTTGGTATTGCCTGTGAACTCACTGTCTCGGACCAATTCTTTTCGCACGATAACAGTGGTGTATCCACTATCTCTTAGTACCATTACTTCCTTTCCACCAACTTTCCCCTTTAGTGTCGGCATTCCTTTCGTTACGCCTGTTGGCCGTGTTTCCATCACAGCACCTGTAGCGAAGCGTTGGAAGCCTGTAATGGGTCGCCCTCTCGAGCGCTTACTAGTGGGTCGTCCTCTTCCGCTCTTCTCGGACAGCACGCTCCTCGCGCTCAGAGTCGGCACCCCGCCTTGACTCTCGCAGTCGTTTATCGTCGCCGAGTGCCCGCTAATAAACGTCTTTATAATTTGGTGGAGAGTGCTGGGCTTTCACAAGAACTTCGGCCCTCATTCGATGCCCCTGGCTCTTCGATCCCGTACCCTGCCGCCTACGATGCCTCAAGACGCCTCCCAGGAAACGGCCCCGCCTACACCGACCTCATGCCCAGGTGTGCCTCGTATCCGCGACCCTCCGGTCTTCACAGGCGCAGATGGCACCGACGAGGAGGACTGGCTCGCGATTTACGAGCGCGTGAGTGTCCCCAATAAATGGAACGAGGCAGGAAAACTGACTAACCTGGTTTTCTACGTCGCGGGTGTGGCGGGCTTGTGGTACAACAACCACGCATCAGATTTTACAACGTGGTCCGACTTCAAGACCGCCATTATCAATGTGTTTGGCCGCCCTGCCGTTCGTAAGCTGCAGGCCGAACAGCGCTTACGTGAACGCGCTCAGCAGGCCGGTGAATCATTCACCAGTAACATTGAAGACGTCCTCGATTTCTGTAAGAAAGCCGACGCCACCATGTCCGAATCTGACAAGATCCGGCACATCATGAAAGGCATCGACGACGACGCCTTCACCATGCTGCCCGCCAAGAACCCCAGCACGGTGGCTGAGGTCATAACGCTCTGCCAAAGCTATGAGGAGCTGCGCCGGCAGCGATCGATGACCCGTCGCTCTCCATCACGCGACGCCGAGCTCGCTGACTTGTCGACCATATCCGACCACTCCGCGCTGCTCGCAGAGATGAAGACATTCGTGCGCGAGGAAATCGCGCGCCAATTCTCTCTGCTGGACTTTGCTCGCCCGCAGTACGTTCAACAGCCGTCGACCACACTTCTGCCTCCGCTCCGTCGAGCAATTAAGCAAGAAATCGCAGAGGTCATGCCCGAGTACCACCAGCACCATACGGTTCCTGCACCCTTGAGTTACGCCCAAGTGGTCGCAAGAACGCCCCCAGCAATCCCTACGGCTGCCCCACACATTTACGCCGAAGCCTCCGCTCGACCTCATTCTTTCGAAGCGGATGTACCGGTAACCTGCGCCGACGTCACGCACAGGCCACGAATGCAGCCCACCGTCCAGTCCTATCAGTTGCCGCCCCGTCAATCCCGTCCTGCACCATGGGCGGCCCCTGCCCCAGCGAACCGATGGCGCACACCTGACAACCGCCCCATATGCTTCGCATGCGGTTACGCCGGCCACGTGGAGCGCTATTGCAATCGCGCGCAGCCGCCTAGAGTCGCGTCGCCCAGCACCAGCCCGGCGAACCGCCCATATTACGACCCACCTACGCCTCTGTCGCCGACGTCTCGCCCCGCTCCATCTACCCGCCGTTCACCGTCACCACGACGCCGCTCGCTGTCACCGATGCGGCCACGTCTGGTCCCACGAGACCAGGAAAACTAGTCGTCGCAGTCCACGAGGCAAGGGCTGCGATGCTGTCGAACTGCGAAAGCCCTCAGCGAAGCCCATCGAACGTGATAGACGTGTTTGTGGACGGTGTTCGTGCATCTGCCCTTATCGACACTGGAGCCGCCGTATCCGTTATGGACGCAAAGCTTAGCCGAATACTGCGAAAAGTGACAACGCCACTTTCCGGGCTCTCCCTCCGTACAGCCAGCGCCCAAAGCATTCACCCTACAGCGGTATGCACAGCCCGCGTCATGATTAAGGACGCTATGTACGCCGTCGAATTGATCATAATTCCTGCATGCTCTCACGACGTCATCCTCGGATGGGATTTTCTCTCCCGCCATGACGCCGTAATTCATTGCGCACCCGCCGAAATAGAGCTCTCACCATTCTCTAATTTGACGCCGGCAGATAGTCCATCGGCTGCGAGCAAGGTACTCGTCAAAGACGACATAAAAGTGCCTGCAAACTCGTCAACGGCGGTGTCAGTCTACTGCGCCAGCCTATCCGACACCGTTGCACTCCTCTCGCCATATGACCGTGTTTGCACGAGGAAAGGCTTGCTGGTGCCTTTCGCGGCCATTCAAGTCACCCAGGGCAGCACCTCTATTTTTGTAATCAACCCCTCCCCGTACAGTGTTACGTTGGTGCGAGGGGAATGTCTGGGCAGCGTAGAACCCCTCGAAGACGCACAAGTTATGGACGAGCCCGATGATTCGCACGGCCGAAGTTCGAGTACGCTCAGTGCTGTTTCGACGTCTGGTTCATCACACGCTGACGTGTTTGGTTCCTCCATAGCTGACAACCTTACGCAGGTCCAGCGTTCCCAGCTTTTGGACCTGTTGGAAGAATTTCGCCCTTCTTTCGATGTCGCTCAAACTTCTCTCGGCCGCACGTCGGCCGTTACGCATGGCATCGACACTGGCGACCACCTGCCACTGCGGCAACGTCCATATCGCGTATCTCCCGCCGAACGCCGTGTAATCACCGAGCAAGTCGATGACATGCTTCGACGTGATGTCATTCGACCCTCTAACAGCCCCTGGGCGTCTCCTGTCGTTCTTGTTGCGAAGAAGGACGGTTCTGTGCGGTTCTGTGTGGCCTACAGACGACTCAACAAGATCACCCGTAAGGACGTGTATCCACTGCCGCGAATAGACGACGCGATTGACAGCCTGCAAGGCGCCGAATTCTTTTCATCTCTGGATTTGCGCTCAGGGTACTGGCAAGTACCTATGGCTGATGACGCTCGACCGAAGACCGCCTTTGTCACACCCGACGACCTGTACGAATTCAACGTCATGCCGTTTGGGCTGTGTAATGCGCCCGCCACCTTTGAGCGCATGATGGATACCGTTCTGCGCAACCTGAAATGGCACACGTGCTTGTGCTACCTCGACGACGTCGTCGTGTTTGCTCCGGACTTCTCCACGCATCTTCAACGCCTACGGCATGTTTTGACGCGTTTGAGCGACGCCGGTCTGCAACTGAATCTAAAGAAGTGCCGATTTGCAGCACGGCAGCTGACAATCCTCGGCTACGTCGTGTCCAAGGACGGAATTCTTCCTGATCCCGCCAAGCTTCGGGCCGTGACCGAGTTCCCCAAACCTACGTCCGTCAAAGAACTGCGCAGTTTCGTAGGACTGTGTTCCTACTTTCGGCGCTTCATTCGAAATTTCGCGACTATCATATCGCCACTGACGAACCTTCTCGGAAGTAACGGGCCCCTCCATTCGTGGTCATCGGAGTGCGACGACGCTTTCGCAAAGCTCCGTCGTTTGTTGACGTCGCCTCCCATACTACGCCACTACGACCCTGCGGCCCCTACAGAGGTACACACAGACGCTAGCGGTGTTGGCCTTGGCGCTGTCCTTGCGCAGCGCAAACCAGGGTTCCCTGAATATGTCGTGGCATATGCAAGTCGTACGCTTACTAAAGCCGAGACCAATTACACTGTCACCGAAAAGGAATGCCTGGCGATCATCTGGGCCCTTACGAAATTCCGACCATATTTGTATGGTCGCCCATTTGATGTCATCACCGACCATCATGCACTATGCTGGTTGTCGTCATTGAAGGATCCCTCAGGCCGCCTCGCCCGCTGGGCACTTCGCCTACAGGACTACGATATCCGCGTGCTGTACCGCAACGGACGCCAGCATGCTGACGCCGACGCACTCTCGCGCTCCCCCTTGCCTGACGACAATACTTCCAGCTCAGTGTTTCACAATGCCGTTGCGTCTATCGACATTCAAACCATCGCCACTGAACAGCGCAAGGATCACTGGATTGCCTCACTGATTGCCTTGCTGAGTGATCCATCGGCGACACCATCTACTCGCGCATTGCGTCGTCAAGCGCACTATTTCGCCGTTCGCGACGACCTACTCCACCGACGCAATTACGGCGACGGCCGCCAGTGGCTACTCGTAATACCCCGCAGTCTGCGTTCTGACATATGCGAGTCGTTCCAGTCTGACCCGCAGTGTGCACACTCTGGGGTATCGAAAACCTACCACCGCATTCGCCAACGGTACTTTTGGCGAGGGATGTACCGCTACGTGCAGAAGTTCGTTCGCTCCTGCATCGATTGTCAGCGCCGCAAAACTTCAACGCACCTGTCGCCGGCAGGTCTGCAACCTCTACCTTGCCCTGACCGGCCGTTTGGGCGCGTTGGCATCGATTTGTATGGACCACTTCCTCTAACGTCGGCTGGTAACCACTGGGCCATCGTCGCTGTTGACCACCTTACGCGATACGCCGAAACTGCCGCCCTCCCAGCGGCTACAGCGCGCGATGTTGCCTCCTTCCTGCTGCACCGATTCATGCTGCGCCACGGTCCACCCCAGGAGCTGCTCAGCGATCTAGGTCGTGTCTTCTTGTCCGAAGTCATCGAAGCCATTCTCAAAGAGTGCAACGTTGTTCACCGAAAAACTACTGCTTACCACCCGCAGACGAATGGCCTCACCGAACGCTTTAACCGCACGCTCGGCGACATGCTCTCGATGTACGTCGCCGCCGATCACACAAATTGGGATGCCATTCTGCCTTTTGTCACCTACGCCTATAATACCGCCCCGCAGAGCACTACTGGTTTCTCGCCCTTTTTCTTATTGTACGGCAGGCACCCGTCGCACACAATCGACACAATCCTTCCATACAAGCCGGACCCGTCTGAGTGCGCGCCTATTTCTGCCACAGCAAGACTTGCTGAGGAGTGTCGGGAGCTTGCCAAGACATTTACTACGAATGACCAAGAGCGGCAGAAGAGCATTCGCGGTGACACCACCACTTCTGCGCCCACGTTCCTCCCTGGAGCACTCGTATGGCTCTCGGTCCCTACCACTGCACCTGGCCTCTCTTCAAAACTACTGCCGAAATACGACGGCCCCTACCGTGTCATCGAACGCACGTCCGCGGTCAACTACGTGATCGAACCCCTTGAACCATCTTCGGACATGCGCCGTCGAGGGCGCGACATTGTCAACGTGGAGCGCCTGAAACCCTACCATGACCCGCTCATAGTGACAAGCAGTTAGGTCGCCAGGCGGCTCCCTTTTCGTACACGGGGTAATTGTAGCGAAGCGTTGGAAGCCTGTAATGGGTCGCCCTCTCGAGCGCTTACTAGTGGGTCGTCCTCTTCCGTTCTTCTCGGACAGCACGCTCCTCGCGCTCAGAGTCGGCACCCCGCCTTGACTGTCGCAGTCGTTTATCGTAGCCGAGTGCCCGCTAATAAACGTCTTTATACACCAATGAAATGAATCTTCTTCCCGCTCTTCAGCTCGGTCAATTAATCATTGATCGCTTCTGCTTGCTCTTTTGGCGGGGCATAGACACAAGCTGCCCGGTGTACTTTACTCGCCTCGTTCCGACATGCGTCTACTTTGTGCCCATTTTGTCCACATTTAAAGCGTTTCATCACACTGGGACGTGAAAAGTTGGTCCGACAACTGTTAGCGCGATCACCCACTCGGTTACACAAAAAGCATCGCGGACCACTCTCCTGTGTATGCTTTTCTTCAGGTGCCGATTTCTTCAAGTCCTCGTGACTCTCCTTTTTCATTTTGGCCAAATTCGTGCCACCTTGCGCTTCCAAGAATCGATCAGCCATTTCAAGCACATCCTCGAGCGATTTAGCTCTCCTCTCTTTCCGATACAGCGACAGGCTCGGGTGGCAACAGGTGAGAAATTGTTCTCTGATAAAAAGCTCTCTAAGCTCACCGTACTCCTGTGCCGTCTCTGAAAGTTCTATCCACCTGTCAAAATAATGGCTGAGTCGCGCGGCATACTGCGTTGCCGTCTCGCCATCCGCTGGCTTTCCAGTACAGAACCGATCTCGGAAGCCTTCCACCGTGAATCTAATTCGCTTCAGCAAAGCAGCTTTCACCCTTGCGTAATTAGCTGCATCAGTAGGCGTCAGCCTACCGTACACACTGAGCGCTTCGCCACTCAAACAAGTGCTCAAAGCGGAGCCCATTGCTGCTCCGGCCAATTCTGGCTTTTAGCAATCGTCTCCAACCTGTGCAGGTACGCATCAAGGTCATCCTTCCTCTCATCAAACGCCACAAGCAGTTTGCTCGGGTTCAAACGGCTGCTATGATCTTCCCTTTCACTGCTCTCGACTCTAGCATGTACGGGAGTTTCTATACGCTGTTGCAAACGGAGCCGTTCGAGGTCTATCTCGTGCTGCCGTTGCCTTTCTCTCTCGGCCATTTCAGCCTGCATCTGTCTCTCTTGCGCCTCTCTTTCTTCTTTCTCCCTCTCAGCTGCCAGTCTTTCCCTCTCCAGCTCTAGTTTCTATTGTTGTTCTCTTTCTTCCTTCATCTGTCGTTCTTTAGCTTCTCTTTCTTCCTTCATCTGTTGCTCTTTAGCCTCTCTTTCTTCCTTGGCTCTTTCAGCTGCCAAACTCTATTTTTCAAGTTCCGCTTCTTCCTGTCTGTTGGCCCTTTCAACCGCCAACTTCTCTCTTTCAAGCTCCGCTGCTTTTTCTTCCTTAGCTCTTTATCTTTCTTGTTTCTCCTTTTGGCTAACCCACGTTCGTAGTTCGGCCCAAGAAAGACCCATCTTCTCACCAAGGGCGACTAATTTCTCGAGATCCATGATCCGAGGGACCTAAATAAAGTTTATTCATCCATCCATCCATGATGCCCGTCAAACAAACCTAGCCACGAGCACAAAATCTGTGCCTAACTTCGAATACCAAAACACACTCAGCACATAGGTTAGCGAGAACGCGATGCAACATTCAAAAACGTTCGCAAGCACTATCAACGTGTCGAGACTCTTTCTCCCTACTTTGGAGACACTTTGCACCAACAAGGTCATGTCGCGTACGCCAGAATAATTGTCACTGATCCAGTTTATGGGGATTGCAATCGCCGGGCGGATTCCAAGGGCTGGCGTCTCGGCCCTGCGAAAACGCACCACGAAAGCGCGGACAATTTAAAGTTGGTCCTTTTAGTGCGCCAGCGAACGCCGGTTGTGGTCCAAAGACCGAGTCAGAGCCGAGAGTCGATAATACAAACGAAATATATCCTCAGTTAAGGCAGTACAAACATCACAAACACGTGCACACTCGGCTGGTACCAGTTACAACTTCAATATATTTCAGATGGTGTTAACACAACGAGAACTAAACGAACAGATCACACGCTACAAATGCAATCGCATGCATTACAACTATTCGAGAACAGTTAAAGTCTTGAATATTCAAAAGCTTATCCAGTCCACAAATCTTGGACGGTACTTGAATGCTTCTCTCCCAGGAAACACTCACGCTAACTCCAGCGTTGATCGGCGTTATGTTCCTCCCGTTGTCGCTGGTCAGGTACCGAATGTTTCTCTTCCAGGAAACACTTCCGTAACTTATCAATGCTTGCACGGCGTCGTCCGATTTTTCCAGATCGACGATCGACTGACCGCATAACATCATAAACACGTCTTCTTTGGCTGACGGAGTCACAATCCGCATAAGTTCACCATCTCCGGACCGACTGACTCTCTGACTGGTCGTCCATGCACGCTTTTATCTTCTCTCCCCCGGGTTCCAGAATCGTCGGGAGGGTTCTTCGGCGTGCAGTACAGCCAAGGCTACGGAAAGTGCGAGACGTTTCTCGATCATTCTAATCGCAGTGGCGTCACTCGGCGTCGCGTCATGCTTTTCCCCGAGATGGTTCCAGGCTTTTCCGGGCGTTTGATCTAAGACTGCTAGTGGGCGAGGAAGGTGCGGCGCGTCGGCGTCTTTTGATGCTTTGTTTTTCGTTGTTCCCGCTTCTTGCGCAAGCGGCTGGCGTCGTGCTATCCCGCTGCCGTTTGAAAGCGGCCGCACGCACGCTTTATTGACGCGCTCGTTTGTGACAGGTCATGACATGAATAACGCGAAAATCCTGTCGCGTACGTCGTCAAACCCTTTACTTCAGACGCGTGTGGCACATAGCGTATACCACTGGCTTCGGTATGCGGGTATGCGCCACAGGGGATTGACAGTTTACATGTACCAAGGAACAGCGAGAACAGGTATTGGTACTTAAAATGCGAGAACGTGAAGAAAAACCGACATCGGCAGCGTTGACCCGAAGAATGCAGAGAATAAAAATCAGGATCCCAGCAGGAATCGAGCCCAAGCGCTCGCGTGGCAGTCAGGTATTCTACCACAGAGCGACGCCAGGTCTTTAAACTGCTTTGGAAAAAGACCCTGTGCAGGAGTAATGTCGGTGCAACGTCAATTTTGGTTGCAGTCCTGGCCATATAGCTTTATAACCACACAATAAACATTGCATATGTACTCCTATAATAGGGCGTCATGTCGGCTTAACGTCAATTGTGGCTCGTGCGTTGGCTCCTCTTTTACAGCGAAAGCTGTTATGAGATCATTTCACCGGCCGTTTTTGGTGCCGTAGTTGTCCGCCGCCGCCGCCGCCGGTGTCCGTAACCAGTATCGCTCGAAATAAGAAAAAAAACGAAATAAGAAAAAAATTCCAGGATGGAACGAGGTTTGAACCTGGGCCCTCTGCGTGGGAGCCCAGTATTCAACCTCTGAGCCATGCCGGTGCTTGGAACTGCTTTGCAAAAAGGTCCTATGCAGGCTTCATGTCGGGAAGGAACCACATTAGCACATGCAATTTAGCGTGGTAGAAGAGTAAAATAAGCACCAAGTGTCGCACAACGCGAATTCTGTAACCAGGCGTCACACAATGCGAATTGCGCAACGAGTAGGTTGTTGAATGCTTCCAACCCATTACAAAGGACTCTGCCATAATTCTTCATCGTCATCAGGCACAGCATCAACAAAGTGCGCATAATGCCTTACATGGGTTTAGCAAGAACCAACGCTCTCCCTATAATGACGAAAAATGGCGCAGTGCGTGCTGCCCTACTTCTCAAAAATTACAATGATTTATAGCGTAGTGGGTTCCTCGCAAGTGCACTTGTATTGGTTGCCAAGGAAGCCCATAAGCGCATGATCCATTTCCTCGGGGTCTCAGGAAAGTTCTTCGCCCCCCCCCCCTGTCTCTCTCCCACGCCAACGTATGTTATACAGCATGACGGGAGAGGGAAATAGCGACAGGGCGTCACCTAATGCAAATTACATAACTGGTGGGCCGTTTAAAGATTCCAACCCATTACAAAGGGCTGAGCCATAATTCTTCATCGTCATCAGTCGTCGCGTCAACAAAGTGCACAGAATGCCTTACAGACGTGCAGCTGGTGCCTCGCTTCTCCGCAGAATGACGAATAATGGCTTAGTAGGCGCTTCCCAACTTCACAAAAATTGTGATTTATGGCGTAGTGGGTACCTTTCTAGTGTACTTGTACTGTAGCCCCAAGAGAGCTTAACCGGCTCTAGAAGCGCCGCTCTTCCAGCTTTCGCTGTGACTGTGCTGCGGTTTCAGCGCAGGCCTGGCGTTTTTTAGCAAACACACATACATTTGCGCTCATATGATTCAAAACTGCTAGCCGGCCTAGTTGGAACGAATTCATTGTAGTACTTGCGCGAGAACAAACGGGGACGCTTCTCCGTGTGTCTCCTTTCTTCGTCCCCGTTTGTCCTCGCGCAAGTACTACAATGCATATGATTCAGCAAGCTATATTCAAGCGTTGCTCGACCCCGGAGGATTGCGCTAAAGAAAGTTATGTATGATATTCACATCAGAGCACCGTAAAGTAAACTTCGTTTAGATAATACCGACGTATTCGCTCTAACGTGAGTGCTGACGTTACGTCAGATTATAAGTTACCCTCTAAACGCCAGTGTAGTCGACGTAGCTGCTAAGCCCATAATGTGCACAGAACTACTACACTTCGATCCGCCTCATAACGCTAGGCTCAAAGCAAAAAAGAAAACGCCGCATACGCTATTACACGCCGACAACTTCGCATGAAACCGATTCCAACAAGGCATGGAATCTGCCGAATTTTCGTTCAATGTTTTACAATGAAAAGGCGGCCAAAATTTGTCTTTTTCCATTATTTGTTAATATACCTAAAACACTATTAAAAATAAGAATCTGTAAACAACAAATTACACCATTTCCCGCTAAAGGGGAATATGAGGCGATGCGAAGCCGGATGACTTGCGCGATCGCGTTTCGTTGGCGTCCGTTGGGCATGCTACCGACCTCGCGTCGTGGAACGCGAAGAGGAACGCTACGCGCGTCTTGTCTTCCCTCTAACTGGCCGTTAATTCTCACAGGGCGAGCGGGGAGCGCGGTCGACAGACGTGCGAGAGGGGGGCAGCGTAGGAGAGGAGAGAGAGGGGGAGGGACGCGCATGCGCTGGTGCTCATCGCGGCGTTGCGCAGGAGAGAATTTCGGCATGTCTAGCCCGCGTTTCAGAGGAAGAGCGGAAAGGGGGAGGGGAAAGAGGAGGGGAGAGGGAAAGTAGAAAGGAGGAAAGGGGAGAGGGAAGGGGGAGAGGGAAGGGGAAAGGATGAGTGGAGAGGGTATGCGCATGCGCAGTAAGGGTGGTCACGCCGCAGACCACCACCACCACCGGATTGAACTCCGCCATAAGATACTTCGCATGTAAAAACTTGGAGCAGCTTCGCACTGGCGGTGCGGAGCCTGAAGGACCAGCGGAGCTGGGCAACCTTCTTTACTGTACTAGCCAAGCTGTCACTAGTCCCGTTAATAGGGAGCCAATCGCTGGACAGGTTCCAAGGGCTGGCATCTCGGCCCTCCGAAAATGCACCACGAAAGCGCGGACAATTTAGGGTTGGTCCATTCAGTGCGCCAGCCAACGCCGGTTGTGGTGCAAAGACCGTCTGAGCCAAGTTGATAACACAAACAAAATATATTCTCATGTTAAGGCATACAAGCATCACATAAGCGTGCACACTCGGCTGGTACCAGTTACAGCTCACAATATAACTTAGATGGTGTTTACACTGGAACTAAATAAGCAGACCACGCGCTACAAATGCTGTCTCATGCATTACAACTATTCAAGAACATTAAAGTCCTGAATATTCAACAGCGTATCCAGTACGCAATTCTTGGACGGAACTTGAATGCTTCAATTCCAGGAAACACTCACGCAAACTCCAGCGTTGATCGCCGTGGTTTCCTTCGTCGGTCCCGAATGTTTCTCTTCCAGGAAACACTCTACGTAACATTTCACTGCTCCCACGGCGTCATCACTCGATTCTTCCAGATCGACGACTGACTGACCGCACTACATCACAAAACACGTCTTCTTTGCCCGACAGAGCCACACTCAATATAACATCTTCGTCTCCGGACCGACTGATTGACTCCCTGCTGGTCGGCAGTGCACGCTTTTATCTCCTCTTCCCCGGGTTCCAGAAGCGTCGGGAGTGTTCTTGGGCGTGCAGCACAGCCAAAGCTAGGGAAAAGGCGAGATGTGTCTCGATAGTTCCAATCGCAGTGGCATCACTCGGCGTCGCATCATGCTTTCCCTCGCGATCTTTCGAGACCTTGCCGGGCGTTCGTTCGGAGACTGTTGGTTACCGGCGGTGGCCGTTCGAGAGGGGGAGAAGGATGCGGCGCGCCGGCGTCTTTTAATGCTTGTTTTTCATTGCGCACGCTCGTTCGGCGCCTGGCTCGCGCCGGGCTTTCCCGCTGCCGCCTGAAGCGGCCGCGCGCGCGCTTTATTGACGAACTCGTTTGCGACAAGCCAAGCCTAGAGATAGCCACTTAAGTCTAGATAGAGCCACATGATTATAGAGAGGGGCAGTTAAAGGTGCCCTGCAACACTTCCAAAAAGCCATGGAGTGGCTCCCCTAAAGGAACTTTTTGCCTCATGAATCGACCGCCGCAAAAATGTTTAGAATCCGTTTAGAAAGATTTCTCGCACGCTGTAATTGCTTTCTCTCTTCTCTCGAACGTTGAAAGCTACGCCGGAAGGGTGGGGGGGGGGGTCGACGACACGGGGGGAGAAGGTACGTCACGCGCACCTCGTGACCTTCAACACATTTTCTCTTTTTTTTGCTTCGAATTTGTTGCGTACTTTCAGTGCGATCGCGCGCGCGCGGGCAAGTGGCGGTCTTTCGCGGCGACCGTAGTAACTACCGAGCGCGCCATGTTCAAATCAGCCAATGGCGTGGAACCTGCCTGTGACGCCGTAAGCGTCCTTTTTTTTTCGAGAGAAGAGGAAGCGCTTTTTAGCTGACTGTGCGTATTTATTGTAAATCCCAGGCCACGTGCTGCGCTATAATGTTTGGCTCGCGTATTCTCGGGAGCCTCGACTACTGATCGGCAGCGTTTTCTGACCATGCTGAAAAAGTGTTGCAGGGCCCCTTTAAGCCTGGAAAAGCCCAGTTGAGCTTAGAAAAGCTAAGCTCAAGCTCTCTTTCTTTATCTCTCTCTCTGTATATATTTCTTTTTTTTTCTTTCTCTCTTTCTTTCTGTCTCTATCTTTCTCTCTCTGACTATTTCTTTCTCTTCCTCTACTTCTCTATCCTTCTCTGTGTTTCTCTCTTGCGGTCTTTATCTCTATCTTTATCTCGTCACTCTCACCCATAGCAGTGCAATCATATCGTTCACATAAATGCTTGTTTTGCTAGCGTGCCTGGATGGCCGAGTGGTTACTACTCTAGCCTTCGCAACATGGGTACCTCTGTTCGAATCCTGTCTCACCAAGAAATTTCATTTCGTTTTATCTATTCCTTCTCTTCCTCCTCCTCTCCACTTCTCTTCTCCTCATTTCCTTCCAACGCATTGCTAGGCGATGCATTGTGGCGTCCTCGCTCAGCGATGTTTTCCTGCGAACACCTGACTGCCTAACCTCCTGCTTAAACAGCTTTGCTGGTAACAAAATAGAAGCACAAAGCTGAGCAGGGCTCTATTTATGAGTAAAAGACAGAAGTTCAAGAAAGTGTGCTAATGCAAACTTGTTGGCACTTACTGAAACTTCATCCTGTATATTCATGGAGTGTCCCATCGAATGAAAAAAGTTGCCGCTCAAGTCGGAGTCTCAGTTGTTTTTCGTGTACTCAACAAATTATGTGGATTGTGTGGAAGAGTCAATGTGGAAAAACCTGCAGCAAAATCTTGCTCTAAAAAGCACGCGTGACATTTCGTTCAATGCCAATCGGAGGTAGTGTATCACCTACCGATATCTTGTGGGAAGTCATACACTGCGCAAGCAGGCCGTTGTCTTAACGACCGACTGCAAGAGCTTGCATCTACCATGAAGAATGGAACAGCCAGTAATCTTGTTTGCACAAAAGTTTTGAAAAGATACAAGATCAATGCGCCAGATAGATACACGAAGCCCACGTAATTCACACGCGTCATTCAGTAAGCATGGTTTCCATAGAGTTAATCAAAGAGATACATGAATATCCCGATGCCCGACTGTAATCTTCGCGCATGTGCCATAATAGAATGCTGTCTTCGAAATACATTTTTTTCGAGGATGTATATTCCCCTACGGCGAAATACACTATTTGTTGTTAGTCATCATTATGTTGTGTCACTTCTGTTCACTGTGTCCCGTCCTAGTGCTGTTTTAACGCGATAGCGTTAAAGAGTTCGTTTCGCTGAAGTTCCGGTGTCGGCGTAGTCGTTGGCGTCGGTGACGGTGTCATTGGTTGTGAGCGAAAAATCATCTTGTCAGTGACCGAAATATCAAGAAAGATGCAAATAAAATAAATCAGTCAGAATCGAACCCAGGCTATCTGCTTGGCAAGCAGGTGTTCTACGACAGAGCCACGCCATCGCTTGAAGCTGCTTCGGAAAAAAACACTATATCTATGTCATGTAGTGGAAGGAGTCTCCCTAACGCATGTAATATTGCGTGGCAGAAGCGTGTAATCGCGCCAGGCGTCAAAAAATCTGAATTGCGCAACGAGTGGGTGTTTTAAACGCCCAACCATTACAAAGCGCTCGGACATATCTTCATCAACAAAAGCATCAACAAAGAGAACGGCTGCGTCGGGTTCGCGTGTTGCCTCGCGGACGCGTAGTGGCTCCTTCGCTGATTCGCAAAAGGAATAATTATGGCGTAGTGGCTGCTCAACAACTGTACTTCCAGTAGGCATTCTAGGATACTTTGAAACCACCAATCTTACGCACACAGTCGTTCGTTTCCTTAAGTCACGGTTGAGGCATGCACCCAGAACCGAAGCCAGACTAGCAATTGAGAAGGCGATCGCGCACGGAGCCCGATTACACTATCGCGTTCTACTCTTGAAGGCGAAGCCTAAGCGTCCTCCAAGTTTCTCAAGTTTAAGACAGATATGCCTGGATATTTCATCAGTAGTTCTTCGTTGTGCGTGTTCACCAACTATTTTGCATACTTGTGATTAAACTGACACCTCATTTTCAAGACTCCTCAGGTTTATCGAGCTTGAAAGATTACGACACCCGCATGCGTGTTCTTTTTTCTTCACATAGTGTTTATTCCTGAGAACTTTCGGAGAGATAAAGAGATAATTCGCGAAGGCTGGTCCTATAAAATGTACTCCGCTGTTTAATATACAATTTCGCGCACATATGGCAAATAGTAAATATTTTTATTGCAATAGCAATTATATGGACAGTCTCGGCTGGATTTTGCCGTCGCCGTCATGCACCGTATATGTATAAGTATGTATATATATATAAAAGCAACAAAGAACAATAATTCAGAAAAATGCTTCCGAAGCGCGGAATCGAACCAGGAACCTCTTGCTCCGCAGCGAGTGGCGCTAACCACTACGCCATGAAACACAGATCCTCCGCGTAGCTAACGGCGAGCTTTATATACACACCCTTTACCACTGAACGGACTCAGAGATGGCAGGCGCTTATAATTTCTCCATTACCAGCGAGATGGCGCTAGGAGCGCGACGGGCGCATTTAAAAGTCGTCGGCGAGCTCGCTCGCGTCGTCTTACATTTGCGCAGGGAGAACCTTGCCCTTCCGCTGTCTGCTCGCACGGTTTTCTCGTGGTGAGGGGAAGAGGGATGTTTCGATCTTTCACCGTGATGTCCGCGCTCATGTTACGTAGCGTACCAAAGTCACTAGAGCTCAAGGGACGCCGCTAAACGAACAAACAGAAGATGAGCGCGAACTATCAAGTGTCACAGCTCGACACTTGAAGCACGCTAGTTTCCTTCGCTGCTTCGGCCACCTTTGCAACAGGAGCGCTGTTCAAACTGAGAGTATCCATTGGCGAGCCTCACTTCGTATAGCATTAGTTTCTTGCTATCGCATTCATTGCTTCGCCCTCGCGGCGAAACTGTGAGTTTTTATTTTGCACCGTTAGTCATACTGCATGTTATTTTTTTACATTTCTTACACACCTTTGAATTTTTATGCGGTACGAAACTTTGCTGCAGTTGGCTTTTAACGACAACCCCCCCCCCCCGTCTTTATTTCCAACTTTATGTACCATACGTAGCGTTATATACATTAATGTACGCTACTCTGGGGAAATAGCAGAAACCGGCCGTATGATACCTTCCAACACTTCTTTTACCCTACTTTTGGAAGGTGCTGTTTTCAAAATACACATATAGTTTCGGCCACAGATTTACCAGGGCACTGACCCATTTTTAAAACACTTCGTTCACCTAAAAACACAATATTCAGGACAAAAATTGAGAAAAAGAAGAGCTATTGAGTAAAGTAGGACTGTTTAATCGGCATTCGCAACCTTAAGTCAGGTGAAGCTGCGCATATTGTGAAAGCAAACTCTAACGGGAAGCCATTACGAAATCGATGAGGCCCCTTGAACCGGAGTACCGGCATTTTCCTATATATGTTAATGCTGGTTAATAATTGTGGCTAACTGCTAGTCTGTGATCGCTGGTGTTGAAAATACTCTCTAATGTTTGCTATGGTTGCGTAAAGTTGGTTAGTGTGGTTAGGGTGGAACTATCCGCGACAAGGAAGTGACGAAATTTGAATGAAGGCTCGTCATGGCGGTATCTTTTCGTGAAAAGCGGCAAGCAAATCATCTCGCTTTCGCCATCCGATCGCCTTTCCTTTCCATCTGGCGTTTGGTCCTTATCTGTTTCTTTCGAGCTGTGCGCAAGAAAAACGCAATATCGGTCTTTTCTTTTACTTTCTCTTATTCTGTAAGTAGTGGCTGCGATCAAAGTAATTAGAGAGCGGCAGTTTAATATTTAGCAAGCGTACTCTTTCACCCTCGCAATTTCGCATTTGCATGGTGATCAGCCACAAAGTTCATCCAATATTCAGCAATTTTTTTTATGTCCCTCTGACAATTCTGAATCTAGAGGTGGCTAAATTCCAGATATTTTCAAATTAAAACGCACTTAAAACGCTAAAGAGTGCTTGCGTAGACAATTGATTCCAAAAACAAAAACATAATTAAGCTACAAACTTTCAACTTTTATCCCCCCCTCCCCACTTCTTAAATATATGTATAGCATATAGTTTTTCAAACAGCACTGAAACGGGGCACCGACAATAGACCACACAGCACAGGCGCTGTGCTGTGTGGTCCATTCTCGGTGTCCCGTTTTTGCGCTGTTTGAAAAACTGTGTGTACTTACCAACAATCCCACTTAACCACCATTTTTATGTATAGCGTGTCATTTTGTTTATTTTTTTTATTTTTATTTATTGAACACTGCAAACCAAGAATCGGTCTACGCCGAACAGGTACAAGAGGCAGGATATAAGCAAATACACAAGACATGACATGGGAAAATATTAGAAAAAATGGAAACAAAACCCCTATTAACAGTTGTCATCAAGGCTAACATAGCAAAGTTTGTACATAAAATGGAAACATAACAAAAATTAACAGTACATATTGAAGCTCTAAGTTGGCTAAGGTCAGTTAGACGGTTCCACTCTAGTACAGTACGCGGGAAAAGGAAAAAGTGAAATGCGCTAGTTTTAGCAAAATACGGGGTTAAAGTGTGGGCATGATGAAGTCATGTATGCCCATGGAGAGAGGAGATACATATGCACGCGGGTCAAAGACTTATGATTAACAAGATACAGAAAGTTCAGACGGTTCCTTTTTCGTCGTAGTTAAAATTTTTCCATGTTGTTAGCAGTCAAGAGTTCAGTTGGTGAGTCTGTAATTTAAAACTAAGAATAAGCAAACCTTAACAGCGTTTCTTTGTACTGCTTCACGATTTTTAATGTTAGTTTTAGTTAAGGTAAGGTCACAACAAAAGAGTATTCTAGTTTTGATCTTATATACGCAAAGTAACTGAGAAGTTTAATGCTAGAAGGAGAATTGCTAAGCCTTTATTTTAGAAAATGCAACTTACGGAAGGCAGCGGAACATACGGTGTCTATGTGTAGGTTCGAAGATAGGTCATTAGTTATCGTTACGCCAAGATATTTGCAGTTGTGTACCTGTTGTAGTGATGATGTTATAAGCAAAACGAAGAGGTGTTTTTTAACGAGTTACAGTCAGATAAACAGTTTTTTGTGCGTTGAGTGCCTCAGGAAGTGTCTGTGCTACATATTTTGAATGTGTTAAAGGGACAGACAACTCTACATATTTTGAATGTGTTAAAGGGACAACATGAAATGAGATGACTCCACTGATGGAAAGATTGTCCGTCGCATTGACTCAAACCAACCCTGTTCTTTTCGTGAGAGGTGGATTTATATTTTTATTTCTTAATTGAAAGTCGCGAAAAATGACCTGTCGCGCCTCTGGCGGCAGAACCATGAACGATCCGGTGAACCCGGCCACGTGACCGTTGATTGCAGTACGCGGTCGACGATTTTTTTGTTAGTATTGAAATATTCTTCGTTTCTTTATATTAAAAGGTATTCATAAAAATTCACATATAGGCGTGCGTTAGTAGAATCCATTAAAATGGCACTGCCTTCGCGTGACGTAATGATACCATGCTCATCAGCGCGTCTTGAGCGACTTTTCAGCGTGCTCATGCACCCGTGCACGCAGTTTCCAGGTCACTGAGATATTGGAGCGACATAGTTTTTGCTACGTACACTTCGTCTCAGAAATGACGCGCGCTGCTACTCGGCGCGGCCTCGCACATGCGTATTGACGCTTTCAATTACTTGGCTTGGCTCGTGCACCGAGAGAGTAAGGACGCTGGGACATGCCACCCATGACACAGGCGCAGGCAACCTTGGACGTATGCGCACACAACGCGGTACAAATGCAGGGAAGGTGTATAATGCCACATCATCTCATTGAAACAGCTTGTTATTTTCAAAAATAGTTGGAATGCTATAAATAAAGGTGGTTAAGCATAGTTACAGAAACTCCTGCGAAAGCAGAACAACGATAGTTTTCACAAAGCGAAAGAAGGGCTGGCGGCATCGCTATCAATTCTCAGTGTTGCTGGAGGAAAGGTGCATCCGTGTTTAGAGCCTTTCAGATGGAAAAATACTGCTTGTAAAATAACTACGTGCTTTTGGGATTGACTACTGCAGCTGCAAACACTGCGAAGGGTGAGCTTTCTGTCGCGCCGTAAAAAAATGGGTCGAGAAAAATTAGTTGTCGGTCTCTTTAACGAAACGAATCCTGAGTGACAATTTCCCAATATAACAGTTCAGTCTGAAATCCAAAAAAGGCAGAAGTTCAGAGGAAGATAGAAACTTGAAGAATGAAAAATTTGTGAACATATGCAATAGGTGATATGCATATGCATGATATGATATGTATGGCATGATATGGATCATGCCATACATATTATATAAAGGGTGTTTTTTTTACAATACAGATCTTTTATAAATATCCGATGAGAGTAAGACTCCTGTCGTTTTCGCACACGAACTCTACATCGAGACGCAGATGCTTTGTCCCAGCTGAAATGACACTGTTGCGGCTAATTAAAAACGCCAGGCCTGCGCGGAAACGCAGCACAGTCACAGCGTAAGCTTGAGGAGCGGCGTTCTTAGAGACCATTATAAACGTTTGGGCGAACTAGTGCAAGTACCGATGGTAGGTACCCACTGCACCATAACTGTAATCGTTTCGTAAAGTGGGGCAGTGCCCACTACGCCATAAAGACTACAGTATTGTAGCGTGGAAACTTGCATTCACATCTGACTCCTGGAAATATTCAATTATGTTGGTGCTGGGGCTGCTCGTGGCGTTGATTTTCGGCACACCCATTTTTATTGATTATGAAGTGTTTAAGGAGGTTGTTATCAACAAGCATTTATTCCAAAACGGTTAGGTGTGCTTTGTGATCGGAGAAGTACATCGCGAAGGATATGCACCCTAACAATATGGGCCCTTTGTTGTTCGTAAAGACAAAGTCCAAACAAAAGCCGGTGATCGATGAGCTGCCATTTGCATTCGATGCAAAGGTCATGGCGAGGTCGACTTGCACGCAGTGTGTGAACCAGGCGTTGTGGGGATCCTTTGTGTTCACGTTGAAATCCCCCGTAACAATCAGAGGCACATGCTGTTCAAGAGCGAAGGTTTGTATTAAGAAGTGTGCTATCTGGCTGTGTTGTGCGCCTGGCGACACGTACACGGAGGCCACCACAATACCTTCGGAATTTATTACTGCGCAAACGTCGACGAAGTCGACGTCCGGTGCACCGACGAGTGCGAATGTCACGCACTCATTTCCTCGCTCGTAAATGGCCACACCCGATGCCCGGTGCTTACGTCTGTTTGCTGATGCTACACACCTGTAGCCGTCAATTTCCTCTGAACGACCCCAGGTCTCAGAAAAGCAAAGCACGGGCACTCGCATTAGGATGTGGTGGTGCATGACGTCATGCCTGTGTGCAGCGAGTGAACGCACGTTGAGCGAGCAGATGGCAAGTCGGTGAGGCTGATCGAGTACTGCAAAACAACGTTGAACGATGGTGTCAAGCCGATGGTTTTTCAATCTATTCAATTCGTCACGCAGCGCTTGATCCGGATTTGCGGCACCGTGATAAAATGTGAAATCGTCGTCAGCGTTGGTGATGTAAAGGCCATCGATAGACGTGGCTCGACTCAATGCCACGTACACAGGTTTCTGGAGATGACGCTTGTGGTAGTCATAAACCACCCCAGTATACGTGCCGCCCTGGGACTTGTGTATTGTTATGGAGCTGGCTTGAACGACCGGAAATTGTGTGCGCCGACATGTAATGTCTATCCTACGACCCAATGTTGTTGTCACAGTGGGCTTTTCAATAGGCACCCAGTCGGGACTGACAGCGCTTCCGAGTACAGTGCGCAACGGTGCCGCCTTCAGTCGCGCAAGTCTTCCCTTAGGGAGTTTCGGCACATTCAAGGATCTGTCTTATCTCCTCTCGTTTTCAATCTCGCCATGATGCCGCTGGCTCGAACACTGAGATCCATCCCAGATCTCAAATTTTCACTTTATGCTGATGATATTACCCTCTGGATGACAGGAAGCTCTGACGGTCACATCCAGGAGACCCTGCAGACTGCCGCTGACAAGGTGGTGGTCTGTGCGGGTATCATGAATCTCGTTTGTTCACCTACTAAATCCGAACTGCTCCTCCTCCCTGCCCATCGGGGCTCTGAAAAGCACATCTCAGATATACAAATAACACTAAACAAGACACCCGTACCCAAAGTAGAGAGGCTCGGGGTGCTTGGACTACACATACAACAAAATACACTCAATGCACACACCATAAAAGCACTTCAGACAACTGTGGACCACACTCTACGCCTTATAGGCAGGATATCTAATAAGCACGGCGGGCTACGAGAGGCAGAGCTCATCCGCCTAATCCAAGCCTTCGTCCTGAATAAGGTCACTTATTCTCTCCCTTATCTGTACCTCCTGAAAAGAGAAGAGAACGAAGTAAACACCCTCTTACGCAAAATCTACAAATTCGCTCTCGGTGTACCCGTTCGAACGTCCACCGACAGGCTCATAAAGACAGGCACATTCAACACCTTAAATGAACTCATTGAAGCTCACTTAACCTCACAATATACCCGTCTCTCCAACACACAAACCTGAAGATGCATACTCGAAACTCTCAGTATAAGGCCAACTCCAACCACTAAAACTAAACACACTATTCCTCACCAAATACACATGAATCTACACATCCCGCCGCTCCCTAAAAACATGCACCCTGTGCACCACGAGCAACGGCGACGAAAGCGTGCAAAAACTCTTGCAAAGCGATTTTATACTTCTAAAGAAGTGCTTTACGTCGATGCTGCCGAATACAGTACCGGTCCCTTTTTTGCCCTCTCAGTTGTCAACTCTGAAGGCCAGATAGCTACTGCTGCCTCCATTTGTGCTTCTTCCTCAGAGGAGGCGGAGGAGGCAGCTATTGCTCTAGCACTTACCATTCCAAATTATTCACTTATCATCAGTGACTCTAAAACTGTCATCTACAATTTTGGAGCGGGTAGGGTGTCCAAAACAGCCCTCTCCCTCCCCCTGGCCCATCCGCCGCAACAAGATACCGCTTTAATATGGACTCCCGCGCACGCGGGCCTTGCCGGTAACGAAGCGGCTCACGCCAGCGCCCGAGGATTTACGGTCCGGGCGCAGGCATTAGAAGAGTGAAGCTCCGTTTCGACAACGGCTCCGTTTGCTGCGCGGGATCGCCTTCTAACATTTCACGACATCTGCAGCCACTACCGCCTCGGCCGTTTAACCTTTCCGCCGCTAATAGCTAAATCCCCGCGCAGGCGCGAAGTTCTGTGGCGACAACTGCAGACTCGCACCTTTCCCTCTCCTCACCTTCTTCACATCATGTACCCCTGTCTCTACCCGTCCTCTTCTTGTAAATATTGCTCCGCAACGAAAGCCAATCTCAGTCATATCATGTGGGGCTGCCCTAAGCACCCCCCTCCCCCGTCCCTCCGAAACATATTAAATAATGAGGAGCAGTGGGAGGCTGCCTTGCGCAGCTCGAAACCCGACGTCCAGGAGGCCATCCTGGGTTGGGCAGAGAAGGTTGCGGAGGACTACCGTGTGTAGCAATCTCCCCCTTTTTACCTACCTACCTTCCGTGGCACCACATTCGAAATTCATCCACAATCTTTTGATGAAGCCTGATTCGTCCACTTCAGTATGGGCAAGGTTACCAACCACTCCGTTGACCAGGTCGTCCACTACGTCTATGTTAACTGTGATCATGTAAGGCTTCCCAATGCACTACATGATTTTAGATGGTAAGTTGCCCATTTCGGTAAGCGACATTTTGGCGATTTTCTCGATCACGTTGTCACGCTCTTCAGGAGTTCGGTTACCAGAAATGGTGTCCCTGGCATGGACGGTCTGCACATGGGATATGCCTTCTACGGCCTCTTGACTGTTGTAAGCCTCGACATCCTGGTTCGCGTAGAAAGGACGGACGCTTTGTGGACACCTTCGAGATGCCTCTGCTTTAGTTACAAGGCGAGAGTGCAACATGGTCAACTCATCGTCGGTGAGGGCTTCTCCGTCTCCAATCTTGGTGAGAGCAGCAGAGAACGTTGCTTGCTTTTGTCTCACCACCTGGAGTAGCGGGAAGTATGCCAGGTGGTGCCACGTGACCTCGGTGGTGAAGATGCTTTGTCGGCTTTTGCTGCGTCGAAATACTTCACTTGCCCTAACAGGTGATAATTGACGCAAATCACCACACATGATCACGTCAAGTCCTCCAAAGGGATCGTTGTATTGGGCAGTTATTTGCCGTAGGCGGTCGTCAATTCTGGCTAGTATGTCAGCACTCATCACGATAACCTCGTCCACGATAACACATTTAACGCTCCTGAATGCTAGTCTGAACGAATTGAGATCGCTGTCTCGCAGACCACCTTCGCCTGTGGCGCTCAATTTGAAGGCTGCGTGCACAGTTACACCACCAATCGCAACCGCTGCCTTGCCTGTTGTAGCACAAGCGACGTAAGCATTGCGATCGCTTTCCGATGAAGTGTTGCAGTAGCGATTATAAATGGCCATTATTAGACGAAATACAAACGTCTTCCCGCAGCCGGCGACCCCCGTGAAGAAGGTCCTCAGAGGCTGCGAGTCGGGGGTGGTGAGTCTGTGAACTATCTCAGTTAAAATTTCGTGCTGTTCAGCGTTTGTTAGGCGTATCATTTCGTAAAAAGCTTGGGTGTGCATGATGTCTTTTCTCTTCATTACTGCGGCGCAGCGACCCATTAACCTTGCTTCGCGTTCTACCTCTCCAGCAATGAGTAGATCAGCGTCTTCAACGTCGGTTTTTCGTTCGTTTGCGTTGATGATTGGAGGCTGGTGATGTGACTCACGTGTGATTTCACAGCACAAATTTAGCAGTCGTTCCATGTCGATCTTGCCGTCATACTCTTTCTTCTTGGAGCAGATCGCTTCAAGTTGTGATCGGTAAATCTCTTCGAATGTGTTACCGTCAAGAAGTGCGCTTTCTCGGCGGAAAGGGAGAAAAAGCATGACGTGCTCACGCTTATAATTCCAAGCATCGTCGATGGCATACGAACGGTACCGTATGACAGCTGGTTGCTTCCGAGGTCGGTAAGTGTGGACGTTGTACCATGACGCGAAGTCGGCGAGACACGTGCTCTCCAGTGCATCGCGTCTGTCTTCGTAGTGTTTAATGATATCCTTTTTCCATACGTCATGAGAATTTGGTGGCAAGTGTTCAAGTTCAATTTCCGCACATGCAGGATCTCTCCTCAGGCAAACAAGTAGGTACGTAAACCACAGCCCTACTGCATTGAGACATGCCCTGCCTTAAGACAAACCAAGCGGCTTCTTGCGAGGACATCTCGACTGCCTTTATCATTCGTACCCCGAGCCTACGAAGAGTGTCAGCGTACCTGAAGTCAGGGTTATCTTTTAGCATATCTGCAACTTGCATGTACAACTTTGAGCTGCCTCTGTTTGCCTTATTGACGTAGTCAACTACGTAGCGGGCACACGAGTAGCAATGTAAGATGACTTGCAAGTCGCTATTGGAATCGAGTGTATGTCCGATCCCGGCGTTGAACACATTCACCCATTTTATTGCTGGATTTTGCCGTCGCCGTCATGCACTGTATATGTATAAGTATGTATATATATCCAAGTCCGAAAGAAAAAGAATTCAGAAAAATGCTTCCGAAGCGCGGAATCGAACCAGCGACCTATCGTTCCGCAGCGCGTGGCGCTAACCACTACGCCAGAAAGCGCAGATCCTTCAGGTAGCTAACGGCGAGCGTTATATACACACCCTTTACCGATGGCAGGACTCAGAAACGGCAGGCGCTTATAAGCGTTTCTTCATTACCAGCGAGATGGCGTAAGCAGCGCGTCGGCGAGCTCGCTCGCTTCTTCTTTATTTGCGCAGGGAGAACCTTGCCCTTCCGCTGTCTGCTCGCGCGGTTTTCTCGCGGTGAGGGGATGAGGGATGTTTCAAGCTTTCACCGTGATGTCCGCGCTCATGTTACGGAGCGTACGAAAGTCACCCGAGCTCAAGAGACGCCGATAAACGAACAAACAGAAGATGGGCGCGAACTATCAAGTGTCACAGCTCGACACTTGAAGCACGCTAGTTCCCTTTGCTGCTGCGGCCGCCTTTGCAACAGGAGCGCTGTTCAAACTGAGAGTATCCATTGGCGAACCTCACTTCGTATAGCATTAGTTTCTTGCTATCGCATTCATTGCTTCACCCTTGCGGCAAAACTGTGACTTTTAGATGCGAAGTATCTTATGGCGGAGTTCAAACCGGTGGTGGTGGTGGTGTGCGGCATGACCACCCTTACTGCGCATGCGCATACCCTCTCCACTTCCCCTCCCCTCTCCCTCTCCACTTCACCTCTCCCCCTAACCCTCTCCCCATCTCTCATTTCCCCTCCCCATCCCTCTCCACTTCCCCTCTCCCCTCCCCCTTTCCACTCTTCCTCTGAAACGCGGGTTAGACATGCATTTCTCTCCTGCACAACGCCGCGATGAGCACCAGCGCATGCGCGTCCCCTCCCCTTCTCTCTCCTCTCCTACGCTGCCCCCCTCTCGAACGCCTGCCGACTGCGTTCCCCGCTCGCCCTGTGAGAATTAACGGCCAGGCTAGAGGGAAGACAAGACGCGCGTAGCGTTCCTCTTCGCGTTCCACGACGCGAGGTCGGTAGCGTGCCCAAAGAACGCCAACGGAACGCGATCGTGCAAGTGCTCCGGCTTCGCATCGCCTCATGGTCCCCTTTAGCGGGAAATGGTGTAATCTTTTTTGTTGCACCGTTCGCGTGAGCAAGTAAGTTGGTCTAGTCAAGCCCGCCTGCAGTATGTCGCGGTATTCCTGCTCGGAGTGCACGTCATGCTGTTGCCAGAATTGCTGCATGTTATCATAGTTCGTTGCTTCCAGTGCTTGGTCTATAGTCAGAAACTTCTCTTTCAATCTCTCTCGGCACGCCAGTTCTTCTTTGTTGTCTTGCGGAGGAGGTTGAAGGAAATAATTATCACGGGACGGTCACTCGGCCAGAAGGGAGCTCCGAAGCGGCAGCGAGTAATGTTCTTCATGTAGCATGTGTGGGTATGTTGATGCTCTTGCGTGCGTTCCCGCTTGAGTATCGTCGTGTCCAGGTCATTAGTTTTGTGGCTATGCGTATCGTTTCGGGCATGTGAGCACTGAGATCCTCATTAGGAGCGCCCTCCAGCCACAGGAGAATGTGCGCGTGTGCACTTCCCCTGTGTTGAAATTCTATTCGTTAAAGAAATCGACGACTCTCTATGGCAGGAACGGGGAAAACTTGCGATGCTGTAATATTGAAAGGAGTACGCAAACTAGCCTGTTAAAGTAAACTGCGCACACGACCGGGTCGTTATTCACCAGGTTGGCACGATACAGTACATGCATATCAGCAGGATCGATTTCAAGGTCAGGGTTATTTTTCTGTAGGCGTTGAAGCAGCGGAAGGAGATGAGGTGAGAAAGAGTGAGAAAGACGGTCAGCTGACCAAGCTGACGGATCATAGCAAATACATCACGTTTCCGCTGCTGCCAATAATTGACTGTGTTGGGAACGCCCTTCTTGAAGGCCAGGTCGTTTTCCACAGCACTCTCAAGGAACGACGGTTGTTCTAGCATTTCACGGGTGATATGGTCTGCTTCTGGAGTTGCACGAAACGCTACGGACGGGCCATGACTCATTCGGAAATGGAGAACTCGCATTGCCATATAAAAGACGTGTTCGGGCACGACTCCTCGGTGGTCGCTGCGTCGGATTTCACTCGTGGCATATGTGAATGGAGTCGGCTGTGCAACGGGATCAACTCGTCGAGGCTCTCCGAGGTAAATCTGAGGAAATGAGAGTTCTTCAGCGTGTTCATCAAACAATATGCTCAAGGGTTGTTTCCTTCACCCGGAGCAATTGCTAGGATGTACTCATTATCCCAGACTAGTGTGTGCTGATATGACGACAGTGCCAGCGAAGAATCAATGGGGTCGTCCAATGTAAATCTCACTGGAGGTGTTCGACAACGTCGTCTGGTATGTCCTCCTCAATTTCATTTTGTACTTCAACGGCATTTACCTTAATGTTGTAGTACTTGTAGAGAGTACTGTTGCATAGAAATGCCAGCTACTGATACACCTCAGACTTTTTAACGGCACCCGAGACGTAGGTTGTTTTGTTGAGTAGGCGTCTCTTCAAGTGAACATTCACGCAGTAGTCTTCATCGACATTCCGGGGTAGTGACTTGACCATGGTTTTAACGTCCACGGGAACGTTAACCACGGGCCCCACGATTCCGTACTGACCGCCTCCGCGCATCAGTCGGCGTAGAGACATGAACGGTATGCGTGGTGATATCAGCCGTTCACTCACTTCGTTGTGTTTGGGAAGTGCGTGCGGCTTCGAAGGATACGTGTATGCATAGCTGCGACACAATGATGGCAGCTTATTATTTATCAACGATGCCCGACATGTAGCACAGACGTGAAAGTTCTCAATGACCTCACCTGGAAAAGCAGTCGTAAGGAGAGGCACGTGTACGTTTCGCACAGGCTTCACATCACTTTGAAACCACAAGCGGTCCCATACATCGCACACAGCACCAAATGCATTGTCCAGGAATCTGCGCTTGAACTCTGCGTTAGCATGGTGAATGTGGATGGGTGTGTGGAAGCGTTTGTTTCCTGCACTAGGCTGCCTTGTCGGGTACGTTGTCGGGAATGTGCTTGACGTGCTTGCCCATCGTTTTCTTGTCGCCTAATTTGTCGGGCAACGTTCTCAGCAGCGCGTGCCTGTGGGTCTGCTCGGCGAAGTCTCGCTGCTTGGTTTTCTAGTTCACGCACATTAGGATGGCGTCGGCGAAGTTGGCTGGACAAGTTTTCACGTGCCCGTGCTTCATTCAGGTTCTCTGCGGCGAAGTTGACGTGCGTGATGTTCGACAGCGCGAATTTCAGGGTCTGCCCGGCGAAGCTGTCGTGCCTCATTTTCGGCTGCACGCACTTCGTGGTTCGCGCGTTGCAGCTCTCGGGCCTCAGCTTCCGCTGCACGCACCTGAGGGTCCGAACGGCGAAGCTGTCGAGCCTCATTTTCGGAAGCACGCACCAGGGGGTCCGAACGGCGAAGTTTCCGGGCCACATTTTCAGCTGCGCGCACCACAGGGTTGGCACGTCGAAGTTCAATAAAGCCGACTGGTGGGCTGGTGGGTTCATGCCTTCGTTTGGCCATGGAAGGAGAGTGACCAAGATATTGAAGTCAGAGTAGCGCCTTGTCCTTGTCCCTTCTTGCTCGTGTTTGTGTCTCCTTGCGCTGAAACATAAGAAATGCAGTACCAACTAGCCCACCAGTCGGTTTTATTGAACTTCGTCTCTAGTTCTTCGGGCTCTTTTAACTGTGTCAATGTTGACCCAAGCATCCTCATCTCCCTGGCGGCCGCCACTATATGCCGCTCCCGGGCGCTATCCTTCTGTAACCGCCACGGTCTACTCTCGCGTGATGTGCTCATGCTTTTTGGCGGGTTCATGCCTTCGTTTGGCCATGGAAGAAGAGTGACCAAGATTTTGAAGTCAGAGTAGCGCCGTGTCCTCGTCCCTTCTTGCTCGTGTCTGTGTCTCCTTGCGCTGAAACATAAGAAATGCAGTACCAACTAGCCCACCAGTCGGTTTTATTGAACTTCGTCTCTAGTTCTTCGGGCTCTTTTAACTGTGTCAATGTTGACCCAAGCATCCTCATCTCCCTGGCGGCCGCCACTATATGCCGCTCCCGGGCGCTATCCTTCTGTAACCGCCACGGTCTACTCTCGCGTGATGTGCTCATGCTTTTTGGCGGGTTCATGCCTTCGTTTGGCCATGGAAGAAGAGTGACCAAGATTTTGAAGTCAGAGTAGCGCCGTGTCCTCGTCTCTTCTTGCTCGTGTTTGTGTCTCCTTGCGCTGAAACATAAGAAACGTCGAAGTTCCCTGGCTTCGTTTTCGGCGGCACGTACCAGAGGGTTTGCGCGGCGAAGTTGTCGGGCCTCGTTTTCTGCGGCTCGCACCGCAGGGTCTGCGCGTCGGAGCTCTCGGGCCTCGTTTTCGATGGCGCGCACTTCAGTGTCCCAGCGTCGGAACTCTCGGGCATCAGCTTCCGCTCTACGCACTTGAGGGTCTAAACGGAGAAGCTGCCGAGCCTCATACCCGGCTGCGCGCACCGTGGAGTTACCACGGCGAAGTTCTCGGGCCTTATTCTCCGCTGCACGAACCTCCGGGTCTGCGCGACAATGGTCCCGGGCCTCGTTCTCCGCTGCACGAACCTCCGGGTCTGCGCGGCGATGGTCCCGGGCCTCGTTCTCCGCTGCACGAACCTCCGGGTCGGCGCGGCGAAGTTCTCGGGCCTCGTTCTTCGCTGCACGAACCCCCGGGTCGGCGCGGCGATGTTCCCGGGCCTCGTTCTCCGCTGCACGAACCTCCGGGTCGGCGCGGCGAAGTTCCCGGCCCTCGTTCTCCGCTACACGAACCTCCGGGTCGGCGCGGCGAAGTTGTCGGGCCTCGTTCTCCGCTGCACGAACCTCCGGGTCGGCGCGGCGAAGTTGTCGGGCCTCGTTCTCCGCTGCACGAACCTCCGGGTCGGCGCGGCGAAGTTGTCGGGCCTCGTTCTCCGCTGCACGAACCTCCGGGTCTGCGCGGCGAAGTTCTCGGGCCTCGTTCTCCGCTACACAAACTTCCGGGTCGGCGCGGCGAAGTTGACGGGCCTCGTTCTCCGCTACACGAACCTCCAGGTCGGCGCGGCGAAGTTCCCGGGCCTCGTTCTCCGCTACACAAACCTCCGGGTCGGCGCGGCGAAGTTGTCGGGCCTCGTTCTCCGCTACACAAACCTCCGGGTCGGCGCGGCGAAGTTGTCGGGCCTCGTTCTCCGCTACACGAACTTCCGGGTCGGCGCGGCGAAGTTCTCGGGCCTCGTTCTCCACCGCACGCACCTCCGTGTCTGCGCGGCGATGGCCTCGGGCCGCATTTTCGGCAGCACGCGCCTGAGGTACTGCGCGGTGAAGCTGCCTAGCCAAATTCGTGGCAGCACGGACCTGAGGGTCTGCGCGGCGAAGCTGGCGGGCCACGTTTTCAACGGCACGGTTTTCGGGGTTTTCGCGGCGAAGTCTCTTGGCGTCGTTTTCTCGAGAACGAACCGAACTGTCCGCCCGGCGTCGACGGCGACCAGCGGTTTCGGCTTCTCTCTGTGCAGGGGTCTGTTGTGCTCGACGAAGCCTGGCCGCAGCCGCGCGCGTAGCTCTGCGATTCGCTTCTTCAGCAGCGGTCCGCACCTTGCGAGGAGGCGCCATCAAGCATATCGAAGAGCCAATTCAGGCTGCTGTCGGGGCTGCGCGGCGCAGGTAGTCTATAGCTTGACGTTGGCACGAAGCGATGAAACTGCTGTACAAGGCTGCGCTTCATAAGGATGATGACGAAATTGATAAAGAAGAATTTTTCATAATGATGGCTCTGACAACGACGCAAGCGTTTATGATGATTTCTAAGAAGGACGCTTCTGAAGCTTGCGCTAGGACTGTGCTGCGTTTCTACACAGCACACAGTATTTGCATGTGCATTTCCGTATGCTGTCATCGTATGTTGTCACACAGGTTTGCACCTTGCAATTATGGCGTAGTGGCCACTGCCCTACTTTACGGAATGATTACAATATGGTGCGGTGCGTACCTACCACCGGTACTTGCACTAGTTGGCCCAAGCGTTTATAATGGTCTCTAAGAAGACCGCTCCTCAAGCTTGCGCTGTGAATGTGCTGCGTTTCCGCGCAGGCCTGACAATTTTTTCATTATGATTATGCAGTGAATGACAATGAAGATTAATTGTGCATAACGCCTCTGTAATGGGTGCACAGCTCTAATTTATGCACCTATGTTCTTTAAATTAGCATGCACCTGTGCTATTTGAAATTACTCCTCACACTCATTAGGCAATCCACTTTGTGTGACCCGTAGGGGTATTTTACTGTTGTACCACGTATTATAACATATGTTAATGCGATTCCTCCGCTGACTTTGTACCTGTAAGGCATTTTTACGAAGAACTTTCAAGCAAAGGCGTGACTTAGTGGTAGAATACTTGACTGCCACTCAGATGGCCTGGGTTCGAATCCACGCGGATGACGTGGGTGCGAATCCTGCTCGGCTCTGTTTATTTTTTTCCAAATTTGCGTGATAGTGGTTAGGGACACCGGCGGCGGCGGCGACGGCGGCAGACAACTACGGCGCCAAAAACGGCCCTTGTTGTGATCTCATAACAGCCTACGCTGTAAAAATTAAGGCAGCTTTGCACTAGTGATGCCAAGCTTGAAGGAAGTGCGGAGCTGGACGGCCTTCTTTATTTCTCTTTATTTCAACGCGATAGCGTTAAAGAGCTCGTTTCGCAGAAATTTCGCCGTCGGCGTCGGTGTCGGCGTCATTGGTTGTGAGCGAAAAATCATCATCTTGTCCGTGACCGAAAAATCAAGAAAGCTGCAAATAAAATAAATAATAAAAATGTTGGGCCTGAGTGAGAATCGGACCCAGGCCGTCTGCGTGGCAAGCAGGTGTTCTACCACACAGCCACGCCTCTTCTTGGAACTGCACAGAAAGTACTTTCATGCTTCACAAACATACGCGTCCCTAATACAGGTGTGACGGTAAATGTAATATCGCAGTAATATTGCGTGGTACAAGCGTACATTGCCATCGGGCGTTACACCACGTGATTATCATAACGACTTCGTGGTTTAAATCCAGCCACCCATTATAAAAGGCACACACATTACTGCACGTGTTCCCTTAAGACCACGTAGTGGGTGCATCGCAACTTCGTAAATGTTTCTCGCGCATAATTGCTCCTCGTTTAAAGCATGCTACCCATTACATAAGGCACACACCTTAGCGCGCTCATTCTGTTGAGTGTCAAATGACGCACGACAACGAGGGCGGCCACGCAAGACGGAGGCAGAGAAGGCAGACACCAAAGCTCGGCGTGCTGCGACCACTTTGTACTTTGTCAATTACATTGCAGTAATGCACAATCTGAACTTCGAGTAAAAACATACAATAAGAAGCATACACCAAGTGGTCGAAGTACGCGCAGGGGCAGGATATCGCTATCGCGTTCAACTCTTAAAGGCGAAGCTTAAGCGTCCCCCAGTTTCTTACTTTCTTTCTCCCAGTCTTCATTTCTTTTCCTCTTTGTTTTTCTATGTGCTTTTCGTCTCTGTTTATTTGTATTTCTTTCTTCATCTTTCTCTCTCTCTATTTCTCGCTTCCACTTGTTTTCTTTTTCTGTCTTTCTTCCCTTTCTTTCTCTCTCCCTCTTTCTTTCTCGTTTCCTTTCGTTTCTCTCTATTACTCTCTTTCTCTTTCTTTCTACGCCATGCTTTAGTCCCTCCTCCTGTCCCTCCTGCTCACCCTCACTTCCATATCCCCCCTCTTTGCCATACTATACAACACAAGGCTACGCAATGCGCTGCTAGCGTGCCTGGATAGCCGAGTGGTTACGACGCCCGGCCTCAGATCGTTGGTACGCGGGTTCGAATTCCGCCTCTCCAAAAAGTTCTTTCTCCTTTTGTCTCTCTCTGTACTCGTTCTCTCGCCCATCAGAGTTATTGCATCCAACGCCAAACAAATCGCCGCACGTGTTCTGGCATCGAAGGATAAAAGGTCGAAGAGAGCACTTGCCGGTAAAAATTGGCGCATGTCTTTTGGGAACGAAGAAGACGATTTAGAGGACGGAGAGAGCGCGTGCTGGTCACTGTTTCTTGATGACCGTCCTATCCCTCAAGTATCTTGACTCCGTATTTTAGGCCTCCACATTCAGTCTGATGACAGGGCGTACCTCGTACACTACAGACCTTCTGTCTCAGCAGATTGAAGAACAAGAGGAAGAGGGCTTCTATTTGGCGCGAGCGCGCGCTCAATAGGCTACAGTTGGCTATGTTATATGTTGTTTTGCCTGTGTTAATATCATCATCAAGGCGCTCGAACAACAAGAGGAAGAATACTTCTCTTTGGCGCGAGCGTGCGCTCAATAGGCTACAGTTGGCTATGTTATATGTGGTTTTGCCTATGTTAATATCATCATCAAGGCGCTCGAACAACAAGAGGAAGAATACTTCTCTTTGGCGCGAGTGCGCGCTCAATAGGCTACAGTTGGCTATGTTATATGTTGTTTTGTCTGTGTTAATATCATCATCAAGGCGCTCGAACAACAGGAGGAAGAATACTTCTCTTTGGCGCGAGCGCGCGCTCAATAGGCTACAGATGGCTATGTTATATGTTGTTTTGCCTGTGTTAATATCATCATCAAGGCGCTCGAACGACAAGAGGAAGACTACTTCTCTTTGGCGCGAGCGCTGTGTCGTCAGTTCTTTCTTCTGTGCTCTTGTGTGTGCACTGTGTTAAGATGAAGATTTACCAACTTGTCCAAATAGCCACCTTAATTAAGTTTATTTCTTTTACATCGGGCCCTTTCCCGTGTGGTAACTTTCCTGTAAAAAAAACAGCGCGCGTGTCGTCGGTTCTTTCTTCTGTGTTCGTGTGTGTGCGCTGTGTTAAGATGAAGACTTACCAACTTGCCCAAATCGCCACATCACTGAAGAATACTTCTCCTTGGCGCGAGCGCGCGCTCAATAGGCTACAGTTGGCTGTGCTATATGTGGTTTTTCCTGCGTTAATATCATCATCAAGGCGATTGAAGAACAAGAGGAAGAAGACTTCTCTTTGGCGCGAGCGCGCGCTCAGATGGCTATGTTGTATGTGGTTTTGCCAGCGTTACGCCAGATACGACGACAGCATACGATCACAGCCTACGACAGCCCGGCCCCCTAAAGTGCACCGCACTTAGAAACAAACAATTCGGAACGGACCCAGACACAATTTACACAGACGCAGCCCGCTGCGGCACGCATGGCTTTTCACTGGCCGCTGTTGGCTCGGTACGAAGCCCGGGTTTATTCACCTGCGCTTCAGCCAAGACGAGCTCAGCGAACACGGCGGAAGCCCTGGCGGTAGCTCTCGCCATCAAAACCAAAGACGTTATGGGGCAGCGATCTTATATCCTCACGGACTCGCTAATAACGTGTCGTTATTTCACTAACGACCGTGTACCTGCGTGCGTCGCCCGCCTCTTAGGTGCAACACTAGGCCAGGAACATTGCATCATATGGTGCCCCGGACATATAGCAGAAACGGGTAACGATAGAGCGGACGGTGCAGCTCGAGCTATTACTCACCGAGCGACTGTCCCTCGTCCCGATACCCGTCTGCTTCTCCAGGCTACCCACACTCCTCGGGATATCCTAGAACACCAGCGTCGACAACGACGGCGATACTCCCCGCCCCACTCTCGGCTAGGTGTTAAAGAAGTGCACGAGTGGCGCCGCCTGCAGACAAATACATACCCGCATCTGCGTTTAAAACATGCCATTCACCCAACCGCATACGCGGGTGCTTGCCCGTGGTGTGGAGGACAGCCAACTCTTTCTCACATTACGTGGGAATGTGAATTAAGGCCCCCAAAAATTAACTCGCCTCAGATTCCGGCGCAAAAATTCAGGACGGAGCAGTGGGAGACCCTGCTCGCCAGCGAGGAAAAGGAGGCCCAAGTGGCTCTCCTGGAGCAGGCGCGGCGGGCAAACAAACAAACAAACAAACAAGCGGCGGGCTGCTGAGGCCAGTGGAGCCCTGGACTAGGGGCCCCACCCACCTGCTTCTCAAACCCCTCTTCTTTTATAATAAACGTTTTTCAATTCAATTCGTTGATTAACTTTTTAATTATTTACTTGAGGGCTGTCGTTTTTATTAGAAAGTTGTGCAATTAATGGCATATCTATTTTTAAGCACAAAACTTGCACCTATTTCGATGTATTCATCATGGGATCTTAAGGGCAATATCAAAACTGATCGCGCCCGGCGCGCAAGAAAAGCGACTACTCTGCTACGTAAGACTGGAAATACCCGTGACAAGGAAGTGACGAAATTTGAATGAAGGCGCGTCGTGGCTGTATCTTTTCGTGAAAAGCGACCAGTTATTTCACTTTCGCCAGCCGATCGCCTTACCTTTCCGTGCGGTGTTTGGTCCTCATCTGTTTCTTTCGAGCTGTGCGAAAGAACAACGCGATATCAGCCCTTTCTTTTTGTGTGAAGCGTAATACTGACAAGCAGCCACTGCGCTGTGTCTTCTTGCCAGACACGCGAAGTAAATTTTCGCGCTTGTTTGTAGTTTATGAAAAAACAGATAGGCATCACACATCGCACTGAAGGAATAGGCTGTCTACTATAGTGTATTTCAGAATGCTTGCCGATTTTTCTGATCAGACTCTGCTTTGGCGCGCATTGATTCAAGTTTCGTCACTACCTCAGGTCAGGTCTTACGTAATCCATAGGCCGCGTTGCATGTGCGCCGGGCGCCGTCAGTTTCGTTATGGCCCTTAAAATTCAATGATGAATGTGTTGAATTAGGTGCAATTTCCGCGATTTTCAAGAAATGGGTATGCCATAAATTGCCCAACTGGCCAAATAAAGAAATAGCCCCGCCCATGCACTCGGCAATGTTCTCCGAAGGTGGCATGACCAGCCCTCCAGCTCATGACACCAGTCTGGAGTGGAAAATTCTCGATGTGTCCAATCCTCCAAGTCAACTTTACATCTCCTGCACAGGAATTGTACTACTATGGAAATCAGCATGACCTTCATAGAAATTAAGTGTTCTGCTTTTACATTTGTTTTGCACCGTGGTTACAACGCATTCATATGGCTCAAATATATAGCACAGGTGTGTCGCACAGCTGTTAAGACTCTCACCTTCGGAGCGTCTAGGCCCGTGTTCAAACCCGTTTCAAACCGGGATCAAGCCGCTTTCAAAGCCAGCGCCGTGACAAACATTCGTTTGCTTTGAACCCTTAGTTGGTCAGCGGGACATATATGTCCCACTTCTTATTCCTCGTTTTCAGTTCTTTAGCTCCTTAGGAGAGCTCGCATTCTAAGCCACTAAATCTATCTAATGAGCATACTACAACATTATTTACACAGTTTCGTGACATTTTCGTTAGGTGGAAACACGCAACAAGTCGAGGAGCACTTTCTTTTTTCGTGTCCGCGTTTCAGTTTTTGTGTGTTTTTGTGGCCTAATTTACACCAAGACAAAGATCTTGGGTGAATAGATGTTGTCTGTCTTGCACTACAGTAACCACTTAGCAAAAACTGTCGGCTGTTTTTTGTGATGTTTAAGCATAAATAGATAAACTGTACTTGTTTTACGAAAAGCAGTGTGATTCACATGCTTGTCACGAATCTCCGGACAACAGTCGGCCAGAAAGAACGGACGAGACGAGAGCGTTACACACACCTATTTTAATTACACACGAAAGAAAACAAACCTTAACCCGAAAACAACTGCAAACATATAAAACATACTGACACTAAATAAAGCTATCACAAAAAGAACAAGAGAAGGAAACAAGCATGTATACAGTACGAAGCGTTCTTCGCTCAAACAACTCACGGCGTCACGGCGTTCTGTGCCGATGCGAGAGGTGTCGAGGCGTTGCGTTGGGCACTGGAGTCAACGCTGGCGTACAAGTCGATAACGCATGCTTGCCCTGTTGTGCAACGCGAGCTTGCTTTGTGGTCGAAGCTGGGAGGCTCGGAGTTCACTGACCTTACCGTCTACTTGCGCTGGTCAGCGTTTCCCGGGAACAGGACTGGCTCAGGCGAGGCCTACGGAGCGATGCAGTAGGACGAAGCGCTCAGGACACAAGCCGAAGACGCTCCCTGGCCGCTGCGGGTGTTCGTGACGGCCACCCAGTTCCTAGGACATGTTCTTGAACGGCCGGTGACTACGGTGCAATGCCGTAGAACGATGGAGCACGAGACTACGGTGCGAAGCCATAGAACAAAGGGAGCATGAGCGCCCGGAGCAAAAGCCGGAGACGCTCTTGCCCACCTCACGCGCTCACGTTCGAACACCCCCGGGCCCCTCTGCCCACGTCATCTTCCTCTTTTATATCTTCGACCTCGTTTTTCTTTTCTTCTAGCCTTGATGCCATGCTCGACGTCTTCATTTCTCATATTTTCACTGTACCTCTGAATTGTGACCATGCTCCATGTTAGGCTTCGCGTGCATAGCGATAGGGTGGTGGCTGTTTGGTCCGTACTGATTGCGCCGGTCTACAGCGGAGCTATTCAGCTTTTCGCCATATCATGTGGCGACACCAGAAACTATCAGCATCATGAACGCGCTCTCTTCGTCCTCTTCCAGGACACGTGCGCCGATTATTTCCATGTGGGATGCAGTAACTCCGATAGGAGGGGCGAAAGAACGAGTACAGAGTGAGAGAAAGAAAGAAAGCGAGAAATAGAGAGAAAAATATAGCAAGAGAAAGAGAGAGAAAAGATAGAGAGACAGAGAAAGAAATATACAGACAGAGCAAAAAAAATTACAGCATATCCACGGGTGAATGATGAAGAGCTTGGGCGAAGCTCCTGAAGCAATCATGGTCGTGGGATCCGCCTGGCTGCCGCCAAGCGATCGCCCGCCGCTGCGCATCGTCCATGCTCCACCAACGATCCGACACGTACGGCGACGATCCAGGAGAATGAGAGAGGCGCTCGCTCCTCGCGCATCCCCGCGCAGCCCGCGCAGCAGCCAATCGGAGAGCAGCGGCACTTCCAGCGCCATCTAGTGTCGATTCACAAAAGCGGCATATTGCACACAATTCTATTGGACCAACGCCATTTAGGAAATGAGACGAGAAATGGTGATGACACAGATTGCGTACAGCGCCATCTAGAATATCGTCCCTGAACTGCAGTTTGTATGTACTTCTATGAGACAGCGCCATCTATTGCATTATACGGGAGGTACTGCCGTTTACGCCGGGCAACAGAGTCGTGACAAGGTTAGACTAAGAGGAGCTACGCCCCTAAAATAGAAAGAAACAGACACAAAAAAGAGACAGAAAAAATGAGAGAGTAAGCATAGCCGTGTATAGTATAGCAAAGCAAGGCGTGTTGCGGACTAACGTGTTGCACGAGGGCAAGGAGTTTACCGAATGCGTCATGACTACGCGCAAAAGGTGCTGATGGTGCTCGAAAACTTCGCAGAAGAAACGCACAAAGCTTATTTGTAGAACCTGACATGTACCTCTTTGCGTTGCATGCTTTCAGTCCTTTCATGTGCAGCTATAATGTCACTCACAAACTGACAAGCTGAATCCCTATATGGGCAGAGGAACAGCGTGTGTCCCACCTTGGCTGATGGCCTCAAGTGGTCTGTGGGACAGGTGTTGTCCCACTCGTTTTAAATGCGGAGCATTTCTTAGTCGCACCTGCGGTGTCGGCCGCCGCCCACACCCCCACTGCGCATGCTCGGCTCGTCTCGTGCGGGCAGCAGGCCTCTCATCTCCCTCTCCATCTCCCTCGCTCGTGCTGCACAACCGTTCAACGCAGGCAGCGTCTGCTAGCAAGTTTCTTGATTGAAAAAAATTGGCCGCGTATCTGCGTGCTTCGCTGCAAATGTCGTGTAAAGACGATAGAAGAGGCGCTGTGTGAGATATGGACGCCATCTGGCAATACGACGGGAAACATGAGTGCTGTGTTGCGTGCTGGTAGTCCCGGCGCAGCAGCAGGCGAAGACCTTTGCAGAGAAAGGTCCGCACTCAACGAGTACTCTCCACACACTCTTTTATTTACACGTCGCCTGGGTAAAACAGGAACGCCAGAGCGGCGCCCACAACCGGCAGCCTGAAGGCCGCCCACAACGCAGCTTTTTCATTTTTTAAATATTTTTTTTCACCTTCTTGGCCTTCTCAAAACTAAAGTTTTTCAACACCAACCCATGGTAATCGTACAGTGCAATACAGAACCGAAACCGAAACACAACAATGAGCTCGTACGAAGGGCACGGAGGAAGGCAAATTTCAGCGCAGTCGCATTTTCAGCTTTGTTGAAACAGCGCTCACTAGACGACGACGCAGGTGTCGGCACAGGACAGGCGCTGCCTGTCCGACGAAGTAAAAGAAGGCACAGGACAGGCGCTGCCTGTCCTGTGCCTTCTTTTACTTCGTCGTCGTCTAGTGAGCGCTGTTTCAACAAAGATGAACGCATACCAACTCGCTCAAGCTTCCATTCTTATGCATTTTCAGCGCAGCTTAAGAAACTAGGGTCCTTAAAATTACGTATGTATGCATTTTCTATTAAAGGAACACGCCACCTAATACTTACCTAGTGATGTTGCACCTCAGATATGCATGATATTTACTTTTTGATCGACAACGTTCACAAGTATGAACAGCCGTACCAGTTCAAGACGGCTGGCCCTTGGGCAAGTGGTTCAACTTTGGCCGAGTGGCTGAATCGAGGGACGTGCCGACAAACAGAAAGACAGACAGACAGAAAGACAGACCAAAATTTCTGCGTTTAAGTTCCCCAAGAAAGACTATCGTCTTTAAAAATCACAGCATATCCACGGAGTGAGTGATGGTGAGTGGGCGAAGCTGCGGAGGTTCATCGGTAAACCGTGAATCTTCCGTGAATCCTGCCCAGTACATCATCACCGACGTGAGATCGGGCGCGTTTATACTGAAGGTTCGATGAGTTATGACGACTTGCAGCTCACTTTAATTTTACATGTACGCTGTGAATTTTCATTGTTTAGAAAACCATTGCTTTAGAAAACATCTGGCGTCTTTCGTTAAGCAGCTGGCGTCTTTTTGTTTTGCTTTAGAAACATCTGGCGTTCTTTCGTTTTGCTTTTACAAAACATCTGGCGTCTTTCGTTGGTTTATTTCATCAATCAACGGCGTTTTGAACAAAATTTTTATTGTTTAATCACGCACAGGAGAAATCTCACCAGGCACTACCTTGGAGGTAAACAATGGCTGCTAATGGGAATGAGAGACAGAAGAAGTCGGCTTTTAGCTAACACTTACACTTCTACTAACGTTTCCTACTGGAACATGCCAATGGCTGCTAATGGGGAATGAGAGACAGAAGAATTCGGCTTTTAGTTAACGCGCACGCTGCGAATTTTTTATTGTTCAACAACGCACAGGACAAATCTCCCACCAGCACCACATTGGAGGTCAAAGCGTAAGACTGGTTACGCACTACGACTACTACGACTACGAGGGACGAACGGGTGCCGCCCTAAGGAGCTTCGCCCCTAAAAACCGACCGCTTGCGTTGCACAACCGTTCACCGACCCCCCCGTATATATAGACATTGGATTTTGACCTCCAAGGTAGTTCCTGTGTGCGATTTCTCCTGTGCGTGAATAAACAATGAAAATTCACAGCGTACATGTAAAATTAAAGTGAGCTGCAAGTCGCCATGACTCTCATCGACCCTTTAGTATAAACGCGCCCGATCTCACGTCGTTGATGATGATGACGCAATACCCCCACCACTCTGCGACGCATTCACTCGAGTTCCCCCCGTGGGAAGATGCGGGCGGCTTTTTCAAATAACATTATTTTGCAAGATTAATAATTGTTTGGCGGGCTCCCACATGTGGTAGACCTTCTTTGGGAAAAAGTAGAACAGAAGCCATCGCTAGATTTTTCGCGCCTGATAAAGGGTTAACACGAAAGTGTTTTATGCCGGGGTCCACCACGGCTACACTGCCGTATTTCCGTCACGGGTATAACGTTCTAAAATACAAAGACTAACAGATAGCGAAGAAAAAGCTAGAAGAAAAGTTCCGTCACCGGGAGTAGAACTTACGACCCCTCGGTCCGCAGCGCGCGGCGTGAAACAACTCGGCCATAGGCTGCTCGTTCTTCACCAAACTAACGGCGAGCTATTTATATACACCATTTGCCGGTAACGGTACTCGGAGATCGGTGGCACTTAAGCGTGTTTTCGTTATCACTAGCGAGATGGCGCGAAGAGATCGAAGGGCGCGCTTTAAAGGTCGTCGTATCACGCGTTGCGATTAGAAGGGCGCGCTTTAAAGTTCGTCGCCCCACGCGTTGCGATGAGCGCGCGCCTTTAGAAGGCGTGGTCGCTCGCGCGCGCGCTTATCTCACGATGGCGGTGGTTTGTACGTCTTGTGCTCTCACCGCAAGATTGCGTTGAAGTTACAGAGAGCACGAAGGTCACTTCGCTCACTGCAGCGGCCGCTTTTGCGAAAGGAGCGCGCTGCTAACACACAAATAAGTTACAACTGTGACAGTTCGCGCTCATTCAGTGTATACTTGTGCGTTCGTTTCATGCGTCCTCCTTTGTGTTTGAGCAGCGCGCTTTAGCTGTCGAGCTGTGACAGTTGTTAATTCGTGCTCATTATGTGTATGTTCTTTCCGTGCGTCCTTTCTGCTTGAGCAGCGCGCCCCAAGTTTCGAGCTGCTCGCCGTTCTTCCCGTGATATTAGAATTTCTTACTATAGCATTCATTCCTTCGCCTTGCGGTGAAACAATGCACAACAAACACTCAACTACGTATGTGAAGACACGTTTCACTTTCGTGTTATACCGGTTCCTATGACAGAGGGATCAGCTATGTGTTTTATTCATTGTTTTTTATGGCGATGACAAACAAACGGACAGTTCTCTCGGTGAGTCGGCGTATACATGCTAATAGGCAGCTAACAAAACACACAAACATCGTCAATCTGGAACCACCACACTGTAGACTGCTTGTATATAAGCGCCAAAAAAGGGGAGGAAACACTGATGCAATAGAAGAGAATATGCACGAAAATTGGCAGTCAATATGGACATGTGTCTTAACACACTCGACTGCACTGGCGAAGCAAGGCATCAGAAAAATTCGGCAGATCCCACGCATCGTGGCAATCAATTTCATGGCATCGCCTGCAAAGAAACACTTTCCCACATTTACACAGGTCACACAGAATGCACCCTCACAGATATACACCAACAAATGTCCGTGGTGCGAAGCAACACCGACATTGCAGCACCTCACATAACAGTGTACACTATGCCCGGAGGCTGGCATCGCGTCTCTGCTGGACAACACTCTCCAGAGCTAGTCCTGGGAGACGCAGCTCATGGAACTGAAAATGGGAAGCCAAATGGTGACCCTTGACCAGGCCCGCGGCGACACCCACCAAACCACCAAAACTCTAAACAAACTAAATCTCAACAAACATTTCATATATGTATATATATATATATATATATATATATATATATATATATATATATATATATATATATATATATATATATATATATATATATATATATATATATTGTGGGAATCGAGCGCGCCCTTCCCTTTGGCTCCTCGTTCCCCAGCTAGCGCGCGTGTTGGCCCCGCGCGGCTCGAGCGCCGGGAACCGCCGTTAATCGGCAGTATGGCGACCACGGCGGCAGCGCCAGGCCTCTTTGTCTGGTGCGAGCCATGCGTCAGCTTCCCGGCGCGCGGGCGCGCGTACGAGCATGCCTGGGCATGCTCACATGCTCACGCCACCAAGCTAGCTTACGTCACTGCGCAACGCCTGTCCTCATTGGCCGCCAGTGACAACCCCCTTCCCTCTTGTGCTCGCTTCTGTCGGGCCCTGGCTTGCCCGCGGGAGATGCACTCAGGCCGGCACGAGAGGTTTACGCGCTGCTCTGGCAGGCGGCTTCTCGTCCGTGCGCTCGACTGCTGCCCTTTGTGTGGTAGTCTTAGCGCCGTTGGCAAGCGTACTCGATCGGTCTTGCGGAGTTCCCTTTTACGGCCTGCAAGCCCGTGACTGTCGTACTGTGCTGCATCTTGGGTTAATAAACCCGTGCTGTTTGTTCACATCCTGCTTCGAGTGCCTTTTCTGCGCCGTGCCGGAGTCGACGACCCGGCCGTAGCGTCTTTGTTCGCTGCGGCAGTGGAGAACGTCGCGTCCCTTGCCGGTCACCTCGTAGGGCAAGCGTCGCGCAAACCTATCTCCACAATATATATATATATATATATATATATATATATATATATATATATATATATCCGCGAGGCAGTCATCGAGCAAGAGCCTATGCCGATTTTTAGCTTTGAGATGGACTGACACCTTCGTGTAAAGTGAGTGGGCGCATATCATGGTCTTGTCAGACACGTAGACTACACTGGCATAAAGGGTAGCTCATGGTCCGACGTTACGAACTCACGTTAGAGCAGAGACGTTGCTTTTATCGAAACGAAATGCAAGCTACGGTATAATAACGCGCATATCATAAGTAGCGGTCGTCGCCGTATTGGAGCAACACTCGACCATAGCTTGCAAAATCATAGGTGTGCATATATAATGTTCATTGCGTTGTGATAAAAGCGGATATCGTAAGAGATTTCATAAAAGGCAAAAAAGATAAAAACATGGTTGATCCCTCCGTCATAGGAATCGGAATAACACGAAAGTAAAACGTGCCCATATAGAAGTGACTGAATGTTTACTGTACATTGATATAAGAGAGTTTGCACAATGTATATTGATGTCTGGCAGCTATAGCGCCGTTTAACATGGATGCTCCCAATTTGATGCTTGGTGGTACATCTCCATGCCGATGACTAACGTCCATGTTCAATGATTAAACAAACCCTTGTGGTAGCTGTAGTAGTTAAAGGCCAACTCCGGCGATTTTTCGAGGTCGATGGATCTCAGTAAAATTCGCTGGGTACGTTCCTTTGCACGTTTCCGTCATTTATGCCAAATTACAGGCTTGAGACATGCGCAGATTGTTTGCAAATGAATTTTAGAGATTGTCTGCAAACGCCCTCTTGGCTTCCCACAATTATTGGCAACATTGCGTCTGTGACGTCAGTGTTGGCAAGGCGGCGGAAGTGACGCAGCCGAGGGCACCGCTAACTTCGGCGCTTAGGCCGCTACAGCGAGCGTCTGCTGTGCACAAGGCGACAGACAGCGTTGGTTTGGCCGGCGCTTCGCTGGTCGTCCCGGCTGTCACAGTTTTCATACTCCGCGCCGGCGTGACCGGCATGCCTTGCACGACTTCCGGTTCGCTCGTAACAACGTCTACGTCATACGTAGACAGTACACTCGGTTGGGTTTCGGTTTCGGTGTTGCGCTTTTTTGCTTATTTAAAATTATTCTCCAATTTGCCGAGTATTTCTGCTATCGGGCCCGTAACAGGAGCGTCTCAGGAACATAAAAGCACCATTACTTTGACATGGCCAAAAAATCGCCGGAGTTGGCCTTTAACGGTGAAAGCATAATCAGAGAACGAGTTGAGATAGCCAGAAGAGCGTCGCATATTGGACGCAGAACTTGGTCGCCATCCCACGGCATGTTAAAATGTGATTGAACACCACGGCCGCACTAGAGGGAAACGCAAAGCGCGTCGTGCCGCCGCAGTAGCTCCGGCCGCAATTTTTCTCGGGGCGAGCGCGTTGGCGGGGAACGCGAGGCGCGCGTCGCAGAGCTATTTTAAAGACGATAGTCTTTCTTGGGGAACTTAAACGCAGAAATTTTGGTCTGTCTTTCTGTCTCAAAGGAAAGTTTATTGAACCTGTACACGCAAGCGCATGAGACGTCTATAAACTAAATACTTATAAATTGCGTCAATGTAACTTACACAAACGCTAGACGCAATCTTATACAGACTGGGTTAATACACTGTACGCTACCAAGCGACTATACAACAACAAACATATTAACTGAGCATCTTATACTTCACAAGGTGATAGGGGAAAATAAAACAGAGAAAAGGGGGGGGGAGAAAGGGAAAGGGGGAGGGGGGAATTGTAGCACGGGGAGTCAGATAACTTGTTTCTTTTTCCGAACTCAGTATGGCGCTGCTGAAAATTCAAGTTTCTCGCCACGTAATGCGAAAAACCGAGTGTGCCATCGCCTCAAGAAGGCATCAACTCCACTCGCTTCCAGCTCGTCAACTAGGTATCCGAAAACAATTCGATAAATACGGTGCATGGCTGGGAACGCTGCACGCTGTGGTTGCCGACGAGCTTCTGCCTGGCACCGACGTCTCCAGATCACGTACATTGTCACCAATAGTATCAATTGGGCAAACTTGCCGTTATTCTTTCGGGACAGCAATGTAGCTCCAACTCCAAAGGTGCGCCAAACAAGGTGCCATACACCCTTTGTAGCCACGCATTCGAATAACGCATGCTTAGTGGTCTCGGATTGCCCACAGTTCACGCATCTATCATTTGGTGTCACGTGGAATCTGGCGAGACGTTGACGCGTCGGCAACACGCTCCATCTTCTCAGCCAGTCAAATTCGCGAACCACTTCAGGGACTTTGCTTTTCTTCCAAGTCTTCCATCGGTTTGGGTTCGTTTTTCTTTTATCTTCGTCTACTAGTGTCTCTTCCGTCAGCAAGTAACTTAATTCTATTGGCGCTAGTTCTTCAAACCCTTTCCCCTCCGTTTTTTGATCTACTGTGCGCCTAAAGTCGCACACACTCTTGTAAAACTCGAGCGGTTTCTCAGCTTGCGGTCCACTGTATCTCTCCGTTGTAAACGTAGCCTTTAGAGTACTTGTCCAGTACATTAGAAGGCTCTTTCCTGGATAGTCCGGATCAGCAAACAACCTAGAGATTGTTTTTGCTGCCAATGCTCTAGAGAAGATCTTAAAGGGCCCCTCACCAGGTGACCTAGCGAATTTTAGTTAGACATTGCAAGTTGTTGCGAGCCCAATAAAGAGCATTATGCCACAAGAATTTTTCTAATCGGACCGTTAGAAGCTGAGAAAAACAATAATTTGTAGCGGCGCGAAACCATAATGCGAGGAGGCGAGCTGCAAACCCTTGCCGCTCGCCCCGCGTAGCCTTCGCAAGCCAAATCCCTTCCCTGCCCTCTTCGCCACGCGAGCGGAAGGATCACATAACGCATACGCATGATCACGTCATGCGCACAAAATGTCACGAGCGCATGACGCGCCCGAACCAGCCCGAGCCCCCGAGACGCGAGCGGTGTTGTGGCGGCGTTCTTTGCGCTTCATCTCTGCAAGTTATGCCGAATGCGCCCTCGCCGATCACTTGGCTTTCAACCTATTACTGAGCACGAAAGCTGCAACATTTGTACGGACGCGAGACTAGCGGTGTGCCGCATGAACATCTAGTTAGACGCGGGAGGATAAATGAGCCTAATGAGCGCTGGAACGCGGTAGAATATTAGTTTCGTTGTAAAGGGTGGCGTCTGCACGATGCGCAAAGCGCGAGAACGCGAACGCGTGCGAAACGGAGGCAGATTAGTCTCGAATCTCGCTGCGATTCGCAGTAAAAATTCAAAAAGAAAACGCACACATTCCGTTTGTGTGTTTTATTATTGCTCTCAAGTTTTATTCATCCATTCAAGCAAGAAATTACAAAAACTACGCGTCGTGTCAAATAATTATCGCAGTGTCACGTGCTACTGTTGGCGACGTCAGAGCACAGTCGTCTACGTAGAGGAGCGACGTCACAGCACTACTACCTACGCAGGGCCATTTTCTCATGTACGTCATCCCCTCATTCTCTAAAGCGCGCGCCCGCGAGAGGAAGGGCAAGCAGCGTTCAGCTTGAAATTTGACCCATTTACGCGGCGCGTAGCGTTGCAAATTTTGGCAGAGGTAATCGTGAACGCCTAGTGCATGCATTGCGCTCGTCGGCTCAAAATTGTCAAACCTGGTGAGGGGCCCTTTAATATCCGGTAGACCCAGACCGCCGCGCTCTGCGGGCAGACTGAGACATCTAGTCTTAAAGGGACACTAAAGGCAAATATTAAGTCGAAGTTGATTGTTGAAATAGCAGTCCAGAAACCTCGTAGCGCTGTTTTTGTGCCAAGGAAGTGCTTATTTTGAAATAAAATCACGTTTTTAGTGGTCCGCATCGCGTTAGCGCGCTTCAAATCTCCCGCCTGAAAATACGACTCTCATACGTCACTGCTGCCGTGCCCAACGTTGCCCGCTTTTACTGCGCGGCCGCCGACACTAGTAGCAGTCAAGCGGATGTAGCGGAACCCACAGTAGCAACAACGGCGCTGCGGCAAAGACTTGCTCGGATGGGCACATTCAAAGCCGTCACCAAGTTGCGGTTGGGCTCGTAATCCTCAGTACAAAAGTGCAGCGAGCACACACGCAGAGGTTTTGACTGTTTAGCACACTGGCGCATTGGCATGACACTAAGCCACTTCGAGCGTAAGGGTTCATTCCGCGGCACCCAGTGAAAAGACACACCGGTTTCCTTGCTGCAGCGCTGGCGTTGTGCACCATTCGGGCATCCGGCAGTATCACACGCATGCGGCATTTTGTCGAACTTCCTGTCAGAGCGACTTTCACGAGCGCGCAAAACACGCACGGCAGTACGCGATCCCGAAACTACCACTGAGACGGGCGAGGCGCAGTTCGGCGAAAACGGAACCTTTGAACCACGCGCGCCGTTCCCCATGGCAACGCCACGGAGGTTTTGTTTTCCATGAATCAAGCGGAAACGAACAAACAGCATTTTATTACGTCTTTTGATGCTCAGAATGTTCTTTTTTTACTGCTGCTAGTTTGATTACTAGTGATTTATTGTAGGCCGACTTCCCTACGTCATCGGGATCACTTCGAAAATGTCCCACTCGTGGCGCTCATCATGTGATACATTTAGCTTAATTTCTCGGTAAGTAGGGCACTGCTGTTGATAATATTGCCGTTTTAGAAGTTGTCATACATTGGGCTTTCACTCTGACATAACTTGTTATTTGCCTTTAGTGTCCCTTTAACCTTGGCAGGTTTATGTTCCCATATAAATGCCCCGGTAAGTGTCCTGAGGCGCTGTGCGAAATTGCGAGGCAACAGCGCAACGTGTGCGATGTAGTGAGCATACGCACACGCCTGCGTCTTGACCACACCTGCCCTCGCTGCGAGTGACAGCTTGTATTCCGATGTCCTGTTTATCACGTCCCTCGTTTTGGCTATTGCGTCTTCCCATGTTCTATTTGCGATGCTCGCTTCTTCAAAGATAACTCCGAGAACTCTCACCGCGTCCACGAATTGAACTCCACCTGGGAGATCATCGGCGAAGTCTCCAAAGCGCATCGCCTTGCTTTTGTCGGTATTCAAGTACGCGCCAGAGAGAGCGGAGTACTCCTCAAAGAGCTCCAAAACTATGGCAAAACCAAACCTGTTTCTTACAAATATCGAAATATCGTCCGCGTAGGCTGTAACTTTTATTTCATCAGTGCCTGGCATGGGGAATCCTCTAATTCTAGGACAGATCGCGACTTTTCTGATGAGGGGATCTAGCGACAATACGAATAAAACTGGTGCGGCTGGACATCCCTGTCTAACACCCCTTTCTACAGCGAAGCTCTCAGTCATATCACCGTTTAAGTAAAGGTGACTATTGGTGCCCTCATAGAGCAGCTCAAAGCACTTAACGAACTCGTCCGGCAAGCCATAATTCCTCAGTACTGCGAACAAGTAACGCCGCTCGACCCTGTCGAACGCCTTCGCTTGATCGAGGGCTACAAAGGTTCCTGAAGTTTCTTTTGCTTTGGCATAATAAAAGAGATCTCTGATCAGCGTTAGCGTTGCGAAAGCAGAGCGGCCAGGGACAGCACATGACTGGAGGGGTGACACTAACTCGTTCAGCAGGGGTCTCAGCCGCAGTACGAACAGTGTTGCCACGAGTTTATAGTCCGTGTTGAGGAGAGTGATCGGTCTCCACGACTTGGGGTTGGACCGATCCATACCCTCCTTCAACAACAGAACCACTCTACCATCTCTGAACGATAGCGGCTTTTTTCCTTCGGTGATAAAGATATTCACCACATCCGTCAGGAGATCCCAAAGAATTTCGAAAAAACGAACGTAAAAGGCCGTGAGGATGCCATCAGGGCCAGGTGCCGATCTGGCATTCATGGCCTTAAGGGCTTGCGAGACCTCATCTTTCGTTGCTGGGGAGTGCAATCCCTCGGTATCCTCGGCCTTCAACTTGGGTAGTCCATCACAGAACGAAAGAAATCTGGGCTCGAAATCATGGTCGTCTAACTGCGGTTCTTGTGCAAAAAGACGCTCAAAATGAGTTTTGAACGTATTCCGTACTTCGACTGGCTCGGTCGTTATGCTGCCGTCCTCTCTTTTTGCCGTCAAAATCCGCTGTGGTTGATTTCGCCGGGTTCCGACCCTCACTGCAAACGCGAGATTCCCGAGTTCGTCATTCGGCAGCTGCAACTCGTCTGCTATTCTAGACGCTTGCGCTCTCTTATGCAACAGGTTAGAATACACCTTTCTTTGGGCGTCCACATAATCACGCATCGCCTGTGTAGACGTGCCTCCTCTCTCCACTATCTGAATGCGTCGGAGAGTCTCATTCATGCGACTCGTAATGCGCGCATGCCTCTCCTTTCCCGCCTCTTCGGAAATCAACCTCCATCGCTTTTTGAGCCTGTCCCACGTAGCTGGATCTAACACGTCCACCTCAGCAATGGATGCCGCTACTTCTGTTCCCATGTACTTGATACATTCCTCATCGTGCAATATGGTGGGATCCATGCGCCAGAAGCGGGGAGATCGCCCACCATTGCACACTTGCATGCTGAACAGCAGCGGCTTGTGATCACTGACATTCAAGCAGTATGAAGGCACTTGCACGACTTCACATCTCACGAGCGCTGCGCGAAACACTTCCGGTACGTATACCCTATCCAAGCGGCTCCCGTGAATTCCACTCGCTCTGGTGGCAGCAAATGCGTCGCCATGCAGAGTGACCCATGCATCTATCAACTGCCAATCTGCCACAATATTGCCAAGTTCTCGTGCCTGATAGTTACAGCCACCTTGTCCCGGGCCTCTGATATTGCGCGAAGTGTCAAGGACACAGTTTAAATCTCCCAGCAAGATGTACTGGAGTGGTTCGAGCATGAACGACCGCATTCCTCTGTAAAACTCTTTACTAAGAGTTCTCGTTACAGGTGCGTAGACGTTCAGAATTCTTGTTCGCTTGCCATCCAGTGACAGGTCAAGCGCGATCACCCTGCCGTCCGTATCAAATCTACAATGCGCCCCTCTTCGAAGCCTGTTGTTCATAAAAATGACACCAACTCCGCGTGACGTAGCGTGCGTCAGAGAGAAAAAGGCGTCTACCTGCCACATATATCGGAAAGCGACTACGTCCCAGCGCGTACGAAAATTTGTCTCTTGCACAAACAAAACATCAACATGCATGTCGCGAGCCATTTGAATGATTGCCTGCTGCTTGGCAGGACTGCGAAAACCTCGGACATTAAATGTCATGAAAACAATTGTCTCCATTGTTAGCAAAGGCGAAAAGTGAGACTAAAATGTAAAAGGAGGGGGAGGGGTGGGGTGAAAAAAAAAGGACCTAATACATTTCGTCATCACTCACTTTCGGTGGGGCCCCATCCGTTTGCGAGGCGACGCGTGGTTTTTTGAAAGTCACATTGCAGTTTTCATCACTGTTGCCACTGGAACTACTTGGCTTTGGCCGCCGCTGGCTGCTGGGGAGTTCCTTGGACGCCTCGTCAGGCAGCGAAAGGAAACCTCGAGTGTATGGGTCCTCCTCACTGTCCGAAATAAGGCTACAGTCTAGTTTGCGTTGCGCTGATCTGCTCCTGGATCTGTTTCTTGCAGAAGAACGCTGTGCTTGGCCTTCTTCACGCGTAACTCTGCTGCCGCTTCTCTTTCCTGTCGTTGCCTTTGTCGCGGGGTGCGAAGCTCGAACGGCTTCCGTTCCTGAACAAGGCGCCGACGCTCCGTCCTCCGCGGCAGTCATTGGAGACGCTGGTTTGTCATTTGTAGACGCTGACGTGGAATCTGAGTCCAACTGCGACGACAGGTGGTCGCTGGACGCTTCCACTGCGTTGCTGGTTGTCGCGACGCTCTCCGCGTTGCTCGAGCTTTCGCCTGCGATCATTTCAGACTCGGAGGTCAAGGTTTCGGGCTTCGCTTCGCGGGAGCGTTGCTCGCATGCGGAGTCACTGTCCATGCTGCCTGGAGGTGTGTGTCGCACAACTCTCTTCGTGGGCTTTAGTATTTGAAGCCTGGGTGTCGCATCGGGAGTTCGCGTGCGCACGGCCAAAGCTTCGCTTAGTGACGGAAAATCTTCCTGAGAGGCCACTGTGCTCTGCGTAACTGCAGCATAAGATTTTCTTCGGAAGCATTCTCTCGCAGAGTGATCCCCGCCGCACTTTCTGCACGCAACGGTGCACGTCTCCGTGACGTGGCCAAATGCACTGCACCTCTGGCAAAAAGGCTTGGTACACGTAGCGGCCATGTGACCATCACCACTGCATCGAGCGCACACTCGACGCATGCCTCGGTATTCGAGCATGGCGCGATGCCCGAGTACAGTAACAAAGTTGGGGGCTGGCCTTGTCATCTCCATTTTGACGACTCGCGTTCCTGAGTAGGTCGTTTGGCGCTTCTGCACTGTTGTGTATTGCAGGTCACGCACCTTGCCATAAGGCTGAAGAGCCGCGACGAGTGAGTCGTTGGAGACGTACGGTGGCAGCCTGTAGACGTTGACATGAACGATCGGGGGTCCTACAGCGTCGACGGACACTTTCTCTTTCCTGATGCAGAAACCTTCGTTGACTAGGAGACTTGTAGCTTGGTCTGCTGTTCTGGTCGCTACCAGGAACTTTGACGATCCGAGGTGCTGCAAGAACAGCACCCCTTCATCGCCGACGGTTTCCTCAATACTGTCGATGATCTCGTCGATTGACACAGTGTCTTCGGGCACGTTGAACGTGAAGCAGTGCTCCTTCGGTGCAGTCGGTGGCAGAGGCCTCGACGCCATCCCCGCAGGTCCCCGGAAGGGCCGACGACGATGGAAAGGACCTCACGCCCTGCCAGCCGGCAGGCTCGCTGTCTTGGAAGAGACGCCGATGAAACGCCGCTGGGACGCTGGCCGCGTTTGTCCACAAAAGCGGAGGGTCACGATCTAAAACCGAGAGACGCTACCACAATTTAGTCTGTCTTTCTGTTTGTCGGCACGTCCCTCGATTCAGCCACTCGGCCAAATTTGAACCACTTGCCCCAGGGCCAGCCGTCTTGAACTGGTACGGCTGTTCATACTTGTGAACGCTGTCGATCAAAAAGTAAATATCATGCATATCTGAGGTGCAACATCACTAGGTAAGTATTAGGTGGCGTGTTCCTTTAATAGAAAATGCATACATACGTAATTTTAAGGACCCTAGTTTCTTAAGCTGCGCTGAAAATGCATAAGAATGGAAGCTTGAGCGAGTTGGTATGCGTTCATCTTTGTTGAAACAGCGCTCACTAGACGACGACGAAGTAAAAGAAGGCACAGGACAGGCGCTGCCTGTCCTGTGCCTTCTTTTACTTCCTCGTCGTCTAGTGAGCGCTGTTTCAACAAAGCTGAAAATGCGACTGCGCTGAAATTTGCCTTCCTCCGTGCCCTTCGCACGAGCTCATTGTTGTGTTTCGGTTTCGGTTCTGTATTGCACTGTACGAATGCCATGGGTTGGTGTTGAAAAACATTAGTTTTGAGAAGGCCAAGAAGGTGAAAAAAAATATTTAAAAAATGAAAAAGCAGCGTTGTGGGCGGCCTTCAGGCTGCCGGTTGTGGGCGCCGCTCCGGCGTTCCTGTTTTACCCAGGCGACGTGTAAATAAAAGAGTCTGTGGAGAGTACTCGTTGAGTGCGGACGTTTCTCTGCAAAGGTCTTCGCCTGCTGCTGCGCCGGGACTACCAGCACGCAACACAGCACTCATGTTTCCCGACGTATTGCCAGATGGCGTCCATATCTCACACAGCGCCTCTTCTATCGTCTTTACACGACATTTGCAGCGAAGCACGCAGATACGCGGCCAATTTTTTTGGTTTGATTAGCGTGATGCTATGAGCGAGGCCGACGCTTTTACGACGCTTGCGTTAAGGTCTCCACCTCGCGGTGTGTTAAGGCATTGACAAAATTGCACTTCTGTTGAAAACACGCCGAATGGGACGAACGTGTAACACGTTGCAGGTACTAATCGCGGAAACCACATTGATGACGAATTATTCTACTTTGCCGCTCTCAGAGGGACACACCACCCCGCCGACCGGGAGAGTGGTAGATATAAAAGGCGTGTTTGTAAAGCCTCCAGAGTCTGTGACCGTGGCGCAGTGGATAGCGCGCCCGGCATCTGTTGTTTCGGACCAAGCGGTCGTGGGTTCGATGCCCGCTGACGGAACTTTTTTTTCTTTGCCATCTGATCGTGTACATTTTTTCGACGTCATTTCCGTGACGGAAATACGTAACTCAAGTCTTGGTGGACCCCGGCATAAAACACTTTCGTGTTAAAAAGAGAAAAGGTTGTTATCAAAGCGGCTCTTTCCCTATTTCTCTTTCTGTCTTCCTTTCTCTCTAATTCTCTCCTTCTCATTTCTTATATAACATCCTTTACTCTCTCCCCTCCTCCTCACTCCTACATATCTCCTCCTAAAACCCACTTCCCTTCCCCACCTCCTTACTATACTATACAAAACTATACTATACTATACAAGGCTGACATATGCTCTGCTAGAGTGGCTGGATAGCCGATTAGATACGACGCTCGCCTTCGGATCGTGGATTTGAATCCAGCCTCGCCAAGAATTTCTGTTTTTCTTTCTTTCTCTCTGCTTCCTTCTTTTTCTCTTTCTCTGTCTCTCTCTTACTTCTTTTCTCTCTCTCTCTCTCACTTTCTCTTACTTCCTCTCTCTCTCTCTCTCTCTGCACTCGTTTTCTCGTCCATCAGAGTTATTGCATCCCAAACCGGAAAAATCGGCGCACGTGTTCTGACAGCGAAGCAAAAGGTGAAGACGAGGACAAAGAGAACGCGTGCCAGTTCATGATGATGAACATTTCTGCTCCCCCGTCACGGACCAAAGCTCGAGTTAAACAGTTCCGCTGTTAAAAACAGAGGACAGAGAAAAAAAGAAAGGAAAATAGCAAGAAGAACAAAAAGAAAAATAAACAGAAACAAAGCAGGCCGCCCAGAGAAAGCTTTGAAAATTTGCAAAACAACAAAACAGCAACAGCCATGGCTACCAAGGTTATCCATCAGCTCCGCTGTCTTTTTAGCATTGCGTCTCCATAGTGTAACTAGGCTAATTTTTATTCTTCGGGGGGGGGGGGGGGGGGAGAAGATGATGGTTTTCGCGTTCCAGTCGTCTTAGGCAAATGCATAGGGGGCCGTGTGACTTCTTTGTATGATCGCCCTACTGCACACAGGAACCGAACGCTTGTAAACAGCTCGAGTGCGAAAAACAAGGCGAGACATGCGAGATGCAAGATGGGAAACCAGTGTGTGTAGGTAGGTATCTTAATATGAATCGTGCACCGCGAAGAAACGCTGTTATTTCGTTACCTTTAAGGCGCATAAGTTCAAGTTCAGTTACGCTTAGATTCAGTGATATTGGCAGCTGATCCCTGCATGTGCTATATGTATTTTCCTTTACATCCGAATGCAGAAACATCGCCAGAAGCTACCACTTGTGAACAGAAAAAGGTCGAGTGCGAGAAAGACGGTATGGAATGCAAGATGCAAGGCGGGCGACCAGTATGCTCAGGTAGGCCATGTTAAGTAGTCACTGTGTTCAGTATAGCTGATATTGTGATGGTATTCACATAAAGAGTAGTAACTTCAACACATTTGTAAAGAAATGAGACTGATGCCATGGCTGCCCCGTCTTCTTCCCCTTTAAAGGGCCCCTCACCAGGTTTGACAATTTTGAGCTGACGAGCGCAATGCACGCACTGGGCGTTCACGATCACGTCTGCCAAAATTTGCAACGCTACGCGCCGCGGAAATGGGTCAAATTTCAAGGTGAACGCTGCTTGCCCTTCCCCTCGCGGGCGCGCGCTTTAGAGAATGAGGGGATGACGTACATGAGAAAATGGCCCTACGTAGATGGTAGTACTGTGACGTCGCCCCTCTACGTAGACGACTGTGCTCTGACGTCGCCAACAGTAACACGTGACACTGCGATAATTATTTGACACGACGTGTAGTTTGTGAAATTTGTTGCTTGAATGAATGAATAAAACTTCAGAGCAATAATAAACCACACAAACAGAATGTGTGCGTTTTCTTTTTTAATTTTTACTGCGAAGTGCAGCGAGATTCGAGTCTAATCTCCCTCTGTTTCGCACGCGTTCGTGTTCTCGCGCTTTGCGCATCGTGCAGACGCCACCCTTTACAACGAAACTAATTTTCTAGTGCGTTCCAGCGCTCATTAGGCTCATTTATCCTCCCGCGTCTAACTAGATTTTCATGCGGCACACCCAAGGAGGTTAGGCACACCGCTAGTCTCGCGTCCGTACAAATGTTGCAGCTTTCTTGCTCAGTAATAGGGTGAAAGCCAAGTGATCGGCGAGGGCGCATTCGGCATAACTTGCATAGATGAAGCGCAACGAACGCCGCCACAACACCGCTCGCGTCTCGGGGGCTCGGGATGGTTCGGGCACGTCATGCGCTCGTGACATCTTGTGCGCATGACGTGTTCATGCGTATGCGTTATGTGATCCTCCTGCTCGCGTGCCGAAGAGGGCCAGGAAGGGATTTGGCTTGCGAAGGCTACACGGGGCGAGCGGCAAGGGTTTGAAACTCGCCTCCTCGCATGATGGTTTCGCGCCGCTACAAATTATTGTTTTTCTCAGCTTCTAACGGACCGATTAGAAAAAATCTTGTAGCATAATGCTCTTTATTGGTCTCGCAACAACTTCCTATGTCTAACTAAAATTCGTTATGTCACCTGGTGAGCGGCCCTTTAATGGAACACTCTAATCCCATGATGATGATACGTATGCCCCAGATGCGGCGGCCGTTTTCTTCTGTTTTCAACAACATTTTCATTTATGCTGGTAAACCTTGTACTATTAAATGCGAAGCATTTCTTAGCGAACCTCAGGCACTTTGAGCGTTTCTATCTACGTATCTATCTATCTATCTATCTAGCCGCCTACGTCTGGGTGCTCTCATGATCGCCTCCTTAACTTGGTGTAGACCAAAATTTGCATGGGAGGGTAAGAGGATTTGACGAATATGAGTGCCGGGTCATGACATGAATAACATTAAAGTCCTGTCGTGTACGTCGTCAAACCCTTTCCACTAGACACGTGTGGCATATACCCGTTTACCACGGGCCGCTGTGTACGGGTATGCGCCACAGGTGATTGACAGTTTATATCTACCCAGTAACGGCGAGAACAGACATTGGTAACTTAAATTCTTGAGCATTAGGGAAAACCAACAGCGGCAGCGTTGACTGAACGAATGGAAAGAATGAAAAACGGGATCCCAGCAGGAATCGAACCCAATCATTCTGCGTGGCAATCGGTTATTCTACCACTGAGCCACGCCAGGTGCATAAACTGGTTTGGAAAAACAGCCTACGCAGGCGTAATATCGGTGCAACGTCAATTGTGGTTGTGGTGCTGGCTATCTAATTTTACAAGAAAGCAATAAACACTACATGATATTCTTACGATGTGTACTCCTACGATACAGGCGTCATATCAGATTACCGTCTGTAGTTCCAATGTTGGCTCCGCTTTTATAGCAGTCTAATACACATTACGTTTGTATTTCTATGATTCAGCAAGCTATATTAAAGCATTGCTCGACCCCGGAGGAATACATTAACGAAAGTTAAATATGATATCCACATCACCGCATCGTAAAGTGCACTTCGTCCACCAGAACGACGCAGTGTCCTATTCATTTCTTACGAGTCTGGGCGATGGCCCCATGCTGACCGAGGATGATGCCAGATTGATTTACAGCCGCTTTGTAGACCAGGCTACGTAGGCCACATGCGCCCAGGTAGTGTACAAATACGACAAACACCATCCACTTTTGTTTGTCTACGTAGCACTATCCAGGCCTACCAGCCTCGATGGCCTATACCTCACCAACGCGAAGGGTGGCTTCAGGTCAATAATAATAATAATATCTGGGGTTTAACGTCCCAAAACCACGATATGATTATGAGAGACGCCGTAGTGGAGGGCTCCGGAAATTTCGAGCACTTGGGGTTCTTTAACGTGCACCTAAATCTAAGGCTTCAGGTTCCGACATGTCGCCGGCTCTGTCGACAGACAATTTGTCGACGAAATGACCAAGGCATCCACGAATCCCAACAGCTCTACTAAACCACATACTTCACTACACATAGGCCTCTCGTCACCATGATCACGACCAGATCCTATAACAAGTCATGAACAGCTGCTGGTGCTCACTGATCACGGTGATGATGCCCTTGTTCAAGAACTGTCAAGAACTTCTTCCACACATGCACACGGGTTCGTGAAACGTGCGTGCGTTCTCGGGACACGTATTAGCACTACATATCAGCTTACTGCTTCTGGTGTTGGTAATAACCACGTTGCGATTGGCAGCTTTACCTAACCGTAAGCAACTGGTTATATAACACATATGCGGCTCTTCAACATGTATGTGTGCGCATAAAATTTATACAAATATTTAGCGTCATTTTGTAACGTGTCGTTCAGTAAAAAAAGCTACGCCACAGTCACCTTCCCGCCGCCTGCTTCGCATAACATCGACTCCCACGGTATGTGGGATCTGCCGAATTTTTTCTCTGTGTATATTCTACCGATAGTTTCTTAGCGTTATCTTTTCTTGCACAATGCAGAGAAAACACCTCCGAGAGCACTATCTTGTGAAGATAAAAAGGATGCGGCAAAAAAAAAGTGCGCAGCTTGCACTAGTGGCGCAAGGCATGAACCATCAGCGGAGCTGGTGTTCGACCTAGCTAAGTTTTGTTACAAATGTCAAGTTTTAGATGGAGAAGCTGTTTTTGCTAGTAGTACTAAGTATGGCTAGACTTGGCTAGACAAGTCACGTGACTACTTGTTACCTGATGTTGTGAGGTTTTAGTAACGTGACTAGCTACGTGCTTTTTTTTTTTTGCGGGAACATCTCATGTTACTAGCTGTTACGCGCTTTATGGCGGCAACATTTCACGTGACGAGCTGTTACGCGATGCTGTGTGATTTTAGTCTCGTGACTAAATGTTACGTGATTTTTGTCACGTGACTAGATGTTGCATGCTGTTACGTAATATTTAGTCATGCGAGTAGTTACGTGACGTTACATGATCCTAGTCACGTGACTGGTAGCGAGATGTCATGCAATTTTTAGTCAGGTGAGCATTACGCAATTTTTAGTCACGTGACTAGTTACTACGTGATGTGACGTAATTTTAGTCACGTGACTATATTACGTGATGTCACGGGATTTTTAGTCACATGACAAGTTGTTACATGATGTTACGAGATTTCTGTCCCGTGACTAGTTGTTACGTGATGCTACGTGTTAACAGACTCGCCCATCATAGTTTTTGTATTCTACACCACACAAATCGGCGCACGTGTTGTGGAAGCGAAGCAGATGTTGAAGAGGTCGAAGCGAGCATGTACCGGTTCATGATGATGATCACTACTGTTCGCCCTGCCCGGCGCCACGAAAAGCTTAAAGGGACACTGAAGGCAAATAACAATTTATGTGAGAGTGAAAGCTCAATGTATGACAACTTCTAAAACGGCAATATTATCAACAGCAGTGCCCTACTTACCGCGAAATTAACCTAAATGTATCACACGATGAGCGCCACGAGTGGGACATTTTCGAAGTGATCCCGATGACGTATGAGAGTCTGCCTACAATAAATCACTAGTAATCAAACTAGTATCAATAAAAAAAGAACCTTGCATGCATCAAAAGACGTAATAAAATGCTGTTTGTTCGTTTCGGTTTGATTCATGGAAAAAAGAACCTCTGTGGCGTTGCCATGAGGAACGGCGCGCCTGGTTCAAAGGTTCCGTTTTCGCCGAACTGCGCTTCGCCAGGCGCCCTGCTTCGCTCACGCGGTCGCGTCTCGGTGGTAGTTTCGGGATCGCGTACTGCCACGTGTGTTTTGTGCGCTCATGAAAGTCGCTCTGACAGAAAGTTCGACAAAATGCCGCATGCAACGATGCCGGCACTACGAGCCCTCAGCAGCATACCGCGTTCATCGGGGCTCAAGTCGCTGAATTGGAGCCCAGCGTCGCGAGCCAATGTCTCGTTGTCAAGTTCTCCGTCCACATCCATTGCTGCGATTGCGGCAAGCTTCGGTGGCCGTTATTGCTGCTGTGGGTCCCCCTACTTTCGCTCTGCTGCTACTAGCGTCGGCGGCCGCGCAGTAAAGGCGGGCAACGTTGGGCACGGCAGCAGTGACGTATCAAAGTCGGATTTCAGGCGGGTGATTTGAAGTGCGCTAACGCGATGCGGACCACTAAAACGTGATTTTATTTCAAAATAAGCACTTTCTTGGCATAAAAGTAGCACTACGAGGTTTCTGGACCGCTATTTCAACAATCAACGTCGACTTAATATTTGCCTTTAGTGTCCCTTTAAAGAGCTCCGCTCTTAAAAGACGGCAAAATGCGCAAGATGCAAGACGGGAACCCAGTATACTCGGGTTGACAGCTTCATTTTGATGTAGTAAAAGTATACCAAGTGGTACATAAGACTAGAAGTGATAAACAAAGCAGCCGGTGAATGAATTGTGAATTACGGTGTAATAAATGGTATCAGCGGCGAATCAAGGTAAAATAACTGTGTACCACATGCCTAGCTGCCAACCGAGAAACTTCGAAAATGGGTGGGGAACCTGAGGACAGACTTGTACTTTTTGCTTCTTAGGGCCACAGGAACGTCATTCACAGCTCTGAATAGACACCAGCGATCATACTGGTGCTCGTAATTATAACACGCATGTGTAATTATTACACGAACGCAGGGCACAATGTGCTATTACTCGAGAAATGTAATAACACCTTCCCAGACTTTGCACATTTCACCGCATAAGAATGTTCGACGGCAAAGCTAACTTGCGTGCGCTAAAGTGCCATGGTTACGCGAGTTCCTCGTCGCGATGGTGGCAGTTTGCACGTCCTCACCTTTCACCGGAATGCGTTGAGGTTACAGAAAGCACGAAGGTCAGTTCGCTCGCTGCAGCGGCCCCGTTTGCGAAAGGAGCGCGCTGTTCAGACACAGCGAAGCAACAACCGTGACAGTTAGTTCGCGCTCGTCCTGTGTATACCTGTGCGTACGTTTCGTGCGTTGTTTGTGTTTCAGCAGCGCGCTTTAAGTGTCGAACTCTGAACGTTCTTAGTTCGCACTCGCCCTGTGTGTGTCATCTTTCTGCGTCCTTTTTGCTTGAGCAGCGCACTGCACATTTCGAGCTGGTTGCCGTTCTTCACGTGACATTCCAATTTGTTGCTATCGCATTCATTGCATCGCCCTTGCTGCAAAACTGTTATTTATTCATTCATTCATTCATTCATTCATTCATTCATTCATTCATTCATTCATTCATTCATTCATTCATTCATTCATTATTACACCCTCAGGGCCCTTAGGGTGTTACAGAGGTGGTGGGTACAATATAAGTACAGGAAAATAACAATAATATCAACAGTGAAGCAAATACAATGATTAGCAATACTTAAAGAAATGAGAGAGAAAAAACGGGAGTTTGCAGTTACATCATAAAGTGTTCCGAAACTGCGGACTTGAACAGCGCTTGGTCCTTAGTGGCAGCAAGGAAGGGGGAAGGCGCTTCCAGTCTCTGTTTGTGCTCGGAAGGAAAGAATGCAAAAAGAGGTTGGTGCGGCAAAAAAGAATGGCTACTTTATTCGGGGGGGTCAACACGTGATGAAAAGTAAGCAGTTTCTGAAATTGATTCCTCTCGAAGTACTTGATTATGGAAGGAAATTTTATTAAAGAGTGACAGACGGAAAATTGTTCTTCTAATAACCAGACCTGGGAGATGAAGAGTAGATTTCATTAAGGTGACGCTGGCAGTACGAGCATAATTGTTAAGGATGAAGCGGGCTGAGCGGTTTTGGACAGCTTCTAAAGTTTCTATTAACGCTGATTGAGCTGGGTCTCTTATGGCAGAAGCGTACTCAAGTTTTGAAGGGACAAATGTTTGGTATAGCATTAGTTTAAGGTGTATTGGTGCGTGGCAAGTTTCTGCGAAGGTAACCAAGAGAACGGTTAGCATTGTTAATAATGTACCTAATGTGAGAATTCCATGATAGATCATTTGTTATTTAAACACCAAAGTATTTGTAACTACTGACCTGCTCTAATTTACTTCTATTTAATGTGTAGTTAAAAAAATTGGCCGCGTATCTGCGTGCTTCGCTGCAAATGTCGTGTAAAGACGATAGAAGAGGCGCTGTGTGAGATATGGACGCCATCTGGCAATACGTCGGGAAACATGAGTGCTGTGTTGCGTGCTGGTAGTCCCGGCGCAGCAGCAGGCGAAGACCGGCGGTGACCAACGCGACCGGCGGGGACGCCAGCCAGCCCGAAAACGTGGTTTGGCGCGAAGTGCTGAAGCAGAGAAACGTCCGCACTCAACGAGTACTCTCCACACACTCTTTTATTTACACGTCGCCTGGGTAAAACAGGAACGCCAGAGCGGCGCCCACAACCGGCAGCCTAAAGGCCGCCCACAACGCTGCTTTTTCATTTCTTAAATTTTTTTTTCACCTTCTTGGCCTTCTCAAAACTAAAGTTTTTCAACACCAACCCATGGCATTCGTACAGTGCAATACAGAACCGCAACCGAAACACAACAATGAGCTCGTGCGAAGGGCACGGAGGAAGGCGAATTTCAGCGCAGTCGCATTTTCAGCTTTGTTGAAACAGCGCTCACTAGACGACGACGAAGTAAAAGAAGGCACAGGACAAGCAGCGCCTGTCCTGTGCCTTCTTTTACTTGGTCGTCGTCTAGTGAGCGCTGTTTCAACAAAGATGAACGCATACCAACTCGCTCAAGCTTCCATTCTTATGCATTTTCAGCGCAGCTTAAGAAACTAGGGTCCTTAAAATTACGTATGTATGCATTTTCTATTAAAGGAACACGCCACCTAATACTTACCTAGTGATGTTGCACCTCAGATATGCATGATATTTACTTTTTGATCGACAACGTTCACAAGTATGAACAGCCGTACCAGTTCAAGACGGCTGGCCCTTGGGCAAGTGGTTCAACTTTGGCCGAGTGGCTGAATCGAGGGACGTGCCGACAAACAGAAAGACAGACAGACAGACAGAAAGACAGACCAAAATTTTTGCGTTTAAGTTCCCCAAGAAAGACTATCGTCTTTAAAAGTTTCGGAGTGTTAGAAAAAGGTGTGATCGTCATCCTTTTACGTTTAGTTACGTTGAGAGTCATAAGCCACCTACTACACCAGTCAGAGACGCGATTAAAATCAGCTTGACGAAGTAAGTTGTCGTCTTCGCTGGTTATTCTACGGTACAGGACACAGTCGTCTGCAAACAGATTTATGGATGACTTAATGTTACTTGGTAGATCATTGATATAAACTAAAAAGAGTAAAGGATTTAAAACGGAACCTTGCGGAACGCCAGATCTAACTGCACAGGAATTTGAGGAACAAATATTAGCGGCAACATACTGAGTGCGCTTAGTTAGAAAGCATTCAATCCATTTCAGAATGTTAGGGTCGATAGTCAGTGTGCTAAGCTTAAGTAGTAGTTGGCGTGAAATTTTATCAAAGGCTTTCGCGAAGTCTAAAAAAATGCAGTCAACCAGTATTTTCTTATCTAGGGCTAAGATGACGTCATGCGCAAAAGATAGAATTTGCGTTTCGCACGAACGGTGCTTACGAAAGCTATGTTAGAACTTGCTGAAAAAGGCGTTGGTTTCAAGAAATGCCATGAGGTTAGGAATAGATCATGTGCTGAAGCATCTTACAGGAAATACTTGTTAAAGAAATTGGTCGGTAGTTCAGGGGACAGTGTTGGTTTCCGGATTCAAAGACGGGAATAACCTTCCCCACCTTCCAGTCAGCCGGCAAAGTGGCGCGCTGGAGAGCCTGCTGAGAAATGCGCGACAATACAATAGAACAGTACTCTTCAGTGTTGTTCAGAAATTTCGCATTTATCTCATCAGTGCCGCACGCAGAAGACAGCATAAGTCGCCGGATTAAATGACTAATTCCTTCAAATTCTATAGTTAGGTAATCCATTGGGAAAACCGCTGTCATATACCTGACAATTTCGTAAATATAGGTTCAATAAACTTTTACATAAATGCCAATAACTTTAAAGGAAGACGTGTGCGACATCTATTTACAAATGAAAACAAGGAATCTTATTGTTTAAGCTGGTACACAGGCACCAAAGTTGCACGTAGCCGTGCAACTTTCCAGAACGCACGCTTTGCAGAACACATTCTGTAGCATGGTGAGTCGTCAAATGTCCACTGTCGAATCAACGCACACCTTTGTGCCTTTCTTTTTAGCATGACTGACAAGGGTAGAGCAGGATCAGACATCCATATCGCTAAAAGACCAGAAGGAGGGGATTCTTCCTATTGGCCGGGTCGGATCGCGTAGAATCAGTTTCTCCCCTGGCGGTGAACACCTTATCCCTTTCCCTAGCGAGATTTTCGGCCAAAAACGACACAAAAATGCGCATTTTGTTTCTTCGCCGATTTGATTGTACGTGTCTTGGAACAACTAAAAAACTATTTAAAGGCGCTTTATTCGCAAGGTACAAGCATTATAAGTTTTTTGAAAATATGCAGAGAATTGGCTTCACTGCACTGAACCACGGAAAATGCCCTAGCCTCTCCTATTTTCGGTGCAGGAAATGTTTCTGTAAAATTTTAAAAATAATTCGCAGGGACAAGAGACCCCGTGAAAAAAAATTGGCCGCGTATCTGCGTGCTTCGCTGCAAATGTCGTGTAAAGACGATAGAAGAGGCGCTGTGTGAGATATGGACGCCATCTGGCAATACGTCGGGAAACATGAGTGCTGTGTTGCGTGCTGGTAGTCCCGGAGCAGCAGCAGGCGAAGACCGGCGGTGACCAACGCGACCGGCGGGGTCGCCAGCCAGCCCGAAAACGCGGTTTGGCGCGAAGCGCTGAAGCAGAGAAACGTCCGCACTCAACGAGTACTCTCCACACACTCTTTTATTTACACGTCGCCTGAGTAAAACAGGAACGCCAGAGCGGCGCCCACAACCGGCAGCCTGAAGGCCGCCCACAACGCTGCTTTTTCATTTTTTAAATATTTTTTTTCACCTTCTTGGCCTTCTCAAAACTAAAGTTTTTCAACACCAACCCATGGCATTCGTACAGTGCAATACAGAACCGAAACCGAAACACAACAATGAGCTCGTGCGAAGGGCACGGAGGAAGGCAAATTTCAGCGCAGTCGCATTTTCAGCTTTGTTGAAACAGCGCTCACTAGACGACGACGAAGTAAAAGAAAGCACAGGACAGGCAGCGCCTGTCCTGTGCCTTCTTTTACTTCGTCGTCGTCTAGTGAGCGCTGTTTCAACAAAGATGAACGCATACCAACTCGCTCAAGCTTCCATTCTTATGCATTTTCAGCGCAGCTTAAGAAACTAGGGTCCTTAAAATTACGTATGTATGCATTTTCTATTAAAGGAACACGCCACCTAATACTTACTTAGTGATGTTGCACCTCAGATATGCATGATATTTACTTTTTGATCGGCAACGTTCACAAGTATGAACAGCCGTACCAGTTCAAGACGGCTGGCCCTTGGGCAAGTGGTTCAACTTTGGCCGAGTGGCTGAATCGAGGGACGTGCCGACAAACAGAAAGACAGACAGAAAGACAGACCAAAATTTCTGCGTTTAAGTTCCCCAAGAAAGACTATCGTCTTTAAAAACACCTTTGCACGCGTCGGTGGGGGTTTGTTTACACCTATCGGCGTCTACTGCCGAAGCGTTGGGACGCGGTCTTCGTCCGAATCTGATGATTTAGAAAAAAAATATGCTGCTCTGTGCAATCGCTGCTTCACTTGTAGAAGAACTGAAATTATTCATTCCACAAAACCTTGGCGAACAAGCGTTTTCTTATTTTTTTCTGAAAAAAGCTGCTGCCGGCACGCGCGGCCCAGAGGAAGGCGCCATTTTCTAATTCTGGTTACCAGAATCCAGTGCTTTCTCGACCAAAATGCATGCTTTGAGCACGTTTTCAAATTTTTTACTGCACTATCTGTTCAAGCCAAAGAGAATTCAACAGAATGAATTAGGGTAGCTTAATTTCGCTGCCCGCAAATGCTCCTTTCAGCATGGACGAGCCCAGCTCATCTTCGGTAGGAGCGGTACAAACTTTCTGGAGGAGCTTAGCTCGTCTTCGGTATGGAAAGGGTTAAAAGTAAATTACAAACTAAACCAAAGCCGCGTGCACATCATTTTTCTTTCTTCTTTTGCTCTTCACTCTCCCCTGATGGCTCTCCGCAATTTTGCATTCGCCAACCGCTCGCGTCGTGTCAGCGCGGCGGCGTATGCTCGCCGGTGCGTCCCATTTCACTGCTGCTAGCGGTTGTTTCCGGGCGTTGGTTGAACTACAGGACTATGTTGAACCCCATAGTTTCTAACAGTCAATGTTGAGCGGCAACATGAATAACGGGTTCCAACTGCACCGGAAATCGAAACTTAAGGTTACATAGTGTTGACAGGCGCCAGTTTGTTGATAGGCGCCAAATGCATATAAATATGCATTTATAGGCCCTTCTGGGCCCTTATAGGCACGAATGCCAAAAATATGAATTTATAGGGACTATAAAAACACTATAAAAGCCCTCCTTAGCCTCTAATTCATGCTCATATATCAAAATAGCGCGACAGGAGCGTAAGGAACAAAATAGGAATTTGCCTAAAATTCGTTCTCTAGTGATCAATATTGCTTTCAACGGCAGAATGTTACATACATCACAATATAATTTGTGAGGTTTTACGTGTCAAAAAGACGATATGATTACGGGAGACGCTGTAGTAGAAGGCTGCGAAAATTTGGGCCATCTGGTGTCCTTTAACGCACACTGTCATCGCACAGTACACTGTCCTCTAGCATTCGCCTCCATAGAAATGCGACCGCTGGGGCAGTGATCGGACCCGCGACTTTAGGGTCAGCAGCTAAACACCGTAACCACTATATTACAGCGGCGGACATAACTACATCACCCTCGATCGCTTTTATCGATTGCTGATGGTACAAACAGTCGATCTGAGCAGTGTCCAAAAATTCGTGATAAAATATTGATGCTTTGGCACGTAAGGCCCCGGAATTTAAAATGGTGGTGCAGTTTTATGTCACGCGCTGTCGTTCGAAGGTATATCAGTGGCTGTTTTTACTAATAAAGTTTAGTTAGCGTAGTTAGCGGTAGTTAGCGCTGTCTCTTCATTTTTGTTGTCTCCTTACTTTCTCTACTCGATATCTTTACTTACAACGGCTTTGCAACAAGCACAGAACGCCACAATAGAGAATGTCTCCGAAAGTGCGCGACGGTGTGCTTCCGCCAGCCGGAGCGAGGCCTCTCCTGGCTTCGATGAAAGAAGACTTGTCGTCAGTGCCGTTCGACACGTCGACGAGGCAGTCCTTCACATTTGCAGTCCCATGGGTTCTCGGAAAATGAGCGGCTTCCTTGTTGCCGAGCACATTGCTGTTTCCCTTGAGATATACAGCGTGTTTCAGCTAACTTGCGCCAAGTATTAAAAAAAATCACATCATATCCACGGGGTGAATGATGATGAGTGAGGCGAAGATCCGGAGAGAATCATCGGTAAAGCGTGAAACTCTTCCGTGAAATTCGCCCAGTACATCATATAAAGAGTGTGAGACACCGTGTATATATTAAACATCAAACTTTTATTGTACTGTTGGTTTACGTGGTCCCTTCATTATCACCGCTTTGTGATTGGTGAAATGCAGGGAAAGTGTCCGCTCCCGAGCGAAAGAGAAAGCGCGCCAAGAGCGAGCGCGACTCCGAGCGAAAGAGACAGCGCGCCAAGAACGACGGCGTTCCCTACTCGCCCTGTGAGAATTAACGGCAAGGCTAGAAGGAAGACACGACGCGCGTAGCGTTCCTGCGTTCCACGACGCGAGGTCGGTAGCATGCCCAACGAAAGCCAACGGAACGCGATCGTGGAAGTGCTCCGGCTTCGAGAACAATGCACGGCGTTTACTGCACATAAAGCGTCCCAAAACCAAACATCTTGCTCAAGGCGTGCATTGCGTTTTTGGTAGAAATAATTTCTTTATCATGTACATTAAGATGAAAAGTTGAAAGCTCACTAGAGTATATCGCCCGCAAAGTATGTCTTTTGATGTGATTAAATCATGGAACACTACGATGTCTTGTAAATTATGATATCTAGTGAATTGCTCATCTAGTGAGCAATTCATTAAACTAGAGCTGGCTACATACTACTACTACTACTACTACTACTACTACTACTACTACTACTCCTACTACCACTACAGAGGAGGGAATGACCCACACCCTAAGGAGCTTCGCCCCTAAAAGAGAACATATGCGCTACACGTGTCGAATTGGCCCGGTATTCTGAGCCGTGCGCAGCTCGTCAGGACATTTTTTCCATTCCGCCATGCTGGATAATTAAAAAAGATTGCTTGAATAATTTTTATTGCGATAGCAATTATATGGACACTATCGGCTGGTTTTTGCCGTCGCCGTTGTCCGTCGCCATCATGTCACGTATATGTATATGTATGTATATATAGAAAAGCCACAAACAAAAATAATTCAGAATTTTTTTTTCCGGAGTGCGGAATCGAATGGGCGACCTCTCGCTCCGTAGCGCACGGCGTTAGACGGCTAGGCCACGAGGCGTACGTCTTTCAGCGTGCTAAAAGCGAGCTATTTATATACACAATTTACTTCAGCGTGCTTTCTTGGTCACCAGCGAGATGTCGTGAAGGGCGCGAGAGGCGCGCTTTAAAAGTCGTCGCCCCACTCGTTGCGATGCGCGCGCCCCTCCTGCCACGTCATGTGCACTTTGCCCTACAGGGCGTGGTTGCCTGCGCGCGCGCTTATCTCATGAGGTGGGTGGTTTGTATGTCTTCTGTATTCACCGCGATGTCCGCGCTGAAGTTACAGAGCGTACGAACGTCACTTCGCTCGCTGCAGCGGTCGCGCTTGCGAAAGGAGCGCGCTGTTCAAACAGAAAGAAATAACAACTGTGACATTTGTTAGTTCGCGCTCGTCCTGTGTATACCTGTGCGTTCGTTTCGTGCGTCCTTCTCTATGTTTGAGCAGCGCGTTTTAAGTGTCGAGCTGTGACACTCGCTAGTTCGCGCCCGTCCTGTGTGTGTTCTTTTCGTGCGTCCTTTGCGCTTAAGCGACGAGCTGAAAATTTCGAGCTGCTTTCTGTTCTTCGCGTTACATTCCAATATGTTGCTATCGCATTGCTTGTTTCGCCGTCGCGGCGAAACTGTCACTTTCTTCATTAATAACTCGAGCGATATATATTCCATGCAAGAGTTGTAGCCGCTGCTCTGAAACGTCGGAATATTTTATCCGTGCTATGATAACTACCAATCCGATCGACTGGGTCATTAACAGAGATCGCTTATTTAACCTTTGAAATGGTCAGTCTAACGAAAAATATTCCATAGAAATGTTTTAACGTTTATTCAGAAACGTTGGTTTATAAGATAACTGTCCTGTTTATTTTTTTTTAGTTCTTCTTTAGAGTTCGCGTATTTAGAAAAATGTATACTTGGAGCAACTTAGGTGATACACCCTGTATATCCCGACAGAAACAACAAATGTCGTCAAACGAATTGAGTTAATTACTTTTATCCTTCCTCAATATCAGCTCAGTCAATGACGTTTCACAATATCTGAAACAATATAGTGTCTTTCGACTTTCTTTTTTTAGATACATGCTCAGCCAACAAGACCGAAGAGTGCGAGAGCGTTCCGTACAGGTTGTGCCGAGTTCGTAACGGGAAAGCTGAGTGTTACTGCAAAGAAGGACTGAGGAACATTAGCGGCAGGTGCGAGATTGGTAAGTATGGGTCGACCAAATCTTGGAGGAAGTGTAGTGATCCGTACGCATTTTCTGGCTAGTTAAACAAAAAAAAAGGTAAAGCCTAGTAACTAAACGCAGTGAATTTTAGATTTCTGCCATAACTTTTTTGATGAAGTCATCAAAACTGCTAACTTCATCAAAGGACACGTTTCCCCTTTCTGAATCCGAGCTCAATTTTCAGTGAACCATCTTTTTAGAATAGTTGAAGTAGAAAATTTATTTGCCTGTTATTAAACCACAGATTTTCATAGATCATCTGCACATACCTTTTCTCTATTTGAAATATTGCCATGCATAACATTTTCAAGAACTTGCTAAGTAATATTTATGGAGACGTTCACGCACAGTTTGTGTTGCGAGAACTGTGACTACAAAGTTCTCACTTTTGCTTAATATAAGCTTGGTCGCTTCTGTAGTTTTCCATGGGTGACGGGCTGAAGGTTTAGCATTTAATGCCCGCCTATAATGATACAAATCGATTACATATGCAATGTAACGACAAGGCCCTAAATAAGCGCAGACACTGTGAACTTCACCTATCTATCAACCAATACATGACCGTAAAATAAACATAAAAGTGTCGGTTGTTTATTCACCAAAGATAGCAAGCAATCCCACTTCGACCTTACAAAAAAAACACAGGCAGAAAATTAAGGTTAGCTCATTATTTTCAAAGCTTCTTTATAGGCCAGAAAACTAAAAATTTCCGATACACTTAACATGCCCGTCACTAGCCATCATATGCAAAACTGAATGTTCCCTTGCGTTCTGTTGGTAAAACAAC